>NC_091132.1:58504605-59104605 GCF_040183065.1 Periplaneta americana
GATTAAGTGACGTGTTCCTGCCTTAAGGTTCAACATTACATTACCCAGCTTATACAGTAACTTGTAACAAAATATTTGCATCGCAGGTAATCGAGAGATAAATAGAGCATGTTCTCTGTTAGAATATTGATGAGTTTAACTGAGAAAATTTCCCGCTATTTTGGAACTTACCATATTCTGCTGTCACGTTGCATGGACCTACTTTGTGGCATAATTGGCCTACTGATTAATCCAGTATTGAAAATGTCTAAAACAAATCCTGAAATTGAGGACTGTTTTTGCAAAACTTGGTAACTGAAAAAACTAAATTTTACAGGAGAGACAAAACACTGTAGTAAGCAAATTTTGCTGCTAACTCTCACTTAGGAGAAAGCAAGCTTTGAAAAAAATTATCACACTTTGACACTCTACAATGAAGAGAAATAATCCAATTTTACTAAGACACCTTTAACATCATGTAGAGACTTGTCTTATTTTAACGAATTCTTCAAAATCTCAATTTTGCAAATTTTGCAGTTAGCAAGTTTTGGAAAAACGGTCCTCAATTAATGTAATTGAAATTAAAGAATAGAATGCTACAGATTACAACATCTCTTATGATATAGTAACATACAAGCTAAGTAGAGTAAAAACACAATCACTATGACTCGTATTATACTGAAACATTGATATTATCACACAATCCATGAGTTCCTGAGTAGCTCAGTTGGTAGAACCTTGGTGCATTTAGCCAAAGGTCCCGGGTGTTCGATGCCTGCAACAATTTTTCCCTTGAAATTATTTGTACAATATTTTATATTTTGAATAATTATCACTCGTCATCCATAAATTATTTCCAGTTACTCAATTTGATCAAAAGCACAAGCCATGCAAAATGACATTAATTACAGGATTTGTTTCAGACATTTTTAATACTGGATTAATGAGTAGGCCTAATACCTTTCAGTTCTGACCGATTGAATTGTGATATTTTTCTTTTCATGTAACATCCACTATTAACAAACGAGTATAAGGAGTACTTTTCCTGTAGTATATAGTTTAGTCTGAGAGTAATGCCCATTACTCACTTCTACTGTCTACGTTGGATCTCCATGGCATTTATTAAAGAAACTGTGTATTTTACATTTTAATGTTTAACATTTGAATATTCAGCATCCATAATCGAGTCTTAAAACTCAAGATGATTTGATCTAAAAGTCATCAATTAAGACTTTTAAAAATACAATTACTGGTATGTTTTTATTTTCGATTTAGAATTGAATCTTTTCGATGCAGTTTTATGCATATAAATTACATGTATATTGAACTTATTCTTAAGGGGGGCGATGGGTGAAATTTGTACTTTCTACATTTTTTAAACTACGTCCTAGATTTT
Organism: Periplaneta americana; assembly: GCF_040183065.1. Taxonomy (NCBI): domain Eukaryota; kingdom Metazoa; phylum Arthropoda; class Insecta; order Blattodea; family Blattidae; genus Periplaneta; species Periplaneta americana. The sequence goes on from NC_091132.1 coordinate 58,505,981, forward strand.
TTGTAGACATAATCACAGTATGTTTGATAGATAACGATATGGTGACGTTTCATTTATGTGAGTTCTGAGTTATTAACAAAAATATTTTGAAAAATTTGCGTAATTCAAAATAATACGGGTCGCTCAAGTTTTCAGTAAAATATCTGAAAAAAATTTTTGCAAGACCAGTGGCATATTTCACATATTAGTTTTCCTATATGTTTACTACAAAAAAAAAAAAAAAAAAACAAAAAAAAAAAAAAACAAAAAAAAATTTATAACCACAGTATTCCTAAAAATAAAAATTTTCCATTGCCACTATAAATATCTCATTTTTTATCAAAAAAGTATTCATTTAATCATAATGCCTATGCGCTATTTTGCTAACCATAGTAAATAGAACATGCAGTAAAAATTTCATGTTCCTAGCATCGGAATTGTAAGAACCTTTACACTTCGAACCTGACAAAATGTACTAAAAACAAGTGTGAGAAAACAGCTTGTAACATTTGCATGGAATTGAAGTTGAAGGATGCAGCCATAATGCGTAATTTTTATGCTTTCGAGTATTGAAACTTGCTCAACATATAAATAAGAGATTGAGGATTCATTTTTCATAAGAAACGAAAATGCGATATTTGACTGAAAATGACGAAAATTTCACCAGTCTCCCCCTTTAATGCATATTTCTTAGTTGACATTTTATTTTCTACAGTGCATTGTTAAATGATAGGCAGTATGCTATTATGGTAGCTATCTAAAACTGTCGGCATAACTAAGGAACTAATAAGCTGGAATCATGCTCTGAAACTGCACTCAAGCGTTTGCCTCTTTGCTAGGTTTGACTTTCTCCAAAATTTTTCCGAACAGTATGGCGAATAGTTCCATAGGAAATTCTCGGACTTATTTCGTTAAATAGTATTGCAGTTGCTACAACATTGCTAAATTACCATTACGATTTTAAACCTAATCAATACATATCGCGTCTCTAATGAATCAGAATGTTTATAATACTTAACATTATCTGTGTTTCCTATTTTAAAGGTAACCAACTGAAGAATAAATCTCTGAGCCTGCCACTGCCATCATCACCTCCCTCAGAGCAAGATTCAGTAAAACAACCACTCAGGAAGACCCCACTTGCACGCACCAAGTCAAATGTCCCCAGCATCTCCGTGCCGTCAGAAGGAGAAAAGCAAGCAAAATCTAGTGTGCCGAAGAGTTGTAGTGTTGAAAACGTAGCAGAGGGTGCTCTGGGTTACTACCGCACTCCACAACAGATGGCAACACCACATCCAAGCTTTGGACTGTGGAATGCTACTGTGGGCTCGGAACAGCCGTGGCCACAATACGGGACAGGGACTAACATGGTGTATAGTGATCAGGGGAGTCATGTAACTGTAGCAAAACGCCTGTCAGATCCCGAGAGTTCCCCAGGACACGTGGATGTGAGTGTAAACTTGCACCGCAAGCTCCAGCGCCAGCTGACTCTTAATCCTGCTAGTGACCCTCGATTGTATCAGATGCGACAGTACCTGGTTCCCTCACCTTCTCAGCCCCATCCCACACACCGTCCTGTGACACGACACAGCAGTGGTGGCGATGCTCAGTACGGACCTTCAGCAGCTGCCGTTCCAGCAGGATGGGAACACCGTCACATACATCAGAATGTGACACGTATAGCCTCCGCCCCAGATTCCTATCGGCCTTGGCCACCAGCTCCTCCACCGCATCCGGGAAGACACATGCATCGACTAGGCAGCACATCTGATCCTCAGCTGAACCTGTGTGCACCTCCAAACGAAGCAGCACTCCTCACCGAGCCCTTTGATGCTTCACTATGGCCCCCGGCCACGACAGCCCCTCCACCTTCTGTACTTTGGCCTCCTCAAACTTCGCACATGCCGCCTCCACCAGCACATCCTCCATTCTCAACAAATGCAGAGGATGCAAGGAGGAGACTACATTATCACCTGGCTTCCATCTTTCCCGAGGAGCAGGTGCAGAAGGCTATGCAGTTATATCCAGAAGAGACTAATCCGCAAAAAATATGTGCTGCAATACTGGCCATGTTTCCAAAACCGTAGATCAATTTTGGAGTTTGTCACGAACAGACTGAGTGAAAATCTATTCATTGGAGGAGAGGCTAAGTAGGAAATAATGTAAAGTTCTGCAAGACTGCGTTGGTCACACTGACAATAGATCAGCAACGTGCACAGTACATCCAGCAGGCAGAACTCTCTGAGTTAACCGTCTGAGTTAGTTACAGAGCAGTGAGCTAAGCTGAAGCAGTGGTTCTCAAACATAATGTGGTGACGGGACTGGTCTTTGCAGATGTGACATGTGATGTAAAGAAATCCATAACGAATAGGGATATTCTTTAATTTTAGTCGTATTTAACATATTCACTGCCATTTGTTCGCTGTGCGTATATTGTGTTTTTATTTGTTTTAACCTTTATGCTTTTGCATACATATTTTCCATACAATGGACATTATAGTCTATAATTGCACAATAAATTAACAAGAATTTTAAATAATATATTAAATATCTATATTTTCTTCATGATCGTTCCACACCATTCATTTTAAATGTTTCCTTTGCAAAACACGTTATTCAATATATTGTAGACATGATCAAAATATTGTATAATCTATTTGAATAATACAATCGACCCTCAATTCAACGGACTTCGGAATTAACGGACATATTTTCAAATCTCTATTTATAGAATATATTTTGCATATTATGAACATTTTAGGCAGTTTCGATCTTCAGTAATAAAGAAACGGCATGCAATTGGAAAACAACTGAAGATTGATGTTTTCTTTATTCAGCCTACTAGTTCGCAGCAACCTTCTATCTTCTACAAGTGTTTGTATATTCTTTTGGACCATCAGTGACTAACAGAAAGGGGTTTTTTAATCACTAAAACAGTCTGTAAAGTGTTTTTGATTACTGAATTGTATTTATAATCGAACCCTGATATTATATAGTGTTTCATATTAAAATAGTAATACATTGTACTGTACTATAGTGTTAAAATTTCAGTGTTGTGTTATAAAATATTATCTTCTAAAAAATTCGCGATTTAACGGACTTTCGGATTTAACGACCACCTCTTAGTCCCTATTAGTCTGTTAAATCGAGGGTCTGCGTTAATAATAATAATAATAATAATAATAATAATAATAATAATAATAATAATTACCTGGTACCACCAGATTGTCTCTCAATATTTCTGGTGGCTTATGCCTAATCCACTTCTAAGGTTGGGACATCTGGAAGGCGGAATTTTTAATGGCATTACTTGTTTTGATTTTTAAAGCTGTGATAATGAATTTTTAAAATTATATTGCATCATGGCAGTGAATGCGTTGAAAGGTGTAACCAAAGTTATTACCATTTTGATGAAGGTATAAAGACTACTTGTAGCTATTTTTTCTTGGATCGTCTCGTCATATAAGTACTCAGCTGGAAACTGATGCCAGTTTATATAATGTCTGCTCACTGTTGAGAAAGTGATGTTTGTGAGAAACACAACACTAATAATGAAGAATGTTTGGTACTGGATCTCTTCCAAGGTTTGCTGAGGTGGATTAAGAATATAGGTTCGTACCTGTTTCTTCTCCTATCAGCTAACTGTGATAAGTGTCTGTAAGTTCTCTTTCGATCATCTCCATTTGAAACAATGTAAAACTTATTGTAACTAACAGTAACTTCATGCATATTGCCAGTGTTCGAAGTATTGTTGTATGAGAGAGTTACGTACAAAAGTACATAAACCATTTCATCTGGGTCCATTCAGTTATGTTCATTAATCATGTTGAATTTTAAGTAGTGTACAGAAAATAGTCATTCTTGTTCATAACTGAAGATGAATATGTTTTTAGGTTAGTAAAGAAAGAATGTGCAAGATCAAAGTCGACAATTTCAAATGTTTAATTTAGTCTAAATGTCAATAAGAAACAAAACACAATACTGGTAAAATAAAACATCATAATCGACTATTAACACGAAAGTGTCTTATGTTGAAACTTGAAACATTTTCAGGAAAAATTTTAGTATACGCTATTTCTTGAACTTGTTTGTATGAACTGATGCAGCTTTCTGATGATTACGAAATGTGAAGGTTAACGTTTTTAATTATACATTTTGATGTTATTGTCTAGAAATCTAGAAGTATTAAAATTGTAGATGATTTAAAAATATATACAGGTTTATGTATATATATATATATATATGCTCAAACTGCATTAAGCAGTTAAGCAAACTGTTATGTTTTCAGGCGGATTTGTTATTTAAGGTAACCAAGAAGTGTAAATCCACTATAAAATACAGCAGTGCACATTTCTTTCTGTATCTCGTGAATTATCAAAGCAATCTATTTGAAATTTTTAAGACAAATAAAGAAAAAACTGTTGAACATTCCCTATAAGGTTCAATATTTTAGTAAACATATAAAAATGTTACTAAAACATTTTAGAAATAAACATTGCAGAAAAAACTGAAAACAGTGAGATAAAAATGCAAATTTTTCTCAGAAACTAGTGGAGTCATTGACACAGAATAAAAACATAATTTAATTTTGGAACTAGAATCATTTTTCTATGTTGGTTTGGAAATTATATGTGATTTTTTTGGAAATTTGAAAAATTGATGTAATTTTCTTCATATTTTGCAGTGATTATTGGTATGAAATAATTAAAATATGTAAATTAGTTTAGTTCACAGAATTCCGACATGATTGAATAATGTGTGTGCAAAGTTTCATGCAGATTGGTTGAACCAATCCTGAGAAAAATTGGAATTTAGTTTGAAAAATTAAGTTTACAGGAAATTAAGAAACATTGCGTTGTCCACTTTTGAAACTAAGATTGACTTTTGTCCATTTCTTAAACAAACTGAGATGGATGTGAAGTCTGAAAGGGAGCGTGGCATTTAAATACACATGTCTCACACCAATTTAAAACTCTTTTAGAGGCTTCAGATATTGTTTTTTTTTTTTGCAATAAAATCATACATAAAATTAATCCTAGACAAATGTAGATTTTTTAGGCCTAAAAACAAAAACAAAAAAAAAAAAAAAGTCATTTTTGACCATTTTATACTTCCTGGTTACCTTAAAATAAGCCAAGATTCATCTGTCATATTCTCGAGATGGAAATATTGTATGACTACTCCATATGGCGATTACTGTCACTTTCTATGTAAAAGTTTTCATTAATGACTTAGAACAATTAATTTCCAAATTGTTCCTCTAGTACAAATTATTTTTAATATATTATAAACAAGTGATGTGGCCCTATTATGTTGTACCATGAAATATCTTGCACATTCGTACATACAGTCTTCAGATATGTCATATGCATACATATATATATATATATATATATATATATATATATATATATATATGCCGGCCAGTCATGACGTTTAGACAAGACATATTTGTATAAACGCCAGTTGCTACAAGGAGGAATGTAACAGTATTTCAGTCAATAGACTTCTGTTTTTTCATCGAATTAATTTAATGTTTCCTCAAAGGTTTCTTTTTGAGTTTCATATAACGGTAAGACATGCTGGGAAAAGTATTTACATGAATTTAGAGAAGGATTATAATTATACATAAAGAAGTTGTAATATTGAAGAACTCCCTCGTATAGTACACTTATTTCATCCATCAGAACTATAGTAATGAGGTTTAAAGCATGAAAGGGGAGGTAATACGATTACACATCTCAGAAACAATATCAAGAGAAATATATAGCTTTTGAGAAGACTTTCACAACTGAAACTGAATGTTTGAATACACATTGTCTATGTGTCATTTAATAATTGTTGGAGGCTGTTATCCTGTATTATATGTTTTCCGAAGTCTCTCATAAATTGCATTTAAAGAGATATTTGACTGCTGCTATCCATGAGAAAAGATATTGTGTAATTATATGATTACATAACTGGAACAGTCATTTGCTCTGTAGTAAACTGTATGAAATAATTGTCACTCAAACTTCCAAAGTTGTAGAGTTTTTAAAAGAATATCTTACCTTAGCCATGTATTTCAGTATGGCTTTTATTGTTAACTTCATGTTGTAGGCAGAAATTCTACGTTTCTCATCGTTTATGTACCGGTACAGTTTCTAATTTAAATTCTGAGATTTACATTAACTTCCTATTTTCGTACTTCACTTAAACTACTACAGTTTCTTTAACTTAAAGTACTGTGTTTTACTGCATGCACTACCCACATTCAGAAAGACATAATCTGCAAATTAAATTTTGAAATTTATTTTAAATTCAGGAATCTTCTATCATTAAGTATAAAGTAATATCAACTTGGATACCTGATTTTATGTAATAAAAGAACTTGATTATTTATAATTTTAAATCTTTTATTACAATTTAATTAATTTTCGTCAAATATGCAAAGATGTATTTGAAGACCATAAAAGCACGTGCTTTACTGCAGACGACTTAATCCAGGAAATAAGAAGCAAGGGTCCTAGTTGAACTATGCCAGACCTACAGGAACTGATAATGTAAGCCAGTTTTCAGTTTCGAGCCAATTGAATAAAAAGATACGAAATATGTTTAAATTGAATTGGTCTACATGTGTCAAACAGTGTAGTCTTGACTATTACATGAAAGTTATCTTTGGAACATCAGTAGTAACCCTTTACTACCAAATTTTGAAGATTTTATTTTAAATCGTAATTCCCGCCTAGTTGTTTATTGAACATAATTTCTTTATCATTGATGTTACTCATTTAAATAACATTGCTTTGTCTGTCATCTTATTTTACAAATTAGTTGTGGATTAAAAACTCTCCTTGAACTAGAAAATTGGTTTTTAGATGGTTTAAATATGTACCGGTAAGAAAGTTCTGGTGTTATATGCCTTTCTTCCCTAATAAGTAAGTCGTTTATTAAAATAATGTTAATAAAATGTTGGAATACACAATTTTGATACAAATATGCGGCCGTGTAAGTTCTGAGTAACTATTAATAAACCTCGTACAAATTTAAGTATTAATATGTGGTGTAGCTTATGCATATAAATACAGTATTAACTTCGAGTTCTTCACGTTACATAAATACTCATGCAATTCTTGTCCTCGACTTTGATCGTTTCAAATGCTGTAGCCACTCTCTTCAACACTGATGAAAAAAATAAGATCTTTCAATATGTAAGTTCATACATATCTGAATGTTCATTGTTAAAAATGGCCAGTGTGTTAACGTTAATAATTTGTAATCATATATGGTAGTACTTCTTATGTGTGTTTATTCATGTGTGGCAGTGTATACATGCAAGCTAGACTTCCTGCTATCTTTTATGGATTTTTTTTTGAAGTGGCAATAGTAATTGACATTCACCTTGGTGATCGAGCATTAGAAAGTCATGACTAGAGCTTCCGATTAAAGGTATGCAGTATACGTGTAATTCAGAGTGCAGTATTTCTAAAATTAAAGATTCACATTGCCATATACTATTCAGCAGTTTGAATACTCAGGTTCAAAGTTTGCTGTGTTCATTATTCAAAGAGCGACATTGATATGATCATAAAGGACTTCCATTTATGTATCACCGTGCATACAAGTTTATGTACGTGAATCCTCGTCCACCTATCTTCCCAACTGCAGTCTTTGTACAAGGAATTGTTTGTCCTTACAACTCCTCACCTGTACTTGGTTTTTGCTGATGGATATGTGACAATATAATCTTCTTTGAGGAAACATTCTAGGAATGTGTTAACGTTGGAATACTCAGAATAGGAATACATTGTTTTTATCTGGTTGATAAATGATTGGTAAGTCTTCTTTGATAACATTTTAGCTTGTTATCCAGGCATATGATTTTTTATTCATTTGTGAAAAATGACTGTGGCTCCAACAGTGATAATCTTCATATTGAAGAAAAACTTTCTGACAAGTTCTGACAATGGGCATATTTTTTATGTCAGGAATTTCTAAGCACTGAAAATTTATAAATAAATTTGCTTGGATCGAGAAGTAGATTCAGTATGTAGTATTCTTGTAATTCTGATACCATGTATCAATTCATTTCATGAGTACAATTTAATGTGAAAAATCTACATTGTGCTGAAGTTAACCTTATTGGTTTTAGAATCAGGAAAACTAGCTAAATATTTTGAAATATTTTTGGATTATAACTATAAATGTTTTAATATAGATTTAGCTAAAGTTACTAAGAATTCACATTGTGGAAATTTACCCAATTCATTGGCATTGGTTTGAGAACCACTGCTAATGTAAGACGACGAACTAAAACCAAACAACACGTTATGCATGTCTTTGTTAGCTTGAAATCCGCACAATACGTAACTTGTCAGCTCATGTGGTGTCCACAATTCATTTTCTTAAATATTAACTGTTCCCTCATAATGACATGATGTTTTGTCATCGCATCTATGTATTATAAAATGTTTGTCCTTTTTTTGTACATATATTCTTGTTCTTTTTTGTAAAAGAGAATTATGTAACTACGAAGCCAGAAAGTTTGTGTTTTCTGGAAATAAATTATTGTTAGTAGATACAATCTATTCATAATACATTATATCCTACCTTAAATTCATTATATTAATTATTTCCATTTAATGGTGTATCAAAATTGCTCCTCTTTTTTATCATATTTCCTTGTGTTAAAGGAGAAATATATTCTCAGAAAAGGAGTTCAGTAGCATACATGACGAACTAAAACCAAACATTTTTTCATACTACGAAATTGTTTTTAAAGTACTGCTAAATTTCACAAACACCTTTTATATGGAATTATTAGGAAGCTTTCGTTTGTCTGAAATAACACAATAATTGTTATAAAATAAATTCTGCTATTTAATTATATTCCATTATCTTACATTTATTCCTCAGTCTAATTTTCAATAGGCATATGAATAATTAGGTTATTCCATATGCATTATACCTTACATGAAATTGTACTATTGAAGACAATCAGATGCAGTCTTGTAACTGTACCTTATCTTTCACTCTGGTAAACATTTGACCTTGTAAAGTTTATTTCACTTTGGCATTTTCAAGAGCAACAAAATACAGGGTGGACTGCTCGAATGTACCTAATTTCAATTTTATATGACTGGTAAACAGATGAAGATAGAAATCTACAATAACGTTTATATGAAAGGAAAACTCAACATGTTTCGATATGCACATCACCATATCTCTTTGTGAGCTCCAGCTGTCACTGTGACGATATCGAGGTGATGAATGATTTCTTAGCAAGCACGTTGGAGCATGTCTTCTGGAATGCTCTCAGGAGCCTCTATGATGCACTCCAGAAGATCACTAAGGTCTCTGACTGGGGTGGCATACACTTTATCTTTGATGTAGCACCAGAGAAAGATATCGTATTGGCGAAATCCACTCGTTTGGGTTTATCATCTGGCTCCAGATGTTGCATTAACTGCACTTTGTATGTGTACAGTTTGAGACGTTTGTGGACAATTCGTTGCAATGTTGATTTTGGTACTTCAAGTTTCCACGAAGCTCTTGTTAATGACTTCTGTGGGCTTAGCTCATACGCAGCTTGAACATTTGCAACCATTTCGTCGGATGTTCTAAGACCACCTCCATGTTTCTTCAACACTGATCCTGTAGCTAAAAATGTATCGTGCCACTTCTTAATGCTTTTAGCAGTTGGAACATCATGGTTAAACACTCGTCGATACTCTCTTTGAACTCTAACAATTGTTTTAAACTCCGCATACCACAACACAGTTTGCGCTTTCAACTGCGGTGTCGCCATTTTGACAATCGATACAATCTATGAGAAAGAAACCTTGTCTGTGCACCATCTACCGACAGGATTCGAAATTTGTTGAGTTTTCCTTCCATTTAAATGTTACCGTAAGGTTCTATCTTCAACTGTTCACCAGTCATATAAAATTGAAATTAGGTACATTCGAGTAGTCCACTCTGTATAAAACTGATTCGTATCAAAATAACTTTTGAGATAAAAGAAATTCAAGTTGTTACATCCATAATGTTCAAGATTATTGAAAGTTAATTGCAGCCCATTAATTTTCTTTGTTGTTTTCCTCTCCTTTCCCTCCACACACGTTGCATAGTGAAATCTGAAACTGGAATAGATTTTCATGTCAGTCTCAGTTTTTCATGGAGCTATTCAGTTGTACTTAAAATGCACAGAACGAATAATCCATAGTTATGAAGTGCAGATATGAGAATATTCACTTTCATATACCACATGGGCATATTCTTAAATTCAGTAGCAATTCACTGATACTCCAGACTCGTTTTATTTTAAGGTTAATGATTCTGATAAAGATTAGTGATTCTGATGGATCGTAGATGCAAGGTTTGTGATTAATTGCCCCATGTAACATTTCGTAGACAACCTCGAACAACAGAGACGTGTTATTTAGGCTAATCCAAAATAAATAGTTATTTAACATTACTAATAAAACCGCCATGGTAGTCCAGTAGCTAGTGTACTGGACTCCTGTGGAACCAGGTTCGATTCCCTGCATACCCCCGATTTATGCCTTGTGCTGGGCAAGCCCGTGATCCAGGTAACACGGGTTTTCTCTGGGAGCTCCTAAGGTATCCCAACTAATCTCCATCATCATCTCTCTCATTGCAGGTGTACAATATACCTGCCTCTTATGGTACACTCTGTACTGTCGGTAAATTGGTATATACAACTAGCTTCATATGGATGAATGAACTAACAGTTAAATATCCACCATTTATGAGGAAGAAAAAAACACTAATACTGGATTATGTTCTTGTCAAAAAGTTATGGAAATCAGAAACATATCTTTAAAAAGTAACCACGATGTATTTTTCTTTAATTTAATTATAATATAAATGTGTAACAAAAACCAGAATCACATTAACATTGTTGTATCACATTACAATAACGTGCGAATACCATTTTTGTCTGTCCAGATTTGCATTTGAAGTTAGTGGTGGTATAGCTCGCGCAAGGAACGATTACCGAAAAACAGTGGTGGCGTTACTGTCTGTTTTGATGTGTGTATGTAGGCATGCCGAGGGAGCGAGATGTGTGGGCTGATGGAAGTACTGCCTCTGCTAAGAAGATGAACAGATGGGGACATCGCCTGTGGAAATGAAGAGCATAGCAAGAGAAAAATTCGAAGCGAATTAAACGTGCAACATTATGTTTACGAATAAAATAATGATACTCTGCAAGGGGAACGCTCCATAACTACATAATAAAATAAACACACTTGGAACAAGACACGTATTCACATCCAGTGGAACTGAAACTAAAACCATAATGTAACTATCACAATGCAAGACCAATTCTATTGATGTCGTTTCTCTTCCAACTGTACTCTTGAATATTCAAGTTATCTCGTGACCTTTCCTGTCCCCCGCTCTTCCTTATCGAATTGTTTCGTTTGCATTCCTGTCGTTGGTAATCCCTGCTTGCGAGACTTATAATGGTAGTAGTAGTAGTGATAGTGATTGTGGTCCAGGTGGCAATGATGGCAGTGGTAGTGATGGTAATAATAACAATAAAATTTATTATGATCTTAACACGTTCACTCTCACACTTTAATAAAACTAGCCTCGCACAGCCCAGTCATTTTCTAGCATACCTCGTTTTCCAATATGATGCACAGAAGTCGTCCTTAATCGGCTATAGTTATTTTCTGTAGCAAATGTGTTAAATAATAATAATAATAATAATAATAATAATAATAATAATAATAATAATAATAATAATTATGATCATCATCAACATCACTATTCAGAACTTATAATATTTAACAGGAAAACATTAAATAATAGCCTACACCACTCATTAATTCTCTCTGTGTGGTATCGTAATAATTTTAATTAAAATTCAATAATAATCCAAGGGTTGATAGGAAAAACAACCCATGTCAAAAAAACACTTTTTTCAGGGGAGCGAAAAAACATATCTCCTTATGTAAAAAGGATAAGAAACTTAAAGTATAGGTATAAATACCCCAATGCTTTATAAATATATTGCTTGTATTTTAAGCATACACAGACGCCACATGATTTTAGTTTTTCATTAGTACCAATATCTCATTTTCGGCTAAAACTGACATGGGTTGTTTTTCCTATCAACCCTTCTATTAATAATGTTCCTTGTACAAACTTACCAATACAAAAAAATAATATGTTAATATGGGGACCCGGGTATGCTACACAAATTTCCTACTGAAGTTCTGGGGTGCTGTACATAAAACCCATAACCCTAATTTAACTTGTTCTGAGCAAATAAAGGATTTAACACATGAAGATCTGTTGTTTTAAATATGGTATATCTCTACTGCAACATAGTACACAACAAATTTGAGGACTGATATATGACAGGTTTAGCATCACATTAATAATATTATACATATATATATATATATATATATATATATATATATATATATATATTTTTAATAAGTGTTATTGCTTCTATGCATGATGCCACAGAATTGTCCTTAAATTTAGCAATTGCCAACGTGTTCGAACAATCTGTGACATCACAAGCATTTGTCGGTAGTAAAAGTTCAATGGATTTAATAATAATAATAATAATAATAATAATAATAATAATAATTTACTTAATCTGGGAGAGCCAAGGTCAGAAGGCTTTTTCTTTCGCCCAGCCAGACTAATTGAATGTAATAGCGATCTATCTATTACACTAATAATTACAACAATATTTAGAACATACAACAATAATAGAACAGTGAATACTGTAGTAAAAGTAAATAAGTCAGATGGAAATTCACCGAAAACAGCATGCAGAATCATTTTTAGTAATTTCCTGGAATTTGTATATTATATGTTAGTTAGAATTTATAAAACAGTTATATTACCGGTTCTTCTGTATGGTTGTGAAACTTGGACTCTCACTCTGAGAGAGGAACATAGGTTAAGGGTGTTTGAGAATAAGGTGCTTAGGAAAATATTTGGAGCTAAGCAGGATGAAGTTACAGGAGAATGGAGAAAGTTACACAACGCAGAACTGCACGCATTGTATTCTTCACCTGACATAATTAGGAACATTAAATCCAGATGTTTGAGATGGGCAGGGCATGTAGCACGTATGGGCGAATCCAGAAATGCATATAGAGTGTTAGTTGGGAGACCGGAGGGAAAAAGACCTTTAGGGAGGCCGAGACATAGATGGGAGGATAATATTAAAATGGATTTGAGGGAGGTGGGATATGATGATAGAGACTGGATTAATCTTGCACAGGATAGGGACTGATGGCGGGCTTATGTGAGGGCGGCAATGAACCTTCGGGTTCCTTAAAAGCCATTTGTAAGTAAGTATATGTTCTGGAACCATTCAGGAAAGAACTTCATTCACAATTATTGCAGTTTTAGTTATAAGTGTATCTGCAAGAAACAGTGGTAGTTCTTCTGTGTTTATTTTATGAAACTTACACACACACACACACATATATATAGTCCACACCTGTGGAGTAACAGTCAGCGCGTCTGGCCGCGAAACCAGGTGGCCCGGGTTCGAATCCCAGTTGGGGCAAGTTACCTGGTTGAGGTTTTTTCCGGGTTTTCCCTCAACCCAATACGAGCAAATGCTGGGTAACTTTCGGTGCTGGACCCCGGACTCATTTCACCGGCATTATCACCTTCATTTCATTCAGACGCTAAATAACCTAGATGTTGTTACAGCGTCGTAAAATAACACAATATTAATTTTTTTTAGTAGGTTATTTTACGACTCTTTATCGACAGCTTTGGTTATTTAGCGTCTGAATGAGATGAAGGTGATAATGCCGGTGAAATGAGTCCAGGGTCCAACACCGAAAGTTACCCAGCATTTGCTCATATTGGGTTGAGGGAAAACCCCGGAAAAAACCTCAACCAGGTAACTTGTCCCGACCGGGAATCGAACCCAGGCCACCTGGTTTCGCGGCTAGACGTGCTAACCATTACTCCACAGGCGTAGACATAATAACACAATAATATATATATATATATATATATATATATACATATATACATATATATACATATATATACATACATATTATATATATACGGTATATTATTATTATTTTACAATTTAAAGAACATCTAATATCTGGCTGAGGTTTGTATTTTAAATTTAGTTATAGATTTTTTTCAAGTGCACAGTGTCTGGTTGAATATCACATTCAATTTCTAAGGCAACAGTTTTATTGATGTAGTTTTGAAACTCCCACATAAAAGATTTAAAGCTGCATTTTAAAGAACAAATATTTTGTCTAGATGAACTACTTATACTCCTTCCCAAATTTCACATCCGTAAGTCAGTTTATATTATTCATTCATTCATAGTGTTCTACCAAAGCGCAGGTCTTTCACTGCAAACCCAGCTTTCTCCAAGCTTTCCTTTTTCTGCCTTCCTCATTGTCTTCGCATATAATGCATCTATCATAATGTCGTCTATCATCTGATATCTTCTTCTGCCCCGAACTCTTCTCCCGTTCACCATCCTTTCCATTGCATCCTTCAATAGGCAGTATCTTCTCAGTCAGTGACCCAACCAATTCCTTTTCCTCTTCCTGATCAGTGTCAGCAGCATTCTTTCTTTCGCTTCCTTTCACTTCGTCTTAATGTCCAGGTTTCTACCCCCATAAAATGCTACACTCCACACAAAGCACTTCACTAATCTCTTTCTTAATTCTTTCTCCAGAGGTCCGCAGAAGATGCTTCTTTTTCTGTTAAAAGCTTCTTTGGCCATTTCTATTCTCCTTTTGACTTCTTGGCAGCAGCTCATGTTGCTTATAGTACACCCCAAGTATTTGAAGCTGTCCACCTGCTCTACTGCCACATTAGAATTCACAAATTTAACTCCTTTACTTTTCTTCGTATGAACATGTTCTTGGACTTGTTGGCGTTTATCTTCATTCCATACTGCTCACAGTTGTCATTTGGCTCCAAAGCATATCCCATATTATCATCTCCTCTTCTGCTGACAATGCTATATTATTAGCATATTTTATATTATTATTAAAATTTATATTATAAGCATTATAAAATCGAGGCATTGTCGTGATATCTGATCCGCACTCCATAAGAAGTGACTATAACCTTGAGATTTAATCATGGCAGGTACAGTATTTGAAGCAGCAGTCTAGAATATCTCCGAACTCATGGCACTTGCCTATGCGAAACAAGTCAACGGTCAGGAAGGGATGGTTGGGGGCGGGGATAACTCTCTTTTTCCTAGCAGAAGACCGTCAGTAGGAAGTGAGGTGGTGTGGAAGTTTTGTAAAGTTGTGATAAAAAACATAGTTCTGTAAAACTAACTCATAGTTTCAAATATTGTAAGATTTATGTTGTTTCACGCATGTATAAATTGGCAAATCGAACTGAAACCCTGACCGAGTTACTACGTGAGTGCTGGCTGTCTTGGGGAGGAGCAAGTGAGAAAGCACGTGGGGAAGGGAGAGAGTACTATGCACTATATACTTGCAGGTCTACTCACAGTTTGTCAAACCTGCTAACAAAAGCATTAAAAGGTTGACTAGTTGCCTGCAATGCTAGCATAATGGAACCTTCCTAGCCGACAGTCGAGGTAAAAATGAAGAATCCGTTATTGTGGTAGCACTGGAGAGTGGTTCTTCTATTGGTCGCGATGCCCACACACACCCTCTGAGATATTTACGTGGTGATTGGTGACTGAATGACGAGGAGCGAGGGAGAGAGAAGAAAGAAAGAGAGAGATTCCAGAAGTTGTGTTTTACGGGGTTTCACTTGAAGTTGTCAAACTATAGCTTTAATGAATTTAATGATTATTAAAAGAATAATAATTGAGAATTATGAACTCATATTATTATATGGAAATGGATTGGATGGAAAGTGATGGACGAAACGCCCCCCCCCCCCCCAAATCTAATATAATACTAGAAAGCTAAGTTATTAATATATTATTGTGGAGTAGTAGCACAACACGAGAGGCAATTTGACAGTACGACAGTAACCCTCAAGCTAACTCATAGACTCTCATTCTATCCCAAAATATAGGATTGTCTCTACAGAAGACGAAAATAGGTTTCTGAGTGGATGCCACCATTTCAAAGTAGGATTTTAAATAAATATCTTTAAATTTTCCATTAAAAATTAGTCCCAGGATCTTATAAATTGAGTTGTACTGAATTTGTTATCATCATCATCATCATCATCATCATCATCATCATCATTGTCGTCGTCGTCATCGTCGTCATTATCGTCATCTTTTTTTCACTTATTCGGCCTAGTGACCTGTTATGGTCCCATGCCATCTTTTTAGTGGTCCTCCCATCCTCCTAAAGATCTCTTTCCTTTAGGATTGTAATTAAAAATCTGATGAGAGAATTGGCATGTGTTGAAGATATTTCTGCATATTAATTTTGTAAGTATATAGTTGTCTGTAACAAGTCATTTTCGTTTCTTGAAGAATGTCTACATTTTTCTTTTATCCAGTCAACCAGCTGTTCTCATGAATTTCACTTCACTAGCTTTTATTCTGAACTGCTTCTGGGTACAAAGGAATTGATTCTTCACCATGGTTTTCATCTAGATATGAGTGGTAAAGTGTTTTATTTCCCTGGACAAGTGAAAATAATTTTTGGTTTGGGATACTATTGAATTAAGCTGATTTACATTCTTTTGTAAAATATTATCAAAAATACTAAATTTGTGATTCCAACAAGTCACATGTACTAAGTGATCCCCGCGATTCCTTTCAAGAATTCATAACATCTAGGAAACAGAATCTGTTACAAAGTATTTCACGTTTTCGTAGTTAATTAAAGATTCCTCTAACTTTTGAAGATAGCCTATGAACAGGTCCTACTATTTGCAGAGTCTAACAATGCACAGTCTAAAAAATAGATTTCTTGATGAAATGAAGCATCTTGGGTTTTAACTAGAACAGTAAATATGCAACGACCTGCTGAATTTGTTTCATCACAAATTATGGCTAAATCTTGCTTGTCATCTAAAGATTATTTTATTTTTGCAACCATCTCTTTGCCACAGTGAGGAACATAATATTCCGAGTTGATTAGCTGAGGATAAGTCTCCTGATTCAATGCAAATTATAAATAATTTGTATTAGTATACAATAATTTGAACAATACTGAAAATTAGCGTGAAATATCAAATTAACATGATTTTGCAGGTAGATGTGCTGAATAGTTTAGCATGATCATGCATGCAATTATAATTGATAATAAATATTAATATTGTAGGCTATATATTGAAACAAATACTCACCCAAACATACTTCAGAAGCCAAGTTCTAACTGCTGAGTCATCCACCTTTTCAGTATGAATATTTGCACTCAAGAACATTTTCGTGGTATCCATTACAAACTCCATTTTTTTTTTTTTTGGAGGAAGTGGACTTTCTTGTAACGATCGATCGAATCTTCAATTAATACTTGTCTTTTAGGAGCTACACTATTTTCTTTAAGGCACACATACTCTTCATTTTTTAAACAATGTTTAGACACTGTGTCTCGTTTCTCCAAATCTACTAGCACCTTACAAAATTTACATATTAAAGTATTATTCTTGGATACATAAAGACCCTAACTAGCAAATTCTTTAACACTGGAATGAAGTGTAACTGTCAACATTCGACTCATCTTTACAACTCGTTATTGGAAAAAGTTCCTTGGCCTTACTATGACACCAGCAAACAAAAGCAACCTTTCAGATTGTCAGTACCTTTTTCCTCTCTACCAATTGTGATCGGGTTTGGAAGTAGTGGTGGTCTCGCTTAATCTACTTTGGAATTGTGTTTTTCCAATTCTAGTTTTCAGCTTGTAAGAAGAGTGGATGTTACGTTTACAAGTTAAAAGTGTTTAAATGGCGTATTAAATGTTTAAAAAGGTAATAAAATGCAAATTTTTAATAAATTTCGCATTTTTCGTCGAAATAATTAATTTTGCTCTAAAACACATCTATCGCGAAAATTCGCAATAAAAATATTACAATTTTCGCTATTGTTACAGGCATAGGCCTACTTGCAAAGAAAAACAACTTTCTTTTTTTAATGATTTGTTGCTTTCATTGCTAATGCGAAAATCTACGGTCTGTAATTGTGGTTAAATGACAAACCATAATAGAGAATTTTGGGGTTGCGTTAGGGATACTTTGCACCTTTGTGAAAAGTAGTATTTACCATTGAAATATAACCTCATTGCTTTATTATGATGTAAATATATCATTGTAAATTATGAAATTATGTCTATAACGATTGATTTTATTGTCTTGGTAAAAAAATGAAAGTTTTAATTTTTGTGTTGTTTTTGTTTTAGATGCTACTGCACATCCTAGACTTCTAGATTCAAGACAGTATAGCGACTACACAGATGATAAATTCAATGTTTGGTCGATGTTGCATGTGGTAAACTTATTCAGACCAAAACTCCAGTTAAGTAGTATAATTTTTCTCGAAGAACTATGAATTATAAATTGAAACATGGACATATGATAGCATCACATAAGCCTGGAATTTTTAAAGCTGAGGAGAAAGCACAATTTCGAAAATGTATTTAGACAATAAAATTTACGGTTTTGATTGCCTATTTGCTGAACAAGATTTAAAAAATATCATTAGGTATTATCTTGCAAACACAGATAACAAATTACCCTGAGTGCAACTGGGTCAAGGGCTTCATGAGACGCAATCTAAAATATTGTTGGCCAGATTTATTTCAGAATTTAAGGCTATCCGTGTTGCTGTTGATTAGATTATCTATTTTAAAAGAAAATATTAGTAATCGCTGAGATATAATTGAAAATGTTTCGTCTGACAATATGTGGACTTACAATGAAACAAATTTTCTGTATATGTGAGAGATTTTTTTATCTTTTCAATGTGTGATAAATATGGAAACATTAAAAATTTTGGAGTTAGGCTTACATATCAGCTCCATCATCAGGAAAGGCAGGATCCATTACCAAGAACTATTATGTAATTCATTTTAACAAAGACATTGTTTTTATATTTAAGTAAAATATATTTAATTAGTCATTTATTAAACATTTTGATAAAAACGTTTTTAATCTTTATGAATGGCAATATAATTATTCGAGCATAGCTTAGTGCTAGTTGATGCAATTCAACACCTTTTATTTTTGTGCCAAAGTTAAAATTCTCTCCTATTATAAAATATTTTATGGTGAGATACACAAATAATTGAAAACAAATAAAACATGGACTAGTTAAACTAAAAACTATCAACTTCACAGAGATCCTGTTAAACGTATTGTCTGGTACCTATGCATTAAGTTATGAAGCTGTCAAATATTATTATTTAAAATACAACAGGTTTTTTTATGTAAGAGCCTTAAAATTGATACAAAGTGGTTCTGTGTGGCAATACGTAATTGTTAAAAGAATATAATTATAATATAATACATAGCTATGTGCAGGATGCGAATTAAGATTTCTGATGAGGGAGATAGAATCCTAGATAGAGAATATCATACTGGTACATAAAATTATTATTATCCTCATTCGATACGGCTCAACGCTTGGTTGCACTGAGTTGCTTGTCTTTCATCTTGATCATAATAATAATTACATCCAGGGTGCAAAATAAGATTTTTGATGAGGGGGGGGGGATAGAATCCTAGATAGAGAATTCCATATACAAAATTATTTTTATCCTCATTCGATACAGCTCAATGCTTGGTCGCACTGGGTTGCTTGTCTTGCATCTTGATCATAATAATTATTATATCCGTGAACAGGCTTAAGATAAGATGTGTTAATTCCCATGTTATTGATTGTTGTCATCTTGCTGGTGATGATAACACAGAAATATTATTTTCTTTGCTTATTTTGTACTTTATAAAGTACATATACTCGTATTAAAACAGTTATATTTTGTGAGGGGGGATAGAAGTTATCCCTGGCAGGGATGTTAATATGAATTTATGAGAGGAGGATAACTTTCCAACACTCTGATTATATCCGTGAACAGGCTTAAGATAGGATGTGTTAATTCCTAAGTTATTGGGTGTTGTCAGCTTGCTGGTGATGATAATATAGAAATATTATTTTCTTTGCTTACTTTATACTTTATGAAGTACATAATACTCGTATTAAAACAATTATATTTTGTGAGGTGGGGATAGAAGTTATCCCTGGCAGGGATATTAATATGAATTTATGAGAGGGGGATAACTTTTCAACAGGGGGGGGGGAATCCCCCCATTCTCCCTCGGTAATTCGCACCCTGCCTGTGTGAGAAATTTTAAATGTTCTATAGGCATAAAATTGTGATTGAACACATTTGGTTGACTTTACTTGCTTTCATTGCAAGTTTATTCGACTAAACTGTTTTTATGGTTAGGAAGGTTTGAATTAACCTTAATTTATGTTTGTGTTCCTGATTGTAAACAGGGAATAATTGTAAACAAATGCTGTGAGAAATATAAAACTGTCAATATAAAAATTTAAATTCGGGGAATATTGAAATTAACATGTTGGCTAACCTACAAAGCAGTTCGGCGCCAAATAGGAGTAACGGTTTAGTTGTGAACGAATGTTTTGTAAGATTCTACAAAAAAAAAGTTGTGAAAGAATTTTGCTTCAGAGCTTCACCTTCATTTTTGGCTTTGTAAGTAAACGTACACTGCTATTTTTAAGAATATATTGTTTTTATGAGTAATGTATAGTAGCCTAGTTAACTTTTATTACAATATTTTTGAGAGCTCCCATAACCTCAGTTCATTAAAGTTATGATGTGTTTACATTTGTCCCATAGTTCTAATTGCTTGGGGAGTAATTGTAACATGAATTTGGTGTAAGTGTAAATATGTTTTACTTGGTTCCAATGTTACATTTCATACTTTTCAGTAATCAAAATGCCAAGAAATTATACAGGGTGTTAAGAAAAAAGTATCCAATATTTAACAATTTAACTTAGTAGGCCTAATGTTTCTGGATGACAGTTACTGGTATGACAAATTCTGAAACATTTCATGGACTTCTTTCTCCTCTTTGTTCCATTGAGTGACTTCGTATGCGTTAGCAAAGTGCTTCATTGTTGAATACACACTTTTATTACTTAAGTAGGCCTATATAATCGCTAATTAACTTTATAACTTCTTTACTGTGTTAACATTAGAAAGTTACCTGGCTGACTAGTTTCGAAGTGGTATTTTTCATTGTCTGAAGCCTAGTCTTTGGACAATGAAGAATACCACTTCGAAACTAGTCAGCCAGGTAATTTTCTAATGTTAACACAGTATGAAGTTATAAAGTTAATCAGTGTAAATAATTTCATTGAACATGGCTTTATTATTAATGTTTGAATCATTAGAAACGTTTGTAATGATATCCATACACATTTCGGCATCATTCCAGTTTAGGTCATTGTTCAGCAAGATTCTTTTTTTGCATTTTCCGACAGAAAACAAGACTAATAGGCTTCCCAACAAGAACTGTCAGGACATCGGGACAGAATGTCTCGAAACGAAACTGTCCTGTTCAAAACGGAACGTCTAGTCACATTATATTGAAATGTCCATGAACTTTAGCTGATGGAGAAGTGTTTCAATAAACTGCTCTACAATACCATCTTTGTTCACCACAAATTTCACTTCAGAGCATTCCAGAATTTTTATTCGAATCTTCAGCATATAAAGTCAATGTATTATTATTCAGTTGATTCTATACATTTATAATGTATTTATTATCAATACTAATTTTTTCTTCATTTCTTAAAGGTAGAGGAAACAGTAATTAACTCATTGTTTATTATAATAATATTGTGAATAATTTAATATTAGTATAGTAGAATCCCTCTTATCTGGCACCAAAGGGACCAGGGTAGTTCCGGATACGAGATTTTGCCGGATAATTGAATAAATATCGGTATATACAAAACTAAGTTCGTATTTCATGGTGTCAAATGTTGAAACTGCAGCTATGTGGAGCTTATTTCTCTATCACTTGCTCATAACTGAATAAACATAAAAACTGTGTAGATTTTCTTTATTAAAACACATCACACAACACAAATAATACACTAATTTTAGGTTCGAATATTTACTGAAAACGAAAGTTCGTGCGAACTCTTCCTGATGTGGCCAAACTGACAGCCCAAATTGTGGCAATATGGCAGATTTGAACTTTTTTTTTTTTTTGGCCCAGCCAAAAGGGCTGTTGTTTTGTATTGCCGGTTATTTGGGTGCCAATTACGAGGGATTTTACTTTATCGTGTTAAGATAACTGTACATTGATGTATGACGATGAGCAGTATTGAGAACATGTGAAAATATTTTCATAGATGCAGAAAAATTTTTTTGTAACTCTCAATATGATACACTACGAATATTTTTAACATTAAATGAAGTCAATATGGAAGAACTCTGGATCATACCTAATATTTTTTAGTATTATGAACTTATTAAATTATGAAGCCTATTTCCTCTTTAGTGGTAAGATCATCATTGTCTGCATACAGTATAGGCCTACTTACTGTATTGCCACATTTTCCAATTTGTTATTTTGAGAATATGTGCAGCTTCGTTGATGTTATTCTGAAACATACAAGAACATCTAAGCCCTGCAGAGTATTATAAAAAAATTATAATTTTATTTATGCATATGGAAACAGGTTTTTAGAAATTTCCAAAATTAATTTTATTTTTTGCAATTCATGACTACAATGAGCTTTGTATGGGTAGAAAGGCCACAATTCACCAGTCAAAGAAGATATATTTTATTGCAATTGGATAGGTCTATTTCTGGAATGAAACAACTGTAAACAAGTATCGATCTGTGTTGAAATTTCTTTTTGAGATTTTTTAGTTTTTGTTTCTTTTAACTATGGTGCTGGGATCAAAGTTCGATACAGTCTCAGGGGTTATAGGCCTACAGATGTTGATATGTATTGTATATACTCGGATAATCCCCGCATAGTTTTTGTAAAATTTGGCAGCTGAAAATTGAGGTTCGGGTATTATTTGCGGCAAGGTTGGTAACCAGACTTTGAAGCAATAGTGTGTGTAGCTTGAAGAAGTGTGGGATTACCAATTCATTGGATGGAACAGAAGACGATATGCTGTGGCAAGATGGCAACGAAAGTGATGTTGAATGAGGTAAGTTATTTTTTTGTCAATATTTTGCTGTTCTTATTCATGCAAGACAAGAAATTAAAATCCTTTTTCTTTTATTGCAGATGCTGGATTGTATTGTCACATGACCAATATAATAAATACCTACATAATGTAACAATTTTTCTTTGAAAAAAAAAATTTTTTTTTTCAAGATTTCTTTCCATAAAATTAGAGTGCGGGGATTATTACAGTATATATGTTATAGCCTGCAAATACTGAGTTAAGCCAATTGCATCAACATCTGCAGCTCTGTCGACAAACCCTGTTCTCACATCCACATTGTGAACTTTGGACAATGCAGTGTCAACTGTAGCAAACTGAAAAGCATGAAGGTGAGGTTCACACCTGTGGAGTAATGGTTAGTGCATCTGGCCGTGAAACAAGGTGGCCTGGGTTCGATTCCCGGTCGGGACAAGTTACCTGGTTGAGGTTTTTTCTAGGGTTTTCCCTCAACCCATTATGAGCAAATGCTGGGTAACTATCGGTGCTGGACCCTGGACTCATTTCACTGGCATTATCATCTTCGTCTCATTCAGACGTTAAATAACCTATGATGTTGATAAAGCGTCGTAAAATAACCTACTAAAAAATGAAGGTGAGTATCCAGCGTCTTAAAACTGGACTCATCAGCTAAGGGAGCATATCCTGAAAGATTTCAGAGGCATTGAGATGGCAGTCACTTCACTGGACTTACCTGTTGAGTGGACTAGAAACTCCTCACAGGAACACTGAGTTTCTCTGAAGTCTCAAACAAAACAGCTGGAATTTCTTCAAAAGTTGACAGCAGGATCACAAGAGGATATATTATCAGAGCTTAAGGTCAAACCTGTACTTGACAAAATACATCAATATAGGAAGAACTGGAGATTACATGTGGGAAAAATGAAGAAGGATAGACTACCAAATTTAATTTAAAAATATCAACCAACAAGGAAACAGAGCCAAGGTCGTCTGCTTAGAAGAATTCAAGATGAACAATGACACCAGAACAGGCCATTAGGCCTAAATCATTAATTTGTTTCATGATGATGAACTATGCTACATACATTTTATCTTTCCATGCACGTGAATGTAGAGCTGAAGTGGCAGTACATAGTGCTGCTGCATACATGCAAGCATGGAAAGATAAAATGTATGCTGTGTAGAAAGTGAAAATGACTACTGTAAATGTTAAACCTTTCTTAAGGTTAAAACAACGTAATTTTAAAATATTACATTTAGAGTCCGAGAACATTTTCAGTGAGAATTATTAGAAGTTATTATTGTGATAGATATATATTCCAGTTATTTGAATCTAAATGTATTTTCAAAATTAAATTTTGTTCACTCTGGAGCGTTGTACTCATATATGTCCAATCAATAGGGCTCACATTATCATTATCATTAATAATTTTTCTTTTTGATGACGTGTGTGTTTTAAAATACAGTACTAATGGCTTAAAGAAATCAAACGACAATGACAGGATCTCATTCTGTGACATAGATATAAAATTTACAGATACCGGTACTACTGTGTGTCAGTCTTTTGTAGTTAATTTCTAGGTGGTACACAGTATTCCATGAAGCCTATAATATGGTGTGATAACTCTTCTCGGGTTCTCAGCCAGGTGAGTTGGAGATTAGCTTCCAAGCTTTCGACGGCTAGCTCTGCCATCTTCTTCAGGGAATGCTTCGGTCGTCATGGAGTCCAATACATACCATGAGAAGATCCTGGAACTACTAGCGGATCCATCATACAAGACACTCAGCCGCGATCCCACGAGCTCCATAGAAAGGCACACAACAGCCTTACTAAAGAAGGCCAGTCTGCCAGCCCAAGTGACGAAGTCCTTGACTCCACATTCCACGAGATCACCTAGACTCTACCGGTTGCCAAAAATTCACAAGAAGGAGGTTCCCCTGAGACCTATTGTCAGCGCCATAAGTTCTCCTACCTACCGGCTGGCCAAATACCTCACCAGTCTTCTGAATCCTCTTGTGGGAAAATGCAGCCACCATGTGAAGAATTCAGCAGAGTTCATCAAGACTCTACAGAGCATCAGAACAAATCCATCTGATATTCTGATGAGGGCTCATGGAGAAGAAAAACTTCAGGAGTTCCAAGAATACCTGAACAATATCCACCCGAACATCCAGTTCACGAAAGAGGTGGAAAAAGACGGATGTCTCCCCTTCTTAGACATTCTCATCTCCAGGAAGTCAGATGGCACACTGGGTCACAGAGTATACAGGAAACCGACTCATACCGATCTATATCTCAATGGACACAGCCACCACCATCCGGCACAGAAACGAACGGTCCTGTCGACTCTTCTACACAGGGCGAGAGGGATTTCGGACAAAGAGAGTCTCCCTTCTGAGATCTGTCACCTACGTAAGACGTTCCTACAGAACAACTTCGGCAACAGAGAAATCGGCTTGGCCCTCAGAAGGGCCTTTTCGGACAAACCACCTGCCGAGGAACAAGAGGAGACAAAGGGCATGGCATATATCCCGTTCTATGGCCCCATCTCGGGCAAAATTAGCAGAATGCTAAGAAAACACGGGATTAAAACCATCCATAAGCCGCCCACAAAGATCCAGAACTTGCTGAGACCAGTTAAGGACGACCTTGGTCTCAGGACACCTGGTGTCTACAGAATACCTTGTGAGTGTGGGAAATGCTACATCGGGCAGACGGGACGAACTATTATGGAACGCTGCAAGGAACACCAACGCAGCATAAGACTATATTATCCTGATAAGTCTGCAGTAGCCCAACACTGCCTAGAAACTGGCCACAAGATAGATTTCAGCGCCACCACCATCTTGGACAAGACATCAGGTTACTGGGACTTAGTTATCAAGGAAGCCATCGAAATCCAGCTAGATGGCAATAATTTCAACAGAGACGGGGGTCTACAGCTGAGTACAGCATGGAAACCTGCCATCAATACGCTTAGACCACCAGCACACGGCAGACGGTCGGGACCAGCAAGTAGCTCCTGATTGGCTGACGTGTCCACCAACCAGAATGCGCCTGGCGGTCGGGACTGGGAACTAGCTCCTGATTGGCCCGCAGCGGGAAGCCCTACTTTTGCATATATACCGGCTAGACGTGGTCCCACATCACTTCGTCGCTGAAGAAGATGGCAGAGCTAGCCGTCGAAAACTTGGAGGCTAATCTCCAACTCACCTGGCTGAGAACCCGAGAAGAGTTATTCTACATCAAACGCCAGGAAAGCCTCAAGTCATACATATGGAGTGATGTACAGAGGCTATTCTTTGTAATAAATTTATAAATGGTACACAATACTTTATGAGTTCTATTGCATGAAGTGATTTAAATTGAGGCTCTTATGACTCCAGAAAGAAAAGCAATACAATGTCATCAGCATTTATTATCTTACTTACAACTTACTTACAAATGGCTTTTAAGGAACTCAGAGGTTCATTGCCGTCCTCACATAAGCCCGCCATCGGTCTCTATCCTGTGCAAGATTAATCCAGTTTCTATCATCATATCCCACCTCCCTCAAATCCATTTTTATGTTATCCTCCCATTTACGTCTCGGCCTCCCCAAAGGTCTTTTTCCCTCTGGCCTCCCAACTAACACTCTATATGCATTTCTGGATTCGCCCATACGTGCTAGTGCCCTGCTGATCTCAAACGTCTGGATTTAATGTTCCTAATTATGTCAGATGAAGAGTACAGCGCAAGCAGTTCTGCATTGTGTAACTTTCTCCATTCTCCTGTAACTTCATCCCATTTAGCCCCAAATATTTTCCTATGAACCTTATTCTCAAACACCCTTAATCTCTGTTGCTCTCTCAATGTGAGAGTCAAAGTTTCACAACCATACAGAACAACCGGTAATATAACTGTTTTATAAATTCTAACTTTCAGATTTTTTGACAGCAGACTAGATGACAAAAGTTTCTCAACCGAATAATAACAGACATTTCCCATATTTATTCTGCGTTTAATTTCCTCCCGAGTGTCATTTATATTTGTTACTGTTGCTCCAGCATTTATTATAAACCCAGTATATCTAAGTTTACTATTTCTCTTTGTATATTCTCCATATTTTACGTTCATATTTAATATACAGGATGGAAGTGAAAGGGATGACAGTGTGCACTGAAATTAATAGAAAACCTATATTACGTTTTGTGATTAAATACACTGTTAATTAGAACATTAAGTTTGAAGTTTCGGTAGTCCAACAACATCGTGGCAAACAGATGCTTCTCGTGATACACATGTAAGAGGTCAACGAACTTGGTAACTCGGTATGTCTTGCTAAATAAGCTGGCGCTGTGTTGCGACCGACTCACAGCGTGAAAAGACTTTAATTTGGAGGTTTTTTTTTTAAATTAAGTATAGACGAAAACTATCCACAATATTGAAATACGCCAGGGGGATAAATTATTCTTTATTAGTTTTCCTACCGATATGGACAAAAATCACGATCCTACTCGCAATAGTTACCGAATAAGAGGTTGTTAAACATTTGAGAAAAAACTTTTTTTTCTGAAAAATATTTTAACTTCCCACCAATATGATATTACAGTTTTTTGTTATATACAACATAAGCTATTCGCTCTGAAAGTCTACAAGGCTATTTCACTTCCTTCCTGTATTGACCTACTTACATATCGCAGCACAGAATGTAAGGGAAAATTGTTTGCACAACATAAATTTTTCATACATTAATCCCCATCATTTTGAAAGATTGTATTTAGAAGACTGTCACAGTGATTGAATTTTAACAAAAACTGTGTGTATGTAATCATACTTATACAGGAACTATTTACAAAAATATTGCCAAGTAACTGAATTTTCTTTCAGCTGAGACAAAAATAACAAATGCATCAATAGAGTTAGATAAGCATAGTACATGTATCAGTTACTTTCTGTATCACTATATTGACATGGTTCCGATTCTGAAGAAATAGTCTTTAGTTTTACTGTTTTTACTGTTTTGCTTTCAGTTTTTTTTAAAGAATGAACAAGACTAAAACCTCTTTTGAAATACAGACTTTTAGAGAACAAACAGAGGGCATACACTAAACAGATAGTCGGCCTGAGTAGCACAGTCGGTATAGTGCTGGCCTTCTACGCTCAAGGTTGCGGGTTCGATTCTGGCCCAGGTCGATGGCATTTAAGTGTGCTTAAATGCGACAGGCTCATGTCAGTAGATTTATTGAGATGTAAAAGAACTTCTGCAGGACAAAATTCTGGCATACCAGCAACGCTGATATAAGCTTGGCAGTTTAGGGCATCGTTAAATAAACCATAATTTAAATTTTTATATATCTTGATTACACAACTTTTAATAGTATATCACTTCGGAATCTGCAGTTTACTGTACCTAATATTTAACACGCGAAAGCAATAAACTGCATATTCCGAAGTTAAATTTTTACTAGACAGAAATGATGTGCAGAGGGTATGGGCTCATTCCTTACTACACTCTTGACTACTGCACTGTTTTATAACACACATAAAATGTTAATAATTTGAGCGTATTTGAACCTGTGTTATTCACATAGTTTAAATACAATGCATTTCACTGCAACATTGCAACATTTCATTAAATTTTAAACTGGTATATATGTTTGCACTCATTCAGAGGGACCTGAAGTTAAGGTCAGACTATTCTTTTCATAATAATTAGGACAATTATCTATGGATTTAGGATCCTTAGTACTTTCTTTGGTGGTGTGGTGTTTATGATGATTATGATTATGGTTACTGTAGTGATGGAGACAGTGGTGGTAAGAGTAACATTTAGAAGACTATGGTAGGAAGCAATAATTGCCAGTTTCTATTGTGTAATCAACTCAGGCCATGAATTGTATGAATATTATATATACGGTACCATATTTACCGGACTGTAGACGAGGTTTTTTTCAAATTATCGAATCCAAAAATCTTATGTCATCCAAAAATCGCAGATTAAGGAATATTGTTACGCCGACTCAAAGTCAGTGTTTTCACATCACATAGTATACAGCCAGGCTGCCGAGTAAAAATAAATAAAGAAAGAAAATTCTTAGGAAGTCTCTTCGAAATAGGAAGTCATCTTAGATTCAGGGTCGACTTACATTCGGGTAAATTTAGTATTTATAATTTAAAGTGAATCACCAATACAATATTTCAGATAGGCCTATGTTGGAAAGTAAATATTTGCTTCCTCTAGGAAAGATTTTTTTTTTTTCATGAACTATACGAAACCCAAATAAATTAAGACACTTCAAGTTAACATGTTGTAGGTAACGAAAGACGAAACTTGCTCAAGAAAAGTGTGTAAAATCTATTGTGATGTTCGTACTTCTACTGATTTCATCGACAGCCACATTCTGCCACAACCATATCTTGATAGCTGAAGCGATATGTAAGAACTCCTTTATGATCAACATATAGCACAGAGATGGGTTCTAGTCGAGTCGGTACACAACATGCTCTTGGCACTTTTCCAGGTGCTACGCTGTGCAGTAGTGTCTGGACAATAGCATGTTTTGTTGGAGACAGGTGTTCACTGACAGGGAAGAAACATTTACCAGTACACTGGAATGCCTGAAACAAGTTAGGTTTAAAGATTAGTTGTTGATACCGTACCTCAAATTGTCACAATGTACATATCTTATAATTTAGCAGTGGCGAAACTTAGGTGTAAATACTGAGTAGGCTGAAAAAATTTGCTTATCTTATATCTTATTATATGACATATGTTTCTCGGCTTTCCTATCAACATTTTTTGTGACACAGACTCCAGAAGAAGATAATGACCAATCATTTTCACCCCCAAACAAAATACAAGTAAGGTAGGTGTCCCTGATATGACCATGCTAAGGTTTGAGAATTTTTATAGCCGCCATTTTGAAAAAAAAATGTAAACCACTTTTTTCTTACTCGTTCTCAGTCTAATGGACTTTCTTAAAACAATTTCTTTTCCCCATAAAAATAGCTTTAATTGTCCAAAAAGTCCCAAATTCCAAAAGTCTACCTACTGGCCATATCAGGAACACGTGCACATGGTATGGCCACCCTTGTTCCATGTTCTATAAATCGTGATTGTTTTCAGTTTGATAGCGCAGTTGTGCTAAAATTAAATAATTTTGGTGTAAAATGAATAAACATGACACTTAATCTTTTTTATAATTCAAAAGTGTAATCAAAATAGGTTTTTCCATAAAAAATTAAGTTGTTTTTCTTAAAATACAAAATTTTTGCGTAATCCCAGCTTTAAGGCATGTAAATTTGTCAGGTGAAAAAATAAAAGTGAAATGATCTTGATATGGCCATATCAGGAGGAGGTAAATTTTCACGAAAATCGTTTGATTATGAACAACTCGCAGAAGATACGCCATTAACGACAACACCAATCAACAGAACATTAAAAACTGAATGGAGTACGATGGTTTTCATGAACAAGTCTTTGAAAAACATGCATAAAACAAAGGAGACTTACCAGAGAAAAATAAGAAGAGATCACATGAAAACCGCAAAACAGGCAACTGATGCCATATTGCTCAACCTGACTGGATGGAAAACGATCAAGTGACATACCAGGATGCCCTTTCACTGGATGCTGCTGCAATTTAGCAGATTTTTTGGTTAACAAACTCACAATAGCGAAATGGCCATATCAGGAACACGGCCATAACAGGAGCACCCACCTTATAACAATATAACTTATTTGTCTCAGAGCACCCAGTTAGCCAAGGACATTTCTTACACCATGAAATTTTCTATTTTGTCTTCCCCAATCCACTATTTTAATATGTAAATATAGTGTCGATCTTCTATTTTTGAGCCATTTTACATAACATTAATATGTAATACACGCACGTATGCACTTGGATTATAGTAACACTCAACAGTGCAGCGCATTCACAGAACACAAACATTATTATATCGCGGTTGAGGTTACCCCGCTTCCTGCTACTGAGTCGTAGCCAATCCTCCCCGGCCTTCCCTAAGCTTGCGAGTGCCGCTGCGTGTGAGCGAGGTCGTCGCGCTTCGCTACGGGGCTTCTGCCACAAGCCTCTCGCAGCGGAATGTCATCAGTAAATTTTTAATATATGGAAGGATCGGAGTGAAACCAAGTGTTACGACACATCGTTATTACGAACTTATAGGACTATCGTTACTGGGTATAATAACTCAATTTTTTCTGAGTAGGCTAAGCCTCAAAAACCTCTTAAGAGCTTCGCCATTGTATTTAGGAGACTGGTTACTTATTTAAGAGCTTCATCCATTCTCTCTCCCGTTTAATTTTTCTCCCAGTAAAAGTAGTCTGAAATCGTTACTGCTCCGTCTCACACGAAATCCCATAATTCACTAGAATCAACATTAGCTCCCTTCGATGAGAAGCTAGCAGCTGACGTCTTTTATTCGGAGAGACAGAAGTATATTAACTTCTTTGAGAGAAGAAAGAAGTGTTGAAGGCAAAATTGATACGGTATGACTTAATTAGAGGTTTGCAAATCTGTATTAAAATGTCATGCATGTCATTGAAACTGTATTTCAGCAAGACATTAAGTGGGAGCAAACAGGAAGGCATTGTTTATAAATAGGAAAACTAGCACATTATGACATCAACACGACTGGAAGACAGGTGTTAATTTACCAGTACTGCAGAAAATGGAGAAAAGACATAATAGAATTACGTTAAGTATTAACTGGTATTGATTGCATTTTTGTCACAGAAGACAATAATTAGTGCAGAAAATACTAATGTGAAGCAGAGGGAGAATGAAACGATTGCTAAATGATAGCTACAGGCACTGTGAGAACAATTAATGGTCGCTCTAAAAATAAGCTGTATTTTTTCCGCCAAAACATTTAGAGTAATTATCCTGTTTTATTTATTTATGAACAAGGTGTCTTCTATATTTTAAATGGGCAGCTAGACTAAAAAACTTAAATTGACGGATCTGAGCTAGTGAAATTAAGCTCCGGATCAGCAGGCAAACCCGCCTACCGTCTGAGCTACGCCAGTGACTAATTCCTAGGGAAATAGACATGTTATTATGGTTTCGGTCAGTTATAAGACATATGAATGATATGCAGGTATCTTAACTAAAATTGGCACATGATGAAGGATGGATAGAACAGAGAAAAATTCTCACCGGCACCGGGACTCGAACCCGGGTTTTCAGCTCTACGTACTGACGCTTTATCCACTAAGTCACACCGGATTCCAGTTCCGATACCGGATCGAATTCCCTCAGTTTAAGTTCTATCTCTCAGTTTTCTCTTTGGTGGCCAATTCTCATGTACTGTGACACAGAATATGTGACAGCGGCACAATGTCCAACACACTATGTACAAAGATGCATTTATTACGAGTGACTAAGTGGCCGGGATCCGACGCGATGAGCGCAGTCTTGAAAAATTAATTTATGGTTTATTTAATGACGTTCGGAACTGCCGTGGTTATATCAGCGTCGCCGGTGTGCCGGAATTTTGTCCCGCAGGAGTTCTTTTACATGCCAGTAAATCTACTGACATGAACCAGTCGCATTTAAACACATCGTCCTGGGCCGGGATCGAACCCGCAACCTCGAGCATAGAAGGCCAGCGCTATACCAACTACGCTACCGAGGCTGACGCCGTCTTGAATCACTATGTGATTACTTACGCATATCATATTATTATGATATATCCTTCATCATATTGTAACGCAGAATTCCTGCACGGAAATATCATATGTACTTCGGTATATCATAATATTATGATATGCGTAAGTAATCACTTAGATTGAAGACGGCGCTCATCCCGTCGGATCCCGGCCACTTAGTCACTCGTAAGGAGTGTACCTCTGTACATAGTGTGTTGGACATTGTGCCACTGTCACATATTTTGTGACACAGTGCATGAGGGTTGGCCACTAAAGGGAAAACTGAGAGATAGAACTTAAACTGCAATGATTGGATCCGGCATCGGAACTGGAATCCGGTGTGGCTTAGTGGATAAAGCGTCAGCACGTAGAACTGAAAACCCATGTTCGAGTCCCGGTGCCGGAGAGAATTTTTCTCTGTTCTATCCATCCTTCATCATAATGGTAACTCAGAATTCCTGCACGGAAATATCATTATGTACTTGGGTAAAATTGGCAAGGTATGGTATTCCCCAGAAAAAAAAAATTTAAACTTACGAATTCCTTACCTGCTTCTTAAATAAGAGTAACCAGTAAGGTGCGGAATACATAAGTAAAGTGTAAGAAATTCCTATGATCCCTGAAGCACCTATTTTATAGGCCATTCGGTATCTCGTGAAATGTACCTCGCATCAAGGGAAGAAGAAAGTGCACTGAGAAGCTTCCCTCCCTCGCTGCGCTTCTACTTGTAGCAAGCGAGCTCACTTACTCCCACCATAAGGTTCTTACTATATGCTACGACGCACGCAAACATTTGGTTTCACGAGATAACGAACGATCTATAAATTTGTTGTTTTCAATTTCAGTTTTACAGTTGTAACTTCGAGTATCGAAGCTGTGAAACAGGTATCGGTATCTACTATTGAATATCTAGAAATTGTGATATCGATCCATCTCTAATTTTATTATATAGTAATATGTCAGGCATCATTTAGAATTTTTCTCTATCACTTGCCTCATATCCGCTAGGTGCGACGATCCATGTATCGTAGTGAATCTCTGAGAAATCTACATAAAGAGGTCTTCTTCGACAAGTGTTCCTTTGCCGTCTTGCTCGTCTGGCTTGGGCGGCGATACCAGCGGGTGCTCTGTCATCGTCCCATACATTATTACTCTCTTCCTCATAGTCTTCTGCATCCCTTTTTCCACGTTTCCCGCCAGGAGATGACGCCTGAAAAGTATTCATATACACGTAAAGACAGCTGATTGTAAAATAAATGGATTGTTTCTATTTCAGGACGTGTATTGACAAAAATTTAGTCTTATAGGTATCGTACAAGCAAAACTCAGCTCGGACTATTCTCGGCGCGCATGCTATACCCCTCCTATCCCCCTTCAGTAGGCGTGAGAGCATGCTGGGAATGGGAGCATACGTCATCTGCGCGAGACAGTCACGCCCGCTGGTTTCTGCGCACTGAGTTTTCCTTGTCGGATGCCTATAACTTACTGCATAGTGCTATATGAAAATAATATTGATTATGAAAATATCATATTCATGCATTTCATCCATTCAATAAGTACATTGTTACTTGTACTAGTGAAGTCAGAAAGTACCGGAATTTCGGGTGGCAACGCCATGCTCTGTAGGCAACTTCTCTGCCTTGTCCATATGCTATGTGGCCTACCCTCCAGGCGTATAGACTCAGTGTGCCGACCGATCAAAGGGGAAAGTGCTTGAAGTGCTCTTTGATATCCAGGGTCTCATACATTTCGAGTTTATTTCTGAGGGTCGAACTGTCAGTAAGGAGACGCGTGTTGCAATTCTTCGACGTCTTCGTGGTGCAGTTCGACGAAAAAGACCCAATTTGTGGCAAGGACAGAATTAGGTTCTTGATCATGACAATGCCCCAGCACATCGGTCGTTCTTGGCGAGCGAATTTTTCGCACAACACAAAATACCTGTCCTTTCACAGCCACCATATTCTCCAGATCTTGCTCCAGCTCCTCAGAATAAACTCGAAATTTACGAGACCCTGGATATCGAAGATTACTTCAAGCAATATTTTCCCTTTCGATCGGTCGGCACACTGAGTCTATACGCCTGGAGGGTAGGCCACATAGCACACGGGCAGGGAAGAGAAGTTGCCTACAGAGCATGGCGTTGCCGCTCGAGGTTCCGGTACTTCCTGACTCTATTTGTAGATGATCAGCACATTATCTCAGGCTCAGAAAACAATTTACAAACAGTACTGTACATATTATATAATATTTCTGAAGAGTATAATTTGGAAATTTCCATAAAAAGAAGATAAACATATTATTTGTCTTTGATGGTAAAGATTACATTAGAACAAAATTGTTATACATAGTAAGTACATCACTTTGCCTATCTAGGATGTAATACTTCATATTTATTTTCGACTGATATGGATATGAATTGGTAAAATTATTACACTTAATAATTGGTACAATCAAAGTCAAATGGACAATTTTCAGAAAAGTGAGAAAAGGAACTATTTTAAAATTATTATTATATACGACTTTGATCTTAGCTAAATTTTTATATGGATCAGAAAGATAAATTTTGACAGCTTCACAAAATAATTCAGGCAGCGGAGATGAAATTACTCAGACCTTTGGCAGGCTACTCTCTTCGGGACCATAAAAGCAAACGAATTAATAAGCGAAGAATTAAACATTTCATACTAGACAGGATAGACGAGTACAGAACAAATTGTTTTCTAAGTTTAAGTCGTCAGGAAGAATGCCAGATAGCCACCGGCATAGCTCAGTCGGCTAAGGCGTTTGCCTACCTATCCGAAGTTGCGTTCGAGCGCGGGTTCGATCCCCACTTGGGCTGATTACCTGGTTAGGTTTTTTTTTTTTTTTTTCGAGGTTTTCCCCAACCGTATGGCGAATTCTCGGCCTCATCTCACCAAATACCATATCGCTATCATTACTCCCATCGCCGCTAAATAACCTAGTAGTTGATACAGCGTCGTTAAATAACCTAATAAAAATTGTAAGAAGCTATATTTTGCTTAAAGCTTGCACGTATAAGGAAAGAGAAATAATAATTATTATGTATTTAACAAATTAAATTAATCTTACATGTACCGTATATTTAAAGAACATATACATTTATTTATTTACTCCGTTCATTCATTCATTCATATTTTATTAATAGGATACTTAAAACTTTTAATAGTACATTGTTATGATTCAAAAGTAGTAATTTCCGTTTCTTCGATTGCAATTAGTTATTTGGTATATTGTGACGGATCCAGCCTATGTGAAAACACATCTCTATTCATGATCACAATTCTAGAATTCCGCTACTGTCGGCGGGTGGCTGGATATTGAATTACCATTCATATGTGGAATTCACCTTAGAATATAACAACAATTAAATATATTAAGTACAAAAACAGAGATTATTACTTAATTATAACTTCAGACATTACATTACACCAAACATGTCGCAAATAAGGTAAAAGTAATTCTTAGCTTGGCTTTTCGAGACCGGAAGCGTGACTGATTCATGCACATAGACACTCATAGATCCATTGTGCGCCCTTTATATGCGATAGTAGTCCAAAATCCAACAAATGAGCTGAGTGACATGAATCCGAAGCTGACAGGTGAGCCATCTTGACTCAGCCCTGGCGGAGCCAGATATGTCCATACGAGTACATTGTGAATCTGAGGGCTCGAAGCCCCAGATCCTTAAATAAGTCATACTGTACATCAGCATCGAGTACCCCTTGTAATCTCAAGACTCCCCTTCAGCCTATTCTCACTATTACAGATTATAGAGGAAATGAGATTGTTGGTGGAATGAAAGAGAGAAACGAGAGCGTCCCGAGCAATATCTGCTTTGTTCACCAAAATTTCCTGTCTGGGGATCAAACCCTGTTCGTCTGGAAGACCAGTACGCTAGCGCTGACGCATAGACGCGGCTTAAGAGTAAACTTACTACAGGCATTTAACAATAGGAATGTAAGTCCCACTTGTTTAACGCCTTAAGTCCCTGGTTAACTCCATGATATTCATTTCTGTTAGAGGTTGAGTCAATTCCAGGGCCTTAGATAGTCCGAAAGAATTGAGGAGTGTTTATGGAAAATGGTATAAATGCCAAATGATAATTTTTTCAGGAAATAAAAAAAACTGTTACTAGATATAGTCTACTTAGCGCACTCTTTGGCCAAATGTTTAAACTAAATGTGAATGCTTGACACTTGTGTATCTTTTTCTATATTATTATCAAAAGTACATAACACGTTTTCAAAGAAAAAAACCGAAATATTTCCTGGTAGGTACTTAAATCGTTTCCCACAAACACTCCTCAATTAGATCAGCTGGAAAAATTCAATTATTCCAATTGAAATTAAAACAGTAATCTCGGACTTTGTAGTGCAGCGTCTAAACTTCTACTCTATCGGCACTCAGAACGTTGCAAATAGCGAAGCTGTAGCCTGTAATAAATAAAAATGGACGTACATGCGAATAACTAAACGTGAGAATCCCTACATAAAACTCATTTACTGGGCAGACACAATAATTGTGGGTGTTGGAGGATTGCTTTGGAACATCGGCCTTACTGTGGAAATAATTTAAAACGCTTCTATTGTTTTCTCTCGTCTGACAAGTTTTAATTCGTTGCTTGAGTTCCAATTTAGTACGCATTTTCGTTGCCATGCAATTCTCAAATTCTATCTGTTAATTTTACATTTCAATTTTTCGTAACTGAGGTACATCATAACAAAATTTCACGAATCACCACTGGACTGACGTATCTCTAGGAGTGGGGAGAGGTAAACATACCGACAGATCTTTAGTTAAATCTGGCGTATGTTGCGGATGTGAAGTTTGGGAGATAAAACAGGAACATCGCAAGAGATTGAGAGCGATGCAATGGAAAGAGACTGTTTTACCAGCAGTGCTCAAATATTTAGGTGTGATAAGATAAGAAATGAGGAAGTAATAAAAACATGGAAGATAATGTTGTGGAACGTAGGCAGGTATAGAACGATTCCTTTGAGTAGGAGGGCACAGTAGGACGATAAAATAAGCTAATTCTTAAATACACACTCTTATCATGATCATACGAATGCGCCTATACGCATAAAAATACATGCATATCTTTTTTTGACGGATAAGGAACTCGAAGACTTGCACCGCAGCAGTGTTGCCAACAGGACGAAAATTCCTTCAAAACTGACGGAATTTCAACGCAACGGACGGGAAAAGAATGGCTTTGACGGGTGACGAATTTTATGGCAAAAATACGATTTACATCGTCTTTTGAATTTCTTAGCTGCTGTCATTTTTAGTCGCTTAATTTTTGGAAGATTTTACTTTTTCTTTAAACAGCCGTGCCCACGCCGTACTATTAGGCCTACTATGTTTTCATGGAGTATTCAGATCAATCTGAATACGCTTACCGTATTGAAATCTTCATGAAAACGGGGATTCAATTCGATCTGTGTCTCAAGGTCGATACACCTAAAAAGTGGGATCGGATCGTATTCTGTTAGAATTGAGTTCCATGAAAACGGGTATCGTATTCAATTCGATCACAATACGCTAAGCGCGTGATTGATCGTCATTTGTTTTACCAACAGCGAGGGAAATATGTATGTTGAAAAAGAGTGTTGTAAAACATAATATTTCGTGTTTTCTTAAAAGTCAATATTACCATTATTCATTAACAGCCAGAATATTAAGTTTTCATGCGCCACATTTGGAAAAGGCAACATTGTTTATAGCTATAGTGAGGGTCACATAAGAACAGTTCCTAAACAGCAAATATTGCCGTCTTGTCAGTGTTGCCAACTGTTACCAGATATCACATGATCCTAAGTACTAAATGACTTATTTACTTACAGTACTTTATGTTGGTAAGTTATTCTAAATAATTCAATAATTTGTAACATATTTTCTTAGGCAAAGTATACGGGAAAGAGATCAACATGTCAAGTATTTTGTCTGGCAATACGAAATTCATTGGTCTGACTAAAAAATTGACACACGAGACCTAACCTAAAAATGTATTTTGTTTGACCACATGAAATTATTAGTACTAACTCCGAAAACTTACCTGACTATAGTCTTGAATTATAACCACAACGCAACACATAAAATAACTATTATGTATTAATATTAATACGGACATTAATTAATTATTAGTATGTTCAAATTTCACTAACTTCCAGTAACCGGCTCAGAAATCTAGTACAATTTTATTTTCATGGAAGTCCAGTACCGATAAATATTGTCGATATTTGTCTCAGCTGCCAACATATCAGTTACAAAATCATTACCATTTGTAGTATTAATTTGTCAGTATCGAAATTCGAAACGAAGTTGGCAAAAGAAACTTTAACCTGCAAACTAGAAAATCACCACAATCCACTAGCATTATGTAGTAATGGGGGAAAAATGGTTAGGTTTCACCCTTAGGGTATGAAGCAAGCTGACCCGGACTATAATGTCTACAGAGTGACCAACACGCTAATATATCGATGACATGTTAACCAATATAACTACTTTCGAAACTTCAGCTTCCGTACTCAGATCGTTTTCAATACGCATCGAAAATTGCATGAAAACGGGGATCATATTCAGATCGAATTGAATACTCCATGAAAACGTAGTACATATTAAGGATCCCCTGTTTCAGATTTCCTCGTAATCAAATCAGAGGTTGAAGAATTATTATTTTAATCAAGACTGATAAGTAAGTTGTGTTAACATTTTATTTTTATTTGTATATAGATATATTAAGTGGGTCTTATTATTATTATTATTATTATTATTATTATTATTACTATTATTATTATTATCATTATTATTATTATTATTATTATTATTATTATTATTATTATTATTATTATTATTATTTAATTTTGACGGATTCTGACGGATTTCCAGGTGTAAGTGTGACGGGGATACAATTTATGTGTTGGCAACACTGCACTGCAGCCCAAGTCTAATATTGTGCGTACCACTCCTGTTTGATATTTTTGTCCATCGCTGTGGAGTAACGGTTAACATGTCTTACTATGAAACGAGCGGGCCCTGGTTCAAATCCTGGTTGGGACAAGTTACCTGGTTGAGGTTCTTTCAAGGTTTTCCCTCAACCAATTGAAGAAGAATTGTTAAGTAACTTCCGGCGTTGGACCTCGGACTCATTTCGCCATCATAATTACACTTTCCCTCCTTCATAATCTCCATTCCTTTTCTATATCTCGGGCTTGCTCCGATGTTGCGGGCCGCCACAGAACTTGGACCCCGTGGATATGTGGTCATAGGCGGAGGTAAACTGCACGCACTTTTCAGGTATATTTTTTCCCATACCTTTGCTGTACATTTGTGGCATGTAATCTGCACACACAACAAAACCTTCATAGTAAGGGTCGTATGTAAACTACACACACAGCATAACTCGGATTATTTTTTTAATAAATGACATGTAAATCGAACGCAATGTCAACCAATGATACGAGCGATAAACACAATTGACAATTGTAATGAAAGGAGAGAGGTACTGTAATGAATTAGACTGACTCAGATGGATAGTTACACAGCAGTTCAACATAAAGTATTGGTCCTTGAACACAATTGTTTATAAGTGCTATCTATGCTGCAATAAGTGTTGTATGGAGTGAAGCCAATGCCATTGGATGTACATTCCGCCTAAGTCAATCTTGGCTTCGTCAGATTAAAAAAAAATATGGTTTAATAAACAAATATAAAAGTGATTCTGAAATCGGCAGTTGATTAAAATTTGTATTCGCTCTACCATTTTTAGACCTATGTGAGGATGGCGACTGTTTTGTATCTGATTTAGTGGCTAGATAACTTTTTGTGACTGTTTATTTTAGTAGACACCTATGTAGACGATGACGCTACCTTTCCTCCTTCAATCTGGGCAGCTAAAACAGAAGCTTGCAGCGTACAACTAATTAATGTCTATGAGTATTTTCATATTAGATTCAACAAGACATTTTACTTTGCTCATCCTGATATTTATACATTTACAAATAGGTTAATTGAATTTCAAATATACATATAGGCCTACGTGAAAATTCAGAGGATATCTACTGCAGCAAAAATAAAAAATAAAGCTCCTTAAAGAAGAAAGAATCTATGGAGAGAAATATAAAAGATTTTACTGAGAAGCATGTATCCTGATTGGAATTCATTACTTACTTACTTACAAATGGCTTTTAAGGAACCCGAAGGTTCATTGCCGCCCTCACATAAGCCCGCCATCGGTCCCTAACCTGTGCAAGATTAATCCAATCTCTATCATCATATCCCACCTCCCTCAAATCCATTTTAATATTATCCTCCCATCTACGTCTCGGCCTCCCTAAAGGTATTTTTCCCTCTGGTCTCCCAACTAACACTCTCTATACATTTCTGGATTCGCCCATACGTGCTACATGCCCTGCCCATCTCAAACGTCTGGATTTAATGTTCCTAATTATGTCAGGTGAAGAATACAATGCTTGCAGTTCTGTGTTGTGTAACTTTCTCCATTCTCCTGTAACTTCATCCCTTTTAGCCCCAAATATTTTCCTAAGCACCTTATTCTCAAACACCCTTAACCTATGTTCCTCTCTAAGAGTCAGAGTCCAAGTTTCACAACCATACAGAAGAACCGGTAATATAACTGTTTTATAAATTCTAACTTTCAGATTTTTGGACGATTGGAATTCATTAAGCGAACAAAATACCACCTACCAATATAAATTATTGGTTAATACGTTAATGCTGTAGTAGAATATGTTCAAAGGAAATACATGCCATTATAGCTCTGTATGCAATTTACATCCTGTTTTTATTACCTGGGTTGTTTGAGTGTGCAGATTACATATCCAAAATTGGTGTGTGCAAATTACATGTGTGTAAATTACCTTCTTTTAGGTCATATACCTGAAACGTGTGTGCAGTTTACCGCCCCCCGGTGGTCATTCGTTGCTGATGGTAATGCTATACACCGAGTGCTCTCCACTGAGTTCGTGGTAGCTCGTGAGACCGAGGTTGATGGACTGCATTGAAACCTACGCGGAAAAGTAAAGGGATGCTTTAGAGGAGTTCGGAGGCTGTGCGAGGGTAGCGCGAGAGGCCTTAGGGCAGTAGTGTCAGAGTTGTAAGCTCCAAAACCGGTTGTGGAGCTAGAGAGTGCAATCGGTGCGTGAACTTGCTTATGTCTATGGAAACACCGAAGCACGCAACGAGTCATAGTGGAGCGCTCCGCTCCGTTTAGTCTCTGTCTGACAACGCTGCCTTAGGGC
Organism: Periplaneta americana; assembly: GCF_040183065.1. NCBI lineage: Eukaryota > Metazoa > Arthropoda > Insecta > Blattodea > Blattidae > Periplaneta > Periplaneta americana. The sequence goes on from NC_091132.1 coordinate 58,547,994, forward strand.
ATGCATACCATTCCATCCCTAGTACTACAATGGGCCCACCCGAGCGGCCTGCGTGTGAGGACAGTTCCAGTCCGTGCCCTCCCCTGAAGGGGGGGGACTAATAGATAAACACTTTACACAAGACAATCAAAGAGAAGATACCATGTAAGCAGAATAGGACAGCAGTAGCAGGGGCTGTACGTCTTGAAATTGACGGCCCCCATGTGGGTGCACGACGAGTGCAAGGTCTTGTTGGTTGCGAAGAGTCGTGGTTCGTATGGACACTAAAATGCGCAGAAGTGTGCGCGGCTTGGCTCTTCGCATCGCTGTGGTGACGTTGAAACTCAGCCATCTGTCTCCCTGCTGATGAAACACGTGTTGCACATCCAGCTCCAGCATGCTGGACTTCTCGTCCAGCAGATACACGTGTACGAGACGTTCCACGCCTGAAAGTAACAGAATCCTTGGGAATTTGGTTTGTATTATCCCTTTGCAGAGCTCGAAATGAACGTTTTCACGAACAGGAACGCTGTTATTTTCGTAGACACACGGTGATGGTGTTAATGACGGAATTATTTACTATGGAATGACGCCGAGTATTGCCATGAAATAGCCTGTATACAAAGTGTTTCTAAATTAGAACGACAAACTTGGGATCCGATAGATAACCTTCTTTCAAACAGTTTTTGTTAAGGAAGCCATGGGCTGCGGCACTCCCTTTCATAGCAAGAGGGGTCTATGTCATTACATTGTTCGATCGTGCATGAAGGGATTGAAGTAATTAGTTACGTGAAAAGTGAATAAACAAATCATTAATGTTACAGGCACAATTTATTGATCCAAACATACAGAAAAACACAAGGAAAACAAAGCGAATGTTAAAGAAAAACATCCACTTCAGTGTTAAATTAGAAGGATGGATCCATTACTTTACTGTCTCATCACTACAACACACGTCCATTGACTTCCAGACAAGCATTGCATCGACGTACCATACTTTGTCGTACCCTTTCAAAGACGCCAGGTCATTCCCTTATTTCAGCTACTCCCCAGACAATGCGTGTTGCAAGATCTTCTTCAGAGTCAACAGGGGTTTCATAAACCACAGATAGCAATCAAATTGGATTAATGTATGGTTATGTTATGTTTTATTTAACGACGCTCGCAACTGCAAAGGTTATATCAGCGTCGCCGGATGTGCCGGAATTTTGTCCCGCAGGAGTTCTTTTACATGCCAGTAAATCTACTGAGATGAGCCTGTCGCATTTATGCACACTTAAAAGCCATCGACCTGGCCCGGGATCGAACCCGCAACCTTGGGCATAGAAGGCCAACCAGGTCGACGGATTAATGTATGATACCGAACTCAGGGAATAAGTAAACTCGGTTGAAGAATGGTACTGCGCTGACTGAGTAAACAAACTGGGTGGTAGCATTAAACCCCTCTTGCACTGAAACGAAGCGTCTGAGTCCATGGGTTTCTTAACGAAAAGTGTTTGAAAGAAGGTTACCTATCCGATCCAAAAGTTTGTCGGTCTAATTTAGAAACTCCCTGTACACTTAGATTAACATAAAAATTTCTAACACATGTCCTCGGAAATTTTCATTGCTGTATCATATTTACCCAGATGGAAACCACGAGCGGAAGTCACTTGATTGAGTTAAAAAGAAATGCACACAGCTTTAATAATAGTTTACTTCGACACGAATATTATTACTTACGAAACAGAATGATTTCCGGTAAAGTAGCCACGTTCAATTAGTAGGCTAGCGGTGTCAAAGAGGACGGAAGCTTTGTAGTTTCAATAATTTTAATTATGTCGCGCTGTCCATTGTCGTCGTCAAGTCTTTTGAAGGCCGCTCCAATAACTCCACGCGGAGTGTATAAACCAGAGTTGCAAATTTTAGCAGTGTGTCTTGCTCTAGTTCACAGTGAAAATTAATTATATTACAGTTCTTTAAATAATTAATTTAAAATAAATAATCTAAATAATATAAATAATCTTCAAATTAACTCATGCTTTGAGCAATTAAGCCTAGCCCATATCCATGTTATATTAATATATAGCAGCAACAAACAAGACGTGACAACGTCGCATTTTCATTTTATTATCGGTGCATGCAATAAAGACCTACAAATCTTAAAAGGAATGCCGCTGCCTAATAATTAAACGAGACAACTTTACTACTCCTGTGAGTGGAACTTTTGTTTCGCAAAGCTTTTGAAATGGATACTCAGGTCGCAGTTAAACAATAAGAAATTCGGCTCGCTGCCTATTATGTGATCATTAGCTCAATATGGAGTGATCAAGTGTTGCTGAGTCTGATACTTTTCATGTCATTAACGCGGCGCCATTGTTCAGAACCTCAACAATATTCACATCAAAGACATGCCGCTAGAGTATTAAGCGAGAGCTTAAATAATTGCTATAATACAATAAAGCAATACCGACAGAGCTGTTGTCAATATTTCATCCATTTAATTAAAACTTAATTGAAAAATGTATTGAAATATATCTAATTAATACCAAATTCAAACGGACCGGAACGGTCTATAACCATTTCTTACGAGACGGGACGGAACGGCGTTTGGTCAGCTCCGGTCTGTAGGCAGTGCCCCCCAAACTTGTCTGAACTCTTTTTTTTTCTATTAATGTTAGAAAATATTGAATTCAAAAGATTTTTCTTACTTTTTTTATGATTAAGTTTCTGTGCTTACATTGACGAATTAATGTCTTCAGATCATGTGTCAGGACTATAATATTTATTTTAAATTTCTGAATGTATAGGAATTTCTATACCTCATTTGAGGAATGGAAGCACTGTAATGTTTCTTTTGTAACAGCCTGTACTCATGTGTTAGAAGTCTGCAGGTGTTCAGGTCGCCACTTGGAGAAATATCAATAACATACTGCACAACAATGCAGAAAAAAGAAAAGTGATCTCGGTATAATGTGTAAACTTAAAGACCAGAGATTAAGTAAAATAATTAGAATTTACATTTCGTATATCTTCAGGAAAGTAAACTTCAGATAACAAAGTTTCTGTTAGCACTGTTACGTAGTGTTATTGATGTATACATGTGTTTGTATATGACAGAGAAAATAGGGAGATTGTTTTAAGTTATGCCCTATATGCAGCGATACTTAATTAACTTATTATTCCCAGAACATGAATTTTACCAGCAATCGAAAAGTATTGGAAATAAATTTGAATAAGGAACAAAAAAAGTTTCCTTTCCCGGCAGGATTCGAACCACGAAAGTCTTAGTTACCACTCTATTGTGCTCTGGAGTGAACGAGGCTCTGAAATCAGCTACAAGGGTCGGTCCGGTTTTCTTTTGCCACTACTGTACATTTGCACCTCATCCATCATTTTTCTGAAGATTGCCTAATCTGTAGGCGCTCTTGACTTTCTTGTCTCGCTGAGATCAGTGATTGATAACATGGATTACAGCTCTTAAAAAAGTACATAATCAGTGTTGTATATAAACAAAGCTTTTATGAGTCAGGTACAGTATGGCTAGCGCGAGTGACATTAAATGACGCTCAGGGTTTCAATTGTATGTTCTGTGGTAAAGTGATTATTTATTTTTGGAGGTAGAAAATGGGGCGCAGTATTTAGTTTCTGGATAAGTTATCATTCTTAGAACTAATTCTGATCTGAAGGTACTGGCCTTGATTTTTTCTGTGTGAATGAAGTGAAGGTATTAATGAGAAGAAAGCTATCTCCGAGTGATAAGACCACGAGTCTTATTACGAAGAAGGATTTTGAAATGGTATTCGGTAAGCTCGTAATTCAAACTCAGAGACGACATATGCACTAACCAGAATTTTTCGTGATGTTTCAAAATGCCTTCGGGAAAATTCGGGCATAATCTAAAGAAATAAACAATTCACTCTGAACTTCCTTTCTGGTAGCTAATACATGATCGTTTACTCATATTATCAGTGTTGTAGCCTATTCATTTAGCATCAATAACTCACACAAATAAATTAGACCATTATACCCATAGTTACTGGTTAATTTACAGGTAACAGGAAAAAGCTGTAAGATATTTGAAGGTAATAATCATACACATACATGGTGTTATATTACTTATAATTCTTCCGTTAGAAGTACGAAGTTGGTTAATCTTGGTAATGTGATTTCCTTTAAATATTTATGATATAGATATTAATGCAGCTCAGGCCTAGGCAGTTTATGAAAATGCTATACTGTATACAGGGTGGAAGAAAAATAACCCTGCAGATTTTCAGAGGAAATAGCTCATGTTGTATGTAACAAAAAAGTGTAATACCATATTGGTGGAAAGTTCATAGTTTTCTCATAAAAAAGGTTTCTTATCTCCCAAATGTTTAACACCCTCTTATTCGGTAACTATTGCGAGTAGGATCGTGAATTTTGTTCACATCCATAGAAAATCTAATAAAACCACTCATTTCAAGCCACTCAACGATGCAACCAGATTGCAACGTTGTAGCCAGAGACAGCGGTACGAGGTAGTTTACATACGGAGACAGACGTGAGTTTTTTGACCTCTTACATCTGTATTACGTGAAGAAAAAGGACTGTGGTAGCGGCGATGTTGTCAGATTGCTGAAACTTCCAATTTAATTTTCTAATTAAGCGTACATTTAATCACAAAACGTAATATAGATATTCTATTCAAATTTATTATGTAATAAGCAAAGCTCGGAAGTTGGGGACTTGTGTCTTTGAACGTGGCTAAGCGACCGGACTTCAATGTCAACAAACTCCCGCTTCCAGCACGGAGGTACTGTCAGGTCTGCTATAAAAGTGGTTCCTGGCTGGAACAACATAATGATAATATTATGATAGGTTGAAACATCTAATTTTATGGCATATATATAATAAACATGCAAAATACATCAAATTTACAGTTCTGCTCTGTACATTTCATTACAGTGTATGACTACATGCATTCGAAGATTTTCGAACCCATAAATTCTTCGTCTGTTAGTTAAACATGATTTGAAACGAAGGAAACTTATTTCCACGTCACATGAAGTGACGGGAGCAAACTTTAATTTTTTTTATTTTATTTATTTTAACTAGCTACCTAGTGAGTACAAATTGCATTTATAAAATAAAAATGTTTCTAGCCACTACCGTAAGAGTCAGGCTCGTGTACGGTGTGGTCTTAGTGAATAATATAACATAAAATTTACAAGGACAGTTTACTAAATACAGTAATTAACTTAATTCAAACCAATAAATACAACACAAGAGCAAGAATAAAGAAGAAAGGGAAAACGAGAGAAAAATACACATTTAATATAAATTGACAATCCGACAGAAGCCAGTGATATTCAATAAAAACATGAATATAGTCGATAGAAATAAAAGGTAAAAAAAGTACATTTGTTACTATTATATATCATGGATAATTTTACAAAATTCTTTTTTAAAAGTTTCAATTTTAAAAAATTTCAAATTTGGAAAATGGTTTGAAATTTTATTATAAAGTCTTGGGCCTAAAGAAAATACTGAATATTTCACTGTCACTGTTTCCTGTTCGATTTTCAGCAGATCTCGTATCTGAGAAAGATAAATATATCCTAAATTTTTCTCGCAAATAGTTTTCAATTAGTGTATCACTACTAGGGAAGGTTCCTCTACGACTTGATCCATGGCTATGGACAAATTCTACATCAATTTAAAGGACTGCAATGTCTTTCAATGAATGCCCGTTTCCAGCTCTAGTTTATGTGTGGTACAACTTACAAGATATAAACTCTGCATTAGAAGAAAATAATGTATCTCCTCAGAATTCCTCCACGAAATTCTGTACCTAAAATTTAAGAAATGCATTTTCAACCTTCCATAACACCCATTCGAATAACACGTATTTTCTAATTCCTCAAACAGACCGTTTACCTGTAATTCTCTTAATGTCATTGGCTTCGACGTGACACAGTTTATTCGTTCGTCTTCTTGCCATTCGATGTGACCACTTTCTTAGTACAAACGACTGTCCCTGAGCACTTGCAGCGTGAGCTTTGTGTACGTTATGCCTATAACCTTACTCAAGCACACGACACACAAGTCCCCAAGATCCGAGCTTTGGTAATAAGGTGTGAGCTATGTAAAGGATTAAATTCCAATAAAGCCATTTGTAACAACAGATTTTCTGTTCATTTAAATGTATCCTATCCCCGCTTTCAATCTACAGGATTATTTCGCTTTGCTTCCACCCTGTATAATAAGGACATACAATAACTTGTTTGTACCTGTTTTCTTGCCTGCGTCATGGTTAGACTGACGTTGCACCGATGTTATCAGCAGACGAAGTTCCGCAGACTGCAGTACTTCACCATAACTCGAACTCGGGACATCGAATTCCAATAAGTGACGTCGATCTCCACTCAACAACACCAACGCACTGTCACGCTCTGATACGGATGCTGTTAAGAAATACACAGGCTTGAAGATGTTTCTACGTATATGTTATGGTAACAATTAATATTCTGTAGAACCAAAAATTAATCTTTACGTAGATTCTTCGAACAACAGTGGATATTACTGTGGAATCTCGGCCACCAAGTCACTCAATTGAGTGCGTTCCTTGTATAATGGCAGTTGACTTTATCTAAATGTCGTGTCGAACTTTTGAGTCAGGCCACAAAAGGAAAAACACTGGAGGGGAGGGATTCGATCTGGTGCTGTGGATTGAACTTCGGCGTAGCTCAGTGGTTAGAGCACTTGGAACGTAGAACCAAGGACCCGGATTTGATCCCCGGCGCCGGAGCGAATTTTTCTCCTCTAATATCAGTTGTTACCATAACAGATATATTCTGTAGGACCAAAAATTAATCTTTACGTAGATTAGTTATATTTCCCATGCTTATTCGTTCCGGTAGATCTACATGCTCCCCATTCATTACATCACATACATTATTCCAACCTCTTAGGCAACATGTCCGTCGTCACATGAAAGGCACTGACGAAGAGATCTTGCAGATGAAGGGTGTTGGAGGAAATAAAAAAAATGTCAATTTTTAGCGATTTTATGGTATACAGCGCATTTCATAGATGGTAACTGGGACTACAGAACTGTCCAATCACAGAAAAAAATAAATTGAAATTGGAAATGTTCGTGTAAGATAACGTTGGACATTTGGTATACTGATTAAAAACCAAGAATGTTCAGGTATTAAAACTTGTCTTTCTCGTTAATGACGTGTCGTGACTCACTTTTTTTCTCTCGGCACCTTTCAGATGTTGAGAGTCCCTGATTTTCTCCTGGTAGAACTACGACTTAAGATGATCCCAGAGGTAAAAATCAAGATGTGTGAGATCTGAGGAGCGGATTGGCCACATTGAGCACACTATGTGACATTTTTTATTTTGAATTTACATTCCCTACGTATGGAGACTTTTAGGACACCCTGTATAATTTAAGTGTGAAAAGTGGGGAATTGTTTGTTCAACTATCGGTGATAATTCATTGAAAATTATCATTTTTCTTACCTGTAGTTCTTGGAGTGAGACCTCTAACTACATCCGGTATAAACGTCCCACTGTCACTAGGGTTATTTTGTTTTGCAGCTGTTGCTCGTTCAAACAAATCCAGCATAAATTGCGGCACAGAATGGCGTTGCTTGTGTTTGTGAACATCCTTGTTTTCGTGCACTTTGCTTGTTGTTTGGACGACGCTTTTCGCAGAATTGTTGGCTATTACTGAAGGAGCAACAGTCTCACCTCTCAGACTCACTTCTACATTTGTTGTAATCATATCTTGAGAGTTTATATGAGGTAACTGGGAAACCCACAACCACGTGCAAAATAACAATGACATCAATAAGAGGGCTACCGAATTTGGCCACGACATCACGATTCTTGATAGTACACAATTTTATGTACCATTTGCTCTAGATTTATCCTAAATATTTCGAGATAACATTTACATATAAGTTTTAATAGGTATTTTGTTACATACCGTATTGTGCGTATTAATTTTGATTATTTCAAGTATTTTTTAATTGTCAGTTGTGTAGGGAACACAAGCTACAAATATGTCTAAACGAATAAACGGTTATGCAATATAAAAGCTTATTTGAGTCTATTTTCAACTATAACTTTGTCAGTAATTCAAAATTACTTCGTGATTACTTACATTTATCTAGGATAAGTAATTAAGGATGTAAGATATACATGCAGTATGTAGTTTTCTCGACTATTCTGGTTTCATATCACGTATAGGTAAATAGATTACATTATGCTAATTTTCAAATCAGCATGAGACCGACAGCATTCCACTACACAGTATGATACTACTCACAACTTATCTACACGTTTAGTTACACAGCACACGAAGCCTTAACAAACTAATTGATCGTTCATTTCATTGTTTTATCTAACTTCACGCAAACTTTAAATATTTATTAACTTTAAAATGCACTTAGGAAAGTCACACATATCCCTTACGAATTTTAACTGCACAAATACGATACATTATTTGACAGTATATATATTACGCTTCAAATTATATATAATTCACAGTAACATTGAAGAAAATATATCATTTTATGACTGTAGCATTTGAATAATGAAACTTCACCGAATAACTAACGTGTATGAATATTTTTTTTCGAAGAGTACTGTCGTATTCTTCATCGTAGTTATTTGTAAGCAAATTTAACGTGTTTGCACCTCTCAAATTTTAATATGTTCACGACTTCCACGGAAGGGTCTTCCTCTCGAGACGATTCTGCAAGACTCAGAGAAGGAAGAGCCCAGGCTGGGTACGCAGTCTCCAGTGAGCTGCATACCTGGTCTATCAGTCGCTCAAGTATCCCGACAGAAGGCTTTTCTTCATTATTAGAACTCCACTTGACCTAGGGATTTACAGACACTACGTCTACAAGTGTTAAATAGGTATCTGGTACAGGCTTTACAAAATATTGTACTTCCTTCACCACGACGTCATATCCCTTACTTACAAATGGCTTTTAAGGAACCCGGAGATTCATTGCCGCTCTCACATAAGCCCTCCATCGGTCCCTATTCTGAGCAAGATTAATCCAGTTTCTACCATCACATTCCATCTCCCTCAAATCCATTTCTATATTATCCCCCATCTATGTCTCGGTCTCCCGAAAGATCTTTTTCCCTCCGGTCTTCCAACCAACACTCTATATGTATTTCTGGATTCTCTCATACATGCCCTGCTCATCTCAAACGTCTGGATTTAATATTCCCAATTATGTCAGATGAAGAATACAATGCGTGCAGTTCTGCGTTGTGTAACTTTCTCCATTCTCCTGTAATTTCATCCCTCTTAGCCCCAAATATTTCAAGAATTCTCATACAAACATTGGTGCTGCCACATTTTGACTATTGCGACATTCTACTAACAGATTTAAATATTCTAACTTAGCCCAAAGATTGCAGCGCGTCCATAATGCCTGCATACGTTTCATTTGCAACATCCGCAAATACGACCACATTACACCTTTCCTTGAAACGCTCCAATGGGTAAGATTACAGGAACGAAGATATATCCATTCACTAATTTTCCTATATATCATCATCAATACTTCTTCGCCTATCTCTCGGTACGTTTTAATTTCTTGTCCTCTTATCACAGCAGGGTACTCGTTCTAAAAATGACCCTTTATTATCTATGCCTTGCCATAAAACAGCTCACTATTCTTCCTCTTTCACAGTATCAGCAATTCTGGAATTCCATACCCAGCTCCCTCAGGAACTGTCGAACGATATTGCAATTTAAAAGTGAATTGATTAAACACCTGACCAGTATTTAGGTTTAATTCTCCTTTGTGTGTATGTATGTATGTAATTTTCCTCAATGTTGTATAGTTATAATTTACATTTGAATTTGTTATTCTTGTAATTTGTAATATTGGTTCACTTACTGCTTGCATATTCATTGAGTGTAACTTCTAGCCTTATATTATTTTGTAATTATTATTTAGTATGTGCGCATTATTTTACTCGACTTGTGCTTGTATAACTATATAAATTTTTATTAGTGTTCTTTAAATATTAGTCTGTAAAATTGTATCAGCTTCTTTTGTTTCTGGCTAAGTGGAAGAGAAGGCGTGATGGCCTTAACTTCGCCAGAATAAATAAATATATTATTATTATTATTATTATTATTATTATTATTATTATTATTATTATTATTATTATTTTCCTAAGCATCTTATTCTCGAACACCCTTGACCTCTGTTTCTATCTCTAAGTGAGAGTTTAAGTTTCACAACCATACAGAACAACCGGTAATATAACAGTTTTATAAATTCCAAAACTTTCAGCTTTTTGAGAGCAGACTCGATGACAAAAGCTTCTCAACCGAATAATAACAGACATTTCCCATATTTATTCTGCATTTAATTTCTTCTCGAGTGTCATTTATGTTTGTTACTGTTACTTCGTGAATCACCCTATATATATATATATATATATATATATATATATATATATATATATATATATATATATATATATAGTGAACCTGAAGTAATGTCATTAATTTCAGGGGGTTATACTTTGAGATATTTAGAACAAAAGAGTTTAATATAATTGTGCTCGTTTTTGCTTCGTTTTCAAGATAAAAATTGTTTTGTATGAAACATTTCATAGCGTGTTTTGAAAAAATAATCAATTTAATTCCCGATATGTTCAGTCATTTGAAGAGAGCAGTGTATTGTGATAATAAATGTTTGAAAGAATTTTAATTTTGTCCTTTAAATGTTCAGAAATTAAGTATAGTGTAGTCTTTTATTTGTTTGCTTTCATATTTTATACAGCTTATGCAGAGTTTAAATTGTATGATCTGCATGACATTGCAATTATGAGAACATATTTCTGTGGCTTGTAGTTCTTGTCTTACTACGTGTTGATATTTGTGTTCGGCTGTACGGACCCTAAATTTATGAGGATTATCTAATCTGGATAGTACCTTCTGGCGACTGCTGGGTGTTCCTCTGCTGCACACTTCACGATATTTTCTCTCAGCGAACTAACATAAATCTTAAACAGTGCAATATACATTTTATGTTCCTGTTTTGATGGAGTCGAATAATTTTGTTGACTGTTACTTACAGCCTCTTGAGAAAATATATGCTGTCCGATTAGGAAAGACATGTAAACATTGCATCTACGTAATTTCCTAGTAAAAATTAGTTATCGTTAAGTAACAACTCATTAGTATCAGAAAAAAGTACCGATATATGCTTGTACCATAACTAAACGTGAAGTTATATCGCCATATAGTAAAGCGAATTTTAAAATAATGATTGTAGCAATTATTCCACTTTAAGAAACTTTGTAATTTATGTAAATAATGTATTAAACTAATTCGCAGAATGTCCACCGCTGTGGAGTAACGGTTAGCATCATTCCCTGCGATAGCTGAGTGGTGAGACCTAATGCCTGTCACTAGGCGGTCCGTGTTCGAGTCCCAGTCATGCCTGGGATTTTTTCATTGAAAAATCAACATTTCTCCATTTCGTCATCATTGCATAACATTCCCCGAACGCCAGCTGGCGACGCACGAAGGCGGCTGGCCTAGGGACGAGTGGGGTTGCTTGCTCGAAACCTGGGTACTCAGCGAACCTTAGTGCAGTCAGCCGGTGTGGGTTTGGAAATGCGCCTAGGTTGAGGGTTAACGCAATAGATCAGTGGTCGTCAGCACTCGCTGAAATGGGTAGAGTGCATGGAGGATAAGGAACTCTGCTCCGTCGTGCACAGGGGATAGAGAGAGCAGCATACCCGCCAGCAGCGACGATTGCATGCTAGGGCAGTGTCTCCGAGGGTAAGAAACGCTAGCCGGAGCGTGCTGTGTTTTTATGACCGCTGCAATAGATCGTGAAAGGTCGCAGTGCTAGGTCATAGTGTCCCCTTCCCGAAATTCTTTTCCATTCCAACGGTTAGCATGTGTGATCGTGAAACTAGCGTATCCAGGTTTAAAATTCCGTGGTGGAGGTTTTTCCGAGGTTTTCCCCCAAATAATATAAGCAGAAGTACTGGGTAACTTCGACGATGGATATCGGACTCATTTCGCCATCATAATTACATTCATCCATTCATTTCATTTCATTGCAGCAGCAGCAGCATCTCCGTTTCCTTCTCACGTTTCGGGCTTGCTCAGATGTAGAGTCGGCTACGGACCGCCACCGAACTTGGACCTCGTGGTATATGGTCATTAGTTACTGGTGGTAGTGCTAAGTATCGTGGGCTCTCCCCTGGGTTCATGGTAGTTCGTGGGACCGGAGTTGAGGGACCGCGGTGATACTTACGCGGAGAGGTAAAATGATTTTGTAAGCTGTAGGGGATCCACCCACAAATCCCTACAATAAGCCTCGGAACTATTGTACGAAATGGAAATATAAAAATTGGAGACTTATCCTTCGAAAAGGTGGAAAAATTCAAATATCTTGGAGCAACAGTAACAAATATAAATGACACCCGAGAGGAAATTAAACGCAGAATAAATATGGGAAATGCGTGTTATTACTCGGTTGAGAAGCTCTTATCATCCTGTCTGCTGTCCAAAAATCTGAAAGTTAGAATTTATAAAACAGTTATATTACCGGTTCTTCTGTATGGTTGTGAAACTTGGACTCTGACGCTTAGAGAGGAACATAGGTTAAGGGTGTATGAGAATAAGGTGCTTAGGAAAATATTTGGGGCTAAAAGGGATGAAGTTACAGGAGAATGGAGAAAGTTACACAACACAGAACTGCACGCATTGTATTCTTCACCTGACATAATTAGGAACATTAAATCCAGACGTTTGAGATGGGAAGGGCATGTAGCACGTATGGGCGAATCCAGAAATGCATATAGAGTGTTAGTTGGGAGACCGGAGGGAAAAAGACCTTTAGGGAGGCCGAGACGTAGATGGGAGGATAATATTAAAATGGATTTGAGGGAGGTGGGGTATGATGATAGAGACTGGATTAATCTTGCACAGGATAGGGACCGATGGCGGGCTTATGTGAGGGCGGCAATGAACCTTCGGGTTCCTTAAAAGCCATTTGTAAGTAAGTAAGGGGATCCACCACTGTGAAGTAATGGTTAGCACGTCTGGCCATGAAACGAGCGGGCCTGGGTTCAAATCCTGGTTGGGGCAAGTTACCTGGTTGGATTTTTTTCCGGGGTTTTCCCTCAACCGATTGAAGCAGAATTGCTGTTTAACTTTCGGCGTTGGACGTCGGACTCATTTCGCCATCATTAGTTCACATATCATTATCATCCATACAATAGACCGGGTTAAGTTCACGGTGCGGCGTGCTGTACTTGTACAATAGTGTGGCCGTTCGGCTACTCAATCATTCACAGAATAGGAGTGGTAAGTACAATAATTCTCAGGCTGCAGTGCAAGTCTTTAGGTCCCTCCTCCGTACAGGAAAAAAAAGCTGTAGGGGAGTTTGGTGGCGCTCCATAGCGAAGGGGGCCTAAAGGCATGCACATCATTCAATTTCTGGTACTAGAATGGATCCACCCAGCCTACGTGCGACGGCAGTTGCCAGTGTCATCTTGGCTGTTATGACTGTTTATTACGAGATGGAGGTTGGGATTTTCTTAGAAGGAAAGAAATGCATTATGTTTCGGATTTTTAGAAAGTAAGGTGATTGTGGTGGTCGCAACGGTTAAATCATGAAGCAATGACGCTGCTGGAAGGCCACAGTAGTGGGTATGAATCCCATCTTGGGAAAGAATGTTTGTCCATTGTAATGTGATGTTCTATGTTGCCTAAGGTGAAGACTCGGCGTTATGTTCACCCCACGTCACGCGAGTCCCGCCATATATGTATCTGCTTAGTGTTGGGTTACGAAATCCTCTGATAATGGCCATAGCCCATAATAGACTGTCAAGCCGTTGATGAATAAGTGAGTATAATACAAGATTAAATTATGACATCCAGTGTTGCAGTAACGTAAAAGAAGCTCAAAATTAAACGTATGAAAGAATGAATGTTTGCGTTGTTTGATTGCAGAAAAAAAGTAGAAACAAATTAAAAAATGGAAATAAAAGATAATTCTGTAGAAAAGCACTTCGCCACAAAAGGGAATGGAACTCAGCAATTCACGTTTCTGAAAACTCGAGACAAAGTGGCAACGCTGAAGGACTGAAAGTCATTGTGTTTTCATTTGTGATCTGCAGTAATGAGTTGTTTACTTCTCACAGCGGGAAAGAGAGATCGGTTGAATCTTTCAATTCGAGGAAGTTATAATGTGTCCACGAGTTTACGAACCCTGCGAGGAGTTGAGTCGAGTGACCTTACGGGCAAATTTTTAGTCCAGGAGATACCACAGAGTCAACAAAAGCTGGTTCCTAATAGCAACTAGATAAAACAAACTAACCTCCCTCCGATCACCAGCAAGATGCCACCCGGACGGCTTCCGAAAGGCATGATCATTACACAGATAATACCGATGGAGCCAGCGGCGTAGCTCAGGAGGCTGACGTGTTTGCCTCCTCTGATCGGGAACTGCGCTACGGCGTGAGTTCGATTCCCGCTTGGATTAATTACCTGGTTGTGTTTTTTTCGAGGTTTTCCCAACCGTAAAGCGATTATCAGATAATCTATGATGGATGTTACTAATATTTATTGTATTTATCTGATGCATGTAACTTCTGAGATAAAACATTGTAATAAATATAAATAGATAATTTTCTTAATTAATAATACTGTATGTTTCCACATAAATGATTTCTTAGCATCGCCACAGATACACTTAATTGTACTAATCACTATCTCTGTCACTAGAGAGTTCTTAAAATTTATATGTTCCCCGTCATTCATAAAATATTTTGATATGATACCTCTTGCACCTAAGAGGAAATCTGTAACTGAAACTTGATTAATTTTTTTCAGTATTATTTGTATTTATCCTGGAAATAATGAACATTTTGACTCGTAGACACTTTGTTTTTCAGCATTAACTTCCTATGATTGTATGATAGAAGATTCGAAGAGAACGTTAAGATGTAGATCTTCGGCTCCCCCTCCTACCAATAATGCATAACACAATATCTATACGGCAGTTGCTGTCGTCTGCGATACAACGAACTTTTTTGTTGATTTCGAGTTCGTTATTTTTTTCTGGTTATTATATGCTTATATAAGTTGTGTCAACTCTTGCTAAGTGGTTTTATATTTTATTTTACCAGTCTTAGTTATTATTTTATTATTGTTAATATTTTTGTTTTATTATTATTATTAATTAATTTGCATTACTATCTTTGTATTATCTCCGTCACTGTTATTCTATTATTGCTATTATTATTATTATTATTATTATTATTATTATTATTATTAGTATTATTTCCATCGTCAATATTATTATTGATGTCTGTAAAATTTATGTAGACTCTACTGGACTGTACCCGAGCACGAGCATATGTTCATTTCGGGTATCTATTCAAATGTACCATTTCAAACGTAAATTATGAATAAATTTGAATTTGAATCCTCGGCCTTATCTCGCCAAGTATCATCTAGCTATCACCAATTTCAACGACACTAAATAATCTGTTAATTGATACAACGTCGTTAAATAACCAAATAGAAAAATAACAATGGTCACCGTAAGCGTTCCTTTTTCTTAATACTCCACCAAGCAGGGTGACCAATTTCCTGTATTTTCCGGGAACTCTCATATATGAGCTATTTTTTTTATCCTCCCGACTTCTGTACTGCTATCCAAATCCTCCCGTATTTTTCTTTATAATTCAGGATTGTTAATTTTTTAGTGTAAACTAATAATAATAATAATAATAATAATAATAATAATAATAATAATAATAATAATAATAATATATTTATATTTAAACTGACCGTATCGATAGTTTAGTAGGTACCAATCAATACAGTAATTCTGTTCCGGTGATCCTAATCGTTGGTGTAACTGAATGCAGGTGGGATTGTAAGGAGTTTTTTTTCAGCTTGCATAGCAAGATAAAAAAGTTAAATGTTCTGCGGCATCCTGTTCACAGATATAAATAAGTTAAAACTGAGAAACATGCGTATTTTAAAATATTATTCTACTCAATATTATGATCTTACTCATATTTTGTATTATCATTAAATATATAGTTTCACCCCCCTCCAAATTGCGCTATAATTTGTCATGACCAGGACTCCCGTATTTTTGTGATCAGAAGTTAGTCACCCTACCACCAAGCATCCCCGGCCAGTACCAGAAAGCTATCCTGATCTCGCCAGCAGGTATGAACCGTAGAGCGTCCTATGCACAGTCGTGAACGTTGTACAAGGGAATAGTAATTGATTTGTATTCACTCGGCATCATCGAAGTTCATACACCTTACCCAGAAACCATATTTATTTTTTTAATTAAATTACAGGTAAATCTCCCGAAGAAGTGAACTACCGCCGCATGTTCCTCTACCACAAGAAGCATTTGGGAGGTGGGGAAGGAAGGGAATTTGGAATGGGAAAGGAAATCATCTATGAGGATATGAAAGAACTAGAGGTAAGATTAAAATTTTAATTTCTAGATGTTACTTGCACCAATTCCTTCTCAACTGTGTTCTCTCTTCCCTTTTCTCTGATTTTCTCTCATCCCTTTTCTTTTCTCCAATTCTTTTTCATTTTCTTCTCTTCTCTTCCTCTCTCACTCGCTGTGACATTCTTGTAATCAGAAAGTAGGCCTACAAGTGCAGACAACTTTTCAATTACAAATTCCTTACATGAAGTAGGCTCTAACCACCCATCCTCGAATCCACAGTCGGACATGTTGTCATTATGCTAGCATAGCAGTTGCTTGTAAAATTTCAGATACTCCTGGTATCTTGTAGAGGTCCAGGGGAAATAATATTTGCAGTGAAAGGAGCAAAGTTGTCAATGACGTAATGAAAGGGAATTATGGGTAGGCGTAGCGGAAGGGACAACATTGACTGTAAAAGTAGTTAGTCCGTTGAGAATAAATGTGTGTAGCCGGTATTGTAGGACAACATCAACGCTGAAGCGGAAGTTCGTGACAGACTATTGTCGAAGGAGATCTTATTTTTATTTCTCAAAACTGTACTTTCATAGCTTGCCGCCATTTCGCTACAGAGAACTGCCTAAAACAAAACAATGATGAAATTTCGACTACATCCTCGCAGTATCGTTTGTTTCCATGTTTATTTTTTCTCCCGCTTAATTTGGAGCGTTACAGTCGAAAAAAATTCAAGCAGCCGCTGAAACCTGGAGACTTACCTTAAGGCCGAAAGTTTTACTTTTTGTCCATACATGAGGGAATTTGCCTGTGTATTTAGGTTTGTACGGACTTATCTCCAGTTAGGTTGTGGGGCCTGTTTGGCCGGGCAGACAAACGGCACGCAGCTCATTCCGTAACGGGTGCACAAAAAGCCTACTTGAGCCGAAATGTTTAGGAGTGGTCCATGCCCCACCCGATCACCCTAGGCTTACATATTACAAAATCAGCGAAAACACATTTTTTTTCCTTTGTTTTGAAAGAGATGCATAGTGAATATATTGTACGTAGTATATTGTACGTAGTACTACGTACAATATATCGATGGCCCAGAACCAGACTGTTCCAAGTCCATTTTACTATTTTAAGCTCTTGACATTCAAAGCTTCAAGAAACGATTTGGAATAGCTTCATAGCAACCTTATGGAGAGGAATATTTACAATTTTGTTCGATTCATATGCAGACAAGAACTGGAACACAATGAAACACAGATTTCTTTCTTATAAAAAGTTGGACTTAGAACAGTCTGGTTCTCAGCCATCGATATAACTTGTCGAAATAATACTGCACTTTAATATCAATTGCAAACAGAATGGGCAGAGAGAGGAGACATGTAAACTTTTTGCACAACACGATACTTATTAATTCAACATTCTCCTAAACAGGATACATTACGGTTGAGACTCTCTTGTCCATTCCCAACCACTGTGATTATTTGTTGAAAACAAAGGAGTAACCACGTTTTACATCCAATGTTTGTTTTCTTCGTCAGCTACTAAATTTGTTCACTGTTGGTATACGTAATATAATTATTTCCAACAAATGCAACGCCCCATATTTAATTATTGTTTCTGATACATTACTAGATGTACACAATACACATACTTCAATTCGTGTTACGTCATACTGAGCTGAAAATCCTCTGCGAATTCCAAGAATTCGTTGTTATATGAATGTTCAAGGCTAATTAATGTTATGCAACATCGTAAGTCTTATAAACATGAAGTCCAATGTCAGTAATTAGTAGGTCTACACTACTATTACATGTCAGTCGTTTTCATGGGAATCAGTGCGAAGGAATTCCTACTTCTGTTCTGACTATAATCGAAAAGGCCTTTAAATATATTACCTCCGAACTTCATAATGTCGAAGTACCTAGCTCTAAGCTCATAAAATATTTCATTTTCTTTAGAGGATTTCATTTTTTCATATCAGTAACAAACCACAGAAGTCGTACACAATTTTAATTACATTGCTCCGCCGGATTAGTAGAACGCGTTTGAGTCTAAAGAAAGGTGCAAAACAATACAACGTGGTCTGTTGTTGTGACTAGAATCTAAGCCCCCGCATATCGGTAAGGCAACAAGTCACAAACACTTTCATGTCTGAGTATTTATGACAAAGTAAATATTATTCAACGCCTTGAAAGTGGCACAAATATTACGGATATTACCAGAGAGAGTATGCTAATATTTTATTTATTTGTATTTTTTCTTTATTTATTATTTTAGTCCTTTCCTTATTTAATCCTTCATTCATTGATTTATCTCTTCATTCATTCATTCATTCATTCATTCATTCATTCATTCATTCATTCATTCATTCATTCATTCATTCATTCACGTATTCCTTTATTTATTTACTTATTTATTCATTCATTTATTAATTTATTCATTTATTTATTATTGTAAATATTATTATCTGTAATATTCTTTTACCCTTAAAACTAAAGAAAAATGGTATTTTTTAACAACTTCAAATTAGTGTAACTCTGAAAATATTGAAAATAGGACCCATGTTTATAAGACTTTTTTGCTCAAAACGTATTTGGAAATATACTGCGTAAGTGGCGGTAACTCCTTGTAATGTATAGAGTGGGCACAGAGTCCCGTTACCCCCTATAAATATCTCAAATATACACACTATTTGTATACGTAATTCCGGCCATAATGCAGACATACATCCACTTTACACTAACTGTGTGTCCTAAGTGTCCAAAAGATCAGTATGTTTCCGATCATTTCTTCACACAAAATAATGCGTAGCCAAGTTCAGTGTGACATTCGCCTCAGCATTGCTTGCGCACTGCGCATTGCCACAGATTGTGAGGTCAGGACTGCGAGCTGGCCAGTCGAGAGGAGTTGGTAAGATGAGTGACCCACGACCAATCCAGCGTTGTGGAAACCTGTGACAATTCGCTGTGGGGTTTCATCCAAAGCATTGTTGCACAGGAACTATACGACACCATTGATGAATTGAAATACGCCGTGCTACGCGCTTTCTAATAGATTACACCAGCAATGGTGAAGTAAATATCACACTGAATCTGGCGACGCATTATTTTGTGAGGAGAATGATGGAAGACATACTGACCCTTTGGACGCTTAGGACACACAGTTAATGTAAAGTGGATGTATGTCTGCATTATGATCGGTATTACATAAATAGTGTGCATATTTGGGATATTTATAAGGGGTAACAGGACTTTGTGCCTACCCTGTATACAGACATAGAGACGATATGCCCAAAATCATTAGATGTGAGAGATGCTGTAAACGTGCATCTCCTTTAAAATCTCGAAATTCATATTTGGAGTATGAAAATAATTTATTTTTTACTTCGTCTCATGAGAAAGTAAGGAGAAAGTAATAAATGTAAAAAAAAAAAAATTAAATCAACATAATTTGACTTCTCGTGATTTTAAACTGTCTTTGAATTTGAACTTCTAGCTTAGCTCATTCAATTCTGAAATATTTCTGACAATTATTTTCTGTCCGATTACACTAGACGTTTCGTTGGACTCCAATTTCCTATTATCTCCACTGTGACTCCGTTATCTATCTATTGCGACATACGTAGTAAAAATGATTGGTCAGTAAGTTGAAACTGCTACAGTATTAGCTTAATCCAAAATAAATTTATTTCTTATAACTGTGGTAATGCCCAAATTACCCTATATTCTTTGGTGAAATAAACTCCACCAATAGACCTTTCATTACAGGAGTTTTATTTTCAGTGCTCAAGGTTAATAACTTTTCCAAAAATAAAAGTTATTCTGGGCATAGCTTGCTTACAGCCATTGAGTAGAGCATGCCAATGTTTGATAGCCACATTAGTTGTATAATAATGAATAGTGTGCGATTGGGCTCAATTTCTGTTTAAATAGGACACATTTCATAGAAGTTATTCTGAGCGTAGCTTGTTTACAGCCATTGAGTAGAGCAAGCCAATGTTTGATATCCATATTCATCGTATAATAATGATTTGTGTACAATTGGGCTGAACGTTCTGTTTAATTGAGATACATTTCATTCCGCTAAACTTCAATGGAATAAATAAAATTAAAGCACATTGCAAAGTAGGAATGCATGAAAGAATTATACCAAGATTATGACTCTTTAATGAGAAATTCAGTGATTGACTATGAGTCAGAGTCTTTTTTATTGTAGTTAACTGTTGCTAAGATCATTAGCACCTCCCTCATAAACAATACGTACTACGTACATATATTTATTAATTAGAGCGCTATACGCAAATACTATATATGTATTTATGCATGACAGAACGTAGAAGTTTGCAATATTTCCAGTTTTAAACAGAGATGAGTCGTTATTCCTATTTTGGAACTAGGCCCTATCTTTATATAATTTACAGAAAATGAATTAATAAGAACTGTAACTATAAAGTATTAAAGTGCAACCAACAGCACACTAATTTCCTAACTCATATTTTGTATTATCATTAAATACATAGTTTGACACCCCCCCCCCCCCCATCTCAAACGTGTTCTCTCTTAGTGAAACGTTGTATACAGTATAATAAAACTGGCTACACCGATACATCATGTTTATAATAATGATATTTTCATTCGGAAATATCGAACAAAGCACAATTATTAAATACTGTATAGATTTATATCACTGTAATTTCCATACTTCGTGTATAAGAAGTCAAAGATAACCAAGATGTTAATGTTTATTTAAAGTATAAAAACTCATTGAGATTAGCAGGCAACGGGGCTTGAAATCTGAACATCCAGATCCTTAACTTAGCACGCAATTCCTCCAGTATCATTATATAACGTAAGACAGTTCTTACTTTCAAACAAGGGTATGTCGAATACTACACGACTATCGACTTTATGCATTAACTCGATATGTTTAATTTACCACATGAATAGTTACATTATTGTGGCGACGAAAATATCGATTGAGATTGTTACAGTCATGTTCTGACAGAAAATGTGGTAGCCACATAACACTAGGACTCCAGTTTAATCCTACACTTTCTGTTCTATAGCCACGCCGATGAGTGATGATTGATACAGTAGGCAATAGGCTCTAACAACAACAATGTATTTGCGTTGGAGATTTAGAACTTTAGATCATTTTGTCTTGAAGTTGTGTGTTTCGTTTTATCATAGCAGTTTAAGAGACTGTGTGTCATCTTGAGTGAAGTGAAAGTTGGAGATTCCCTTATCTCTTGTGAACTAGCTTTCAATAGCTTTGAGTAAACATCTGTATACTGTATGTGTGTGTAATGCTCAGAGACTCTAGTTCAAATGAATAAATTATTATAATCTTTGAGAACTCGTGGAACAGCCTCGCCAATCTGCTGAAGCTTTGTTTCTAATAATTTTCAACATGTAGTAAAGATTCGAGTATGTGTTGCAATATTCTGCTATGAACTGTACACCGGCAAGCTGCTCGGACTGTACTCTGCCAGTGTGGTACTATCGATTCGCCACTCTTCGTCTCACTCTGTTATGTTCTCTTCCACTTCCACATTGCCACACCGACTCGCGGACTTACCCCGATATTCCGGGTCTGTCAGCCTCCACCTTGCGCAGTGACGTCACCGAGACGCACCACTCTCGCGGACCAATAGCAGGTCGTTAGTCGGTTCCAGGGGGTGTACTGTAAGGTCAGGAACATTCGTGTGTGGTGTTGTGTGTGAGTGCGTAAGAATGAAGTGCTGCTTCTTTGGAAGTTACTGAAGAAAACCGTGATCTCATTGTTATTGTGTTTTGAAATTTTAAAGAGTATATATAGGATCGTTATTTAGTTTGTATGGATACATAAGTACAGCAGTTTCGTCTTTCGATTTTAAATATTCCATGGTGCTCAATTGGTTGTCAACATGAATGTTACGAGATTTGGTGAGTATTTATTAGCATTTGGTGTATGACATTTAAACAAGTAAAAAACCATTAATAAGTACTGTATTTATTTCTCATATTGGAAAGCTTTCGCTGTTATGACAGATTCCATTTAGATTTCATTTATTGAAAAAAAAAAAAAAAAAGTCAGTAGGATTACTATAATTTCCGTAAGACACTCAGTGTCAATGTTTTTATTTTAAAAATATTATTTAAGTCTACTGACATATATCTTTAACACACAATTTTTTAGATTAATGGTACACTTGTTATATGCATATACATTCGGTAATGGAGACTGGAGATCAGAAATGGAAACTTCGAATCTGTATGAAGATGATTCAAACAGTAACAATATCTGCCCATTCAGGATTGTTTACGATTCAATATTGGTCATATTCGGAAAATGATTGTAGATGTAATAAAGGTTGATGTTAAGAATGGGAATATTTCAAGTACTGTATCACAACTATTCTGCAACTGTGATTTTCTGTACCGGTGCGTGGGTATTCTATATATATATATATATATATATATATATATATATATATATATATAATACTTTAGAATAAAGAGACCATATAGAGAGGCTGGTTAATTGAGAATATGTTGTTTTCGAACTGTTTCAATTGTTAAAAGCATCATTCTGAAGAATAAGTTTCGAGAATGGATTTTCTACCAAAATATTTGCCCTTTTTTTTAGAGGAATAAAATGGCAGTCCAAAATTTAAATTATACTTAATTCGTTTAAAACTTCAAAACAATAAGTGAAGTAGTCGAAATAATATAAATTCCAGAAATCATAACAACAAAATGTAATTTATTCCAGTATTACGTTGCGCTAGGCCTATTACACCTAACTATACGCAATACGTCCGATTCATTAATTAATTCATTCATAGTGTTCTGCCCAAAGGCAGGTCTTTCACTGCAAACCCAGCTTTCTCCAGTCTCTCCTATTTCCTGCCTTCCTCATTGTCTCCGTATATCTTAATGTTGTCTACCACTTGATATCTTCTTCTGTCCCGAACTCTTCTCCCGTTGTCCATTCCTTCTAGATACGTCCGATATATTCGGTTATTATTTTCATGATAAGTTATGTGTACGATGTTTTATAGAAGCTTATCTTTAGAGCATTTAGCCAAAAACGTCAAGCCACTTGATTCTTTGGGACAATACTTCATTTTATAACCCATGCGCTGATCCGTTCAATATTCATTCAATACTTCGATGTTATATAAACATTCGTGTGAAGGTTATGCAGCTACCTGAAAGCTATTCATCATGGGATGTAAATTGCTACAAAATTCATATAATTTGTAGAACTCGGTACTTCGACTAATTACAAAATTTCCCCTACTTCCGTTTCGTTCTATTACAGAGGGGGAGGGAATAGCTTGTCCAGGTGATTATTTTTCCTTTCAAATTCAGAGTGCCAATTTGCGTGACGTGTAAACGTCATCTGTCGCGACAGTGACGGGGGTATACATACTGTATGCTGTAATCATACTCCAAGTTGATATGCTTCATAATTGACACTGTCTGGCTTATAAAAGTCTTTATCCTATTTCTCGTAAATAGACGTAGGGCGAGTATGGGGTACATTGCCATTACTACTACAGAATTGATTTTGATTCTATAAAACGATTTTTATGAGATTTTTGGGAGCTGAAATTTTTTTAATTTCTTCATAATATAAAAGTAGTCTTCGATCTCTCTGGCTAATTATGTTCTGCGGAAATATATTTGTATTTATTTACGAAGGATCCCAAATTAAAAGCTATTGGACCATGTCTATAGGTAATAGGACTATTACTGATACATCTTATCTATTTCTGGTCAATATAGAATATCCACCGGCTACTGAACGAATATTGCACACTTTTGTCACTGCCAATGTGGCGCTATAAACCATTTTCAATATTTTTATCACAACCACAACACATTTCAATTTTTATTGTACTATATATATATATATATATATATATATATATATATATATCGAATTATTACTACATTAACACATTTAATATATCACAAAACATACACTGAACAAACTATATGTAATTATTATGAAAGTCGCCATATTTTCTTTCTGGAAGTACGATACACTTCCACTAGATGGCTTCCGACACAAACAGCAGGGCCGGCAATACATGGAAACGAAATTATACTAAATTTGAGGAATGTTACTACAGGTGTATAGTATTATGTGACAGGTTAGGTTAGGTTTTATTAGATTGTAGTATCATTACTATGTTGGAGACACTGAAACACACTGTTACATTAACAAAATATTGCCGTATTCTTCATTAACGCACAACGATTTTCGTATATAGGTATGGTACGTATTTAGGGTGGGTTGGATGAGTATATAGCTCTCCCAGTGATCACATCAATTTCTACTAATCAATACTATAAATTCAAGGCATTTTAAAGGTATTTTATCAAATTCCCATACTGGCTGGAACATAAGTAATATTCACTAGATATTTCAAAATAAATTGACGTAATTATTCACTTTAACGGCACCATGGGTTTACGTTTACCCTATTTGGTACATAATTAGTGGTAGCTAATCGTTGTAATTGTATTGCTTAGTGATTTATCTTTCAACCGTGTATTTCCGTACATATTGCGAGTTAAAGGTTACGTTAGCTTAGATGAGGGGATAGCTAAGTGACATGAGGCAGAGGAATGCGACAAGGTTAGAGTGGACTAGATGAGGGGATAGTGGTGTAAGTGAAAGGAGGCCGAGGACTTTGTCACAGTTGTTGCTACTGTCTTCCCACATTTGGCCACAGTTGGTGCTGCTAAAGTAAACAAATACCCAAATGAGATCTTTTCATACCATTCTAAACGAAAAAGAGGTGTCAGATGACCAGAGGTTCAATAGACGGACCAGTTTTTCCAAGAGAATGGACCAGGCTGGAATTGGCCTAATTCATGATGACTATGATGATGATGTCTATTAAAATGTTTCGAAGAAACGTTACATGAAATTGTGCTACATCTTTAAAACCATGTAAGTTTTTCCACATATTGAATTGCAAGACTTTTAAAAGCCAGTGGATGAAGAATGGAGATTCTAAAAGTACCGTTTTCAAGCAGAAGAGACTTTGTCAAATGAGGAGTTCGTTGAAGGGGAGGTGAACAATGTACTGAGGAATTTCTACAAAAAACTTAGCACTTTTTCTGTTTATGAATGATACAATATTTAGTTACATTCAATAGGATATGTCTTACAATTCAAGATATAACATGAAGTAATATTGAGAACAATCTCTCCAACAGAATTCTAGCCTTCATAACATGGATAAATGTTCTTCTTTACATACAGAAAGTACGTATACGTACTTACTGTATGTAAAGAAGAACATATACATATACATATACTGACAAGGATCAAATCAAATTTTCCATGATGGAGGAAAGTATTCTTGTTTATCGTACCGTTTAACTTTATCGAACCAGGCACGAGTTCAAATCGGTAGAAATTTCTCATTGAATAAGTACCCTTTAATTTCTACAATTCATATCGTTCACCTATTCTAATTTTTCAGGAAATGTTACAGTATGTTGAAACAGTTATTTAAGGAACTGGAATGAATGATACGTATCGGAATAATAATGTGTAATAATAATAATAATAATAATAATAATAATAATAATAATAATAATAATAATAATAATAATAATAATAATAACAATAATAATAATAATAATTCTATTATAATATTAAGAATCTTATCATTAAAAGAACCTTATACTCGTATTTTAGGAGATCTTTTACAGCTTCAAGCTAAATAAAGTTATGATATGAAAATATTATAATTTCACCTAAAAACAAAATAATAACTCATCATCATCATTATGAGTATTTTAAATTATGAAAAAACTATGGTATTTTATTCAAAATACCTGTAGGTTAAACTTCTTTCATTGCTCGTAAAAAAAAGAAAGAAAAAAAGGCATCTACTCCCTTCTTCAGGCGAACAAAAGGATAAGAAGACAGTGTAAAGCCCTGTATTTTAGTGTCCATAATTAAAACATCAAACGGAATCTTAAAATCCTGAAATGTAAAGTATAATGAGAAACATTGAGTCCATTGAGTTGTTCATAGTGATAAGAAAAATCAGTCTAATCAAATGAGGAGTATGAATAGGAATATATTTGTATGTGCAGTGATAGATTGGAGAGTTTTTGTTATCAAACGCTTTGAATAGTAGGGCAATCGATTCGTGATGAAAGTATGAGATAGCATTGAAATATTCACCTGTTTCACCTCACACTGGGATTGTGACATGAAACAATTCATAACAGTTGTCTCGTCTCTTCGAGAGCTCAGGTCAAATATTTCAATTCTACAAAAATAGTAAACTGATTTGTGAAGTGAACGACAAAATGGTGATTTATTCCACTGCTAGTAAATCAAAGTCGCGTCGTTTCGAAGGTTGGATCTACTCTCTTCTTCTTACTTATGGCTTTTAAGGAACCCGGAGGTTCATTGCCACCCTCACATAAGCCCACCATCGGTTCCTGTCCTGAGCAAGTTTAATCCAGTCCCTACCATCATATCAGTCTACTATATACAGTCACGAAGCTTGAGTTTTGAGGGTGCTAGAAACAATAGACTGTGCCGGTACTATTTTGCATTGCCTGTAATGAGGCGATATTAGCGATCCTAGTGGTGAGCAGCTATCTAATGTTTGCATATTTACTACGTATTGAGCTTCGTGACTGTATATACTAGACTGTGATCATATCCCACCTCTCTCAAATCCATTTTAATATTATTCTTCCATCTACGTCTCGGCCTCCCCAAAGGTCTTTTCCGTCAGGTCTTCCAACTAACATTCTATATGCATTTCTAGATTAATCGATACGTTCTACATGCCCTACCCATCTCAAACGTCTGAAATTAATGTTCTTAATTATGTTAGGTGAAGAATGCAATGTGTGCAGTTCTGTGTTATGTAACTTTCTCCATTCTCCTGTAACTTCATTCCTCTTAGCCCGAAATATTTTCCGAAGCACCTTATTCTCAAACACCCTTAACCTCTGTTTCGCTCTCAAAGTGAGAGTCCAAGTTTCACAACCATACAGAACAACCGGTAATATAATTGTTTTCTAAATTCTAACTTTCAGATAAAAGCTTCTCAACTGAATAATAACAGGCATTTCCCATATTTATTCTGCGTTTAATTTCCCCTCAAGTGTCATTTATATTTGTTACTGTTGCTCCAAGATACTTTAATTTTTCCATCTTTCCAAAGGATAATTTTCCAATTTTTATATTTCCATTTCGTATTATGTTTTGGTCATGAGACATGATTATATACTTTATTTTTTTCGGGGCCAGAGGTTTATTTTGGGGTTTCGCAACAAGCTGTTTTTTACGGTGATGGGTTAGCCTTTCGCTGGAGGACCACCTCTTATCGGCTGTCTGCAACTGCTTATTCAATATATTCGCAATTACCCTCAATATCTGGAGGCCGTCTCCTTTATCTGCAACCTGAGGACGCGTCATGCCATGGTGATAAGGACCCACAATAGAAGGCTATTTAAAACATTAGCAAATGGAATTTTAAAATTCTAAAATTCAGAACGTAAGAAACATTTAAGGCCTAGTTCATTGCATCGTCCATAGTGACGGGATAAGTCAGTTGGATTAAATGAAGAGTATAAATAGGTATATATTCTTGTATGTATACATTAATAGCCTGACAACAATTGATTATTCGTAATGAAAATACGAGGGTCGACCTGCTACAGGAACCAGCGACAGAAATATCGACGCTATGAGTCAAATGGTTAAAGAAGGTAATCGAATCACCTACGTCGAGATTCGGGCATCTTTGCGTATAGGTGTGAATGCAATAGAAAATATTCTCCGTAATCATCTTGCTGTGAAGAAGCTGTGTGCTCGTTTGATTCCACATAATTTGACAGAAACTGAGAAACAAACACGTGTTGATTGGTTCACGTAAATGCTTAAGGAATTCAATCGGGGCCGATAAAATTCTGTTTGTGACATCTTAACAGGTGACGAAACATGGATTTCACTTTACGAGCCAGAAAATAAATGGCACTGGCGAAGATGGTTGCCTCATCCTGTCATCTGTGTTCCACTGGAGGATCGTCGTATCGTTATTAATAGTCTTGGAAGAAGTGCTTACAGAACAACATCGAAACCGTATCATCCTCCACTATGACAATGCATCTTCCCAAATTGCGAAACAGACAGCGGACTTTTTGGTCACTTCTAGTCACTTAATGACTCGTACACCCTACAGTCCTGATCTGGAATCATGCGACTTCTTCTTGTTTCCAACCTCAAGAAGAAAATGCGCGAATTGTCCTCGTACACCCTACAGTCCTGATCTGGAATCATGCGACTTCTTCTTGTTTCCAACCTCAAGAAGAAAATGCGCGAATTGTCCTCTAATACGGCTGAAGCTGCGATTGAAATCTTCAACTATCTGGAGTCTGAAGTGCCTCTAGAACGATGAATGAAGTGCTTTGATGACTGGGTTCCAAATAATGGACAGGTGTATAACATTTAAGGGAGGATATTTCCAAGAACCAATAAAGCCGAAAGCAGAAATAATTTGTTGCTATACATATCAGTTTGCAGAAAGATTCAGTGTGACTTACAGCGCATTGACATAATCATCTTTCATCAATTAAGCATAAAACGAGCGTTGAGTGACTTCTTTTCCTATTGCGGATATGCAGCTTCAGCCATCTTACATGTACCAACATAATTTACGAGACAATACGAACGTTTCACACTAGTTTGCAATATTCCAGCGGGATAGAAATTAGGCCATTTTCATACCTCAGGGAAGTGTGTAGAGGTAAGAAAATGGAGTTTTATGGCAGGTTAGTTAGTTTAGACTTTCATTATGTCTTACGTACTTATCTGTGACAGGTTAGGTTACGGTTGTTTATGGTTTTGTTATGCCTTGTATAGGCAAATCTGTGACAGGTTAGGTTAGTTTAGGATTTTAGTGACAGGTTAGGTTAGGTTAGTTTAGACTTTTATTATGTCTTACGTACATATCTGTGACAGATTAGGTTACGGTAGTTTAGGGGTTTGTTATGCCTTGTATAGGCAAATCTGGGACAGGTTAGGTTAGTTTAGGATTTTAGTGACAGGTTAGGTTAGGTTAGTTTAGGCTTTTATTATGCTTTGAATATACGAAACTATGACAGGTTAGGTTAGGATAGTTTAGGCTTTTGTTATGCCTTATATAGGCGAATCTGTGACAGGTTAGTTTAGGATTTTAGTGACAGATTAGATTAGGTTAGGTTAGTTTAGGCTTTTATTATCCCCGTCAAGATAAAGGTTAAAGCGATTGAGTGTGGCGCTCTTAAACAGGTAGTGATTTTTGTTTTCTATGTTGGCAGTTTAAGTGTGTCGGTGTCTATTCGAAAATCGGCGGAAGTCACTCAACGCTCTTTTCTCCATATTTTATTATATCCTGTTCTTTTCCGGAATATATTTTACCTCTTTCCGAACGTAATGTTACACGTTAAATTATTGTTACGAAGCACTAAGTCAGTTTTCATCGAAACTAACAATGCTGTATTATGTTCACTTACATAATTTAAGTCTCTTGGAATATTGTTAGTAATATTAATCTATTTTGAAAGCTATGTTTGTGATACATGGTACATACAAAGTTTTCGAGAGGTGTTCAATAAATTATAAATAAATATCAAGTAAAATGTTTGTTGTAGTGTGAAACTGAACTTATACTACTATATATAAGTAAAAAGAGGCTTTATATTTCTATCATAATGGTACCATTACTGCGGATGAAGACATTCAGTTGTTAAACGAGATTGAAAATAATGACAACGACTCAACATGAAGTTGATTGTTTTTTATGGTTTATAGAATTAAGATCAGTTACACGCATTCAACGTAAATTTATACTAGTGTATTGTAATTCTGCACCTAGTTTTAAGCCAATTAAGAAATCAGATAGATGTCTAAAAGAAACCAGCAGTGTTGCAAACAAAAAATCATTAGCAATATCAAAAACATATCTAATTCCAACGAAGCTCACATAAATAAATTCGAACGGCCTGTATACGAACTGCAGCTTCCTCGTTTCACCGTTCATACGTGCTTCACAAACGCTTACGTATGCGTATGTATAAACTCGAAATGTTAACATTTCATTAAATCAAATGACCTTGTGCTTAGAAAACGGTTTTGTGATGAAATGTTGCTTAAAATGTAGGTACGTATTGAGGTGGAAATTTCCTCAATTCTGTTTGCTTCACCGACGAGGCAACATTTCATCTAAATGATATTGAGTACTGAGAACAGATAAAACCGTAGAATCTGGAAAAACTAGCCGCCTCATCAAATAATCGAACACCGAAGAGATGGAGAAAAGTAAACATTTGGCGTGGCTTGATGAAGAACCATGTAATTGGGCCATTTTTCTTTCATGAAGTCATTATGACGTGTCATATGTATCTGGGCATGTTAACCGAGTATGTAGTAACTCAATTATCTGGCAATACGTGATTACAATAGGACGGAGCTCTAACTCGCATGCGGGCATTGTGGAAGGAATTCTTAATCGACCAATCGAGACAAATGAATTGGAAGTGGTGGATTCATAGCTTGGCCTCCAAGGTCGCCAGACTTAACACCTTTTGAACTTTTTTTCTTAGAGGATATGTGAAGGATATCGTCTTTCAAGACAGAATTCCAGACATTCCAACTCTACTAGCGGAATAATGGAGGAAATAGCTTGTCACCGAATTGATGTTCGCCAACGCATGGAACGAAATTAGAATATAGTTTCAATGTGTTTTGTGCAATTAATGGAGCACACATAAAAACTTACTAAGTATAAAAATGTATTTGTGTTACTTACCTGTAAGTAAAATTTCTGACTACAATTAATATTTTACTTGACATTTATTTTTCTTTTATTGGATACAATTTTCGGACATCTTGCCTTCCACGAATAGCACTGCAAAGGAGATAGTACAATATGGGCTATTTAACTAGGCTATAAGAGCCAACACTTTACCATCACTCGTTACGGAGGTATTGTGTTTACCATTAAGTGTTAATAACAACATCGCATGTCTAAGAAGCGAAAACAGAATCAACAACAATTACGTGGACGGGTGTGTAATAGTTCCTTGCTGGTACAGTAGTGAATAAAATTTACATACGTAAGTTTAACATATTAAATTTGTACTTTCCCTGTAATTTATTGCGTGGACAACGAGGTGTCTGCTTTGTTTGTGTAACGTTATAGAAGCTATTTCATAAAGTATATTGGACTCCTTAGAGACATTTAGGGCCGTATTCATAGACATTCTTAGCGCGGGCTTTCTGTGGATGATCAGCGAACTAACGTTTTTCGTATTCATAAACCAGTGTCAGCGATATGATACAATATGAATCCTGTTTAGCACGCTCGTAGCCCGGGCTAGCGAAAAGTCTATGAATAGCACCCGTAGAGTTACACTTTCAGACTAAAGCTTGATTAATGTCTTTTAACTTATTTATTTCTCTCATTCATTTTTCTCTAACTTTCCAAAGGTATGTTACTAAGAATTTTATTATCTGTTCATTTGTAATTCTTGATAGCGTATTGTGTACCTGCCGCCGCGAGAATGAATGTTGATACAGCCGAGCGCAACTAGAAGCTATGACCACACTGGTAGAAAAGGTGGGTGGGGTAGAAGAGATATGAAGGCAGTCGCTCTGAGGAGCTATAGTTCTGCAGGTCTGGTCTATACACTTCTAACACATCACATTATCGCTCGTACCCTAGAACATTGGTGAAAATAAATATAACTCATCCTCAGAGCCTACTGTAATTTTATAAAAAGCGATACCTATCGAAAAAAAGCAGTTGTGTATGTGGGTTAGTTAAAATTTTATTATTGTACTGTTTGATTATGTGTAAACTTGGTATTTTTTTAGTAGGAATTCTTTCAGTTCACTTTTACATACTTAGCACGTGTAATATGTAGTAGGGTAAAGGTTGGTAATATTGTGATAGTACTTTTTGAGAATTTATTACAATTTTATTGAGCGAGAGGAAGATCGGTTTTTTTTGCGTGAACGTATTGAGGGAATGTTTGTGGACAAGTTGCTGCACAAAACTTGTCCTTCTCTCGCTCAGTAAAATTGTAATAAATTCTCAAAAAGAACTATCACAATATTACCAACCCTATTCAAAGTGTCTCTTTATGTAAGAGTAGCGGAACAACCGCATCCAAACGTAGTACAGCACATGGAATGACATTTAATAAGAATAAAAAAGATATAATCAAAATTGCTTACAAATTTTTCTTACCGACGTTATTGTTTATGGATAAGAGTTCATTATATCCCCCAAAACAAGAGACTTCTGTTTTTCTCTTGCGAATGTTACGATAGAGATTTTATTACTCTTAAAAATCGTCGCATTTGGATTTGAATGGCCAATCTCGAGCAAGGCTCCGTCACCAGATATAAGCTCTGGATTGCTGTGCATAACAGCATTCCAAACAAGTAATCTCGCATTTAACAAGCCATGTTAACACGTTTAGCCCGTTGCGGAGCTGTCATCGTTACTTTCATTTCCCAAGATTCTCACTCCGCACATGCGCCCTGTTGTGTCGGAGTGTGTCGCAGTTGAAACTCCCCAGGTTAAAGACTAGTAATATTGCAGTGTGGCTAATATGAGCGTCGTTTCATTTCTAATTCAATTCACATAATTATTTTTATTTCACTCATACCACGGCCTTGCAATGTATGTGTTATCATAACAAATGGGTACCACAACGAAAAACGTTCTAAAATATGCAGAGCGGTACGAAGGACTTCCATGTTTGTAGTTGCAGCTTGTTATGTTGCATGCATGCATTTTTATTATTGTAATGCGTGCTCTTTTAATCAGATTATGCACACGGTTTTTGTTAAAATGGGTAAGAGGTAAATTCGTGAGACATTGAAAAGTAGTTCGAATTAATTGAGAAATGTTCCTAAATAATTTCAAGAGAAAAATTGTTCCGAGGCCGGTTATCGATCCCAGGCCTCTTCGTTTAGCGCACGAATGCTCTACCGACTGAACTAACCAGGAACTACACCCGACACCGTCCCAATTTTTCCCTTTATAACCACACAACTCAAATGGGTTGACAAGGCGTCAGAAAACCAACTTTGAGTGCACATCAACTGTGTGACTTGAATTGTGGTTTCCTGTTAACGTACCTACAATGACGTAGCCTATATATTATGCGAATCTGGCTTTCAGGTAAAGCTCCCGGTCCACACCTGTGGAGTAACGATTAGCGCGTCTGGCCGCGTAACCAGGTGGCTCGGGTTTGAATTCCCGCTCGGGACAAGTTACCTGGTTGAGGTTATTCCGGGGTTTTCCCTCAACCCAATGTGAGCAAATGCTGAATAACTTTCGGTGCTGGACCCCGGACTCATTTCACCGGCATTATCACGTTCATCTCATTCAGACGCTAAATAACCTAAGATGTTGATAAATCGTCGTAAAATAACCTACTAAAATAAAAAAAATTAAGCTCCCTGTGAAGCAAACTTGAATAAATTCAATCGGCTAAGGCGCTTGTTTGCCGATCCGAAGTTGCGCTCGGACGTGGGTTCGATTCCCGCTCTGAATGATTAGCGTACCTGTTTGGGTTTTTCTGAGGTTTTCCCCAACCTAAAACAAATCGCAGATAATATATGATGAATCCTCGGCATCATCTCGCCAAATACCATCTTGTTATCGCCAATTCCATCGACGCTAAATAACCTAGTAATTGATACAGCGTCGTTGAAGAATTAACTAAAAAAATAAGCGCTGGATCGAGCTTTCGTGGGAGAAGAAATTTTCCCATGAAATTTTAATAAAATGCCATAGGCATTCTTAGTTTATTCAGTTCAACTTTTGTTACGAATATTAACGTTGTATTGTTCCATTTAAAAAATGTATACATTCGTGATCAGGCCTGGCGGGCCCTGGCGGTGCCAAGGTACTATTTTTCGAGGTCGGGCGGCGCCAGGGCACTTTCCTGATTTTATAATTATCGTCAAATTTTACATTTATAAAAAGTTATATTTTATTCATATTCAGGCCTAAACAATTTCTTAGTGATATCTTCTCTGCAGACCTAACTAACAACCTCTTTTATGCAGTTTCGAACCCATGTATTTTCGTCTATATTCCATAAGGATTTCTGCAAAAATCATGATGACGACGATGACGATGATGATGACGGCGATGACGAATACAACTACTGCCGGTAGGCCTAATACCGAAATCCCAGAGCCAGGGCACTTTTCTGTTTAGGAATACACACTTTCCTACAACTCTTACAAATATCACATAAAAGGCAGCGAGATATTTAAGGTGTTAATGATTATACATATTAGGCGACTCACTCTGTCAATGTTGTTTTATTTGGAATTCTAGTAGGCCTATAATACATGCACAGATGTTCCCTATCTTAATAGCACCGAATGTCTGCTTAAATAAGGTTTTTTTTTCCGACTCGTCCATTAAAAAAGAACCCAAATCCATGGTCATTCATGTGCGTGGCTGTGTACATGCAAACTAATGCATAGCATATTTTCAGATAGAGGACGTAAATACACATTGTGTTTCAAAGACACATTATAACATCCTTTTCCTTTGTGCTTTAAGCTTAGCTCACGACAGAATGTTAGAATTTTTTTCTTTTCAAGTAATTTGCGTAGCATTAATGAAGCTACATTTGAGAGTCCTTGAACAGCATTTCGTAATAAGGTAATTTGACTCCTGTGGTGGGTGGTTCAGTGATCTAGATCAGGGATGTCAAAGCGCCTGTATTACTGCTCCTACGAGCAGTATGGGTACAAATCCAAGAAGGTTCACTTTTTAGCAAGATAAAGTACAATCATCGCTCTTAAAGACATGTTTTACTTGTTCTTGAGAGCACGCAATGCAGGCGCTTTGATATCCCTGATCTAGACTAGACCTTCGGCTTTTCACGCAGGTCCACACCTGTGGAGTAACGGTTAGCGCGTCTGGCCGCAAAACCAGGTGGCCCGGCTTCGATTCCCGATCGGGGCAAGTTACCTGGTGGAGGTTTTTTCCGGGGTTTTCCCTCAACCCAATATGAGCAAATGCTGGGTAACTTTCGGTGTTGGACCCCGGACTCATTTCACCGGCATTATCACTTTCATCTCATTCAGACGCTAAATAACCTAAGCTGTTGATAAAGCGTCGTAAAATAACCTACTAAAATAAAATAAAAACTCTATGTAAAAGAAAAGGTACTTTTATATTTTGTTATTTACGTTGTAAGCGGATGAATACTAAGACTATTACCAAGGTAGTCTGTTCTTGTAATATGCTGGCGCCATTTGAGCTTCTTCTCTAAACATGTGTTAGTATGGCTTCTGGATACTCAATGAGTGTGGTTACTAAACATAAGAGTGGAAAGAAATAGTGTTGAATGTATATGGTAAGTTCCAATTAATAAATTATAAAGTAACAGTTTCCTAAGAAAACCAATGCATAGTAGTGAGGTTAGGTCTACTTTGACGAGTAATGGGAAATGTTTGGTATGAAACAGAATGTACAGGAGTGAGCGGGATCACTTACTGAGAATCTCTGGCGCCAAACTCTGGCCAATGAATCCTCACTTTATTCATGTGCCATTGTTTACTGTAGGATTATTCTTACAACGAAACAATTATAGATAAACGTTACATGTCTGTGTAAACGTTAAAATTATAATTTCTTCGTTAATCCTATTTTACTAGTCACGGCAATTGAACAACTTACTAATACATTTCTATCACCACCCATGTATTAAATCTTCACTTAAAAAAGAAAAAAACTTTGTATAACCATTGATAAAATTGTGTATTGTCTACATTACACCTGTAAAAGAAGATACTGGAAAATATTCTGTAATCCTGATTCTAAAGAAAACAGAGTTTCTGAGTACAACTATCACTCATTCTGATGTTAAATTTTCGTTCTACCACAGTCCAGCGTATACAGTCACGAAGCTCAATACGTAGTAAATATGCATCCGTAGATAGTTGCTAACCACTAGGATCGCTAATATCGCCTCATTACAGACAATGCGAAATAGTACCGGCACAGTCTATTGTTTCTAGCACCCTCACAACTCAAGCTTCGTGACTATATGCTAGACTGTGGTTCTATTTCGCTCTCGTTCTCGCTCTCGCTCTCTCTTGGCGGAAAATGAATCTTGTTTGCAGTCACGATAAACGAATGATCGATCAAAATTATGTAAGTAACCACTTAAAAATTTTGCTGCGCTGTCTTGATGTTAAGTTTTCAATAAATCTATGGCGCGGTAATAAGGGCTTAAGCCAGAAATTGGTGGTTTTGAGTTATGATCTCAATGTGAATACAAACAATTTATTTTTTCAAATGGTATAGAAAGCATATATCTATTCTCTTCCATGATGATGTAGAGCTCATCATAATAATATTGATCTTCATTTCAAACTTTGCTTTTGCTCTAATGAAAACTTTCAATTTACGACATATCCTTTTTACCGCACATCATGGAAATAAGAGTGCAAGGTCATTCGAAGAGTTATTTATATAAGGACTTAACACTTGAAGGATCCACGGAAAGAATGTGCTAAGTCACTTTTCTTCAATTTTACGGGGAGCATTTCGTAACTTTAATACACTGATAACTTAAAACATTAGTTTACATCTCATTTAGTTTAAGTTATCATGTTACAATGCAGTTTTTTGCTATTCTGATTAACTAGAAAGATAATTCACTTTATGAGCTAGCAGATAGCACCAAAAAACAAAAATAAACAAAAAGTGACTTAGTTTGTTCTTTCCGTGGACCCTTCATTTGTGAGTACGATTTCAAGATTGTGTTTGTGTGTGAATATATCCGCATTGGTATCTCAGTTGGCAAAGCGTTGACTTACAATGACTGCGGACACGGGTTCAAATCCCGGCGATGTCGTAATTGTTGTGGACAAAGCCACAGACCTTGACGACTTTCTTGAAGTTCTCCCGTTTCCCTCTAAAATTCCTCCGTCACTCTCAGTTTCAATATTCATAATAATCATAATTATTTCAGTAGCATCTAACATAATGGTGCAGCTGGATGTAGTATTTTGACTGGCCCCTCTGATTACATCAGTCTGAGAAGACGTAGTACCACAGTCTACTATATACAGTCGCGAAGCTTGAGGTGTTTTTTTTGCAAATCTCGTGATAAAGCGCTCCAAGCGGTTAGCAACTAGAAACAATAGACTGTCCATGGTCGACTTCGGACTGTGTCGTATTTCTATCGAGTGCTAGCTCATTGCGTATTTCACATTGATGCTTGTGAAATGTTCGTTATTGGTTATAATATAATGAAAATGTTAATGGCTAAAATATAATAATTGGAATAATAATATGGGACAAGGAGGAGACTTTGTAGTGCTATAAATTGTAGCAACAATAAGAGAAAGAGGCCAGAGTTATCCTTTTTCCGATTTCCGAAAGATTCAGAAAGGTTCCTGGGTTTCCACAAGAATGCCGTGCAGAAACAAAACTGTTAATTTGAAGTTCTTTGTGACTGTTAGAATACATTATATCCTTAAATTTCACAATGAAATGTTTCAGTCTAACCGAAAGGACATTAGATACCTGTTAAAGTTCTGCCACTTAGGCTGCTAAATTTCCAGAGAAATAAAGGTTAGGTCTACTTTTTTTTTCAGAGGATATATTTTTAATTGTAGCTATTAATTTTGTTATTATTTTTATGTGTTATTTTACTAAAGACGTAGAAAAATTAAGTTTGTTTTTATGAAATTTATTGATCACGTTTTATTTTCAATTCTGGTGGGATTATTATTGCTTAGGCCTACTTTTTTTCTTCAAAGGATATGTTTTTAATTATAGCTGTTAATTTTGTTGTTATTTTTATTTGTTGCTTTACTAGAGACGTAGAAAAAGTCTGTTACAATAAAATTTATTGATCACGTTTTATTTCCAATTCTGGTGTGATTATTATTGCTTAACCTCATCCCACTTTTTTAACTACGTAAGCCTACACTACAAGTACCGGTACACGTAAGTTACTCCATTAATTCATATTTCCATTATTATTGTTGTAAAGAGAAATGCAAATTAATATTTATTGGTTTCATAGTTAATTATCGCTATAATCTTGAATGAGTGAAGCTATTGTAGTAAATTTCAGTTCGTTTTGCACAAACAAAAATTATATTAACTTATTTCTTGCAGGTATCTTCGAGTTTATGGTGGAATTTAATATACTTCATTAAAATAATAAATTAACTTTATGCATTTAATATTTCAATAATGGGGTGACAGGATTTTTTCTCGTTGCCAAACTTTCAGAACGGCCCCGAGGTTCACTCAGCCTCCTATAAAATTGAGTACCGGGTCTTTCCCGGGGGTAAAAGGCGGTCAGAGCGTGGTGCCGACCACACCACCTCATTCTAGTGCCGAGGTCATGGAAAGCATGGGGCTCTACCTCCATGCCCCCCAAGTGCCTTCATGGCAAATTACGGGGATACCTTTACCTTTACCTTTACCTTTAATATTTCAATAATGGAAGGAAGGTGTTAATTTTTCCAAAAGAACACGACAACGAAAGTATAACATATTTTGTCGGCTGCTAGGAGAGAGATCTGCAATGATGAGGTGATAGTAGCGATCCTAGTGGTGGGCAACTACCCATGTTTGCATTTTTACTACATATTAAGCTTCGCGACTGTATATAGTAGACTGTGGTAGTACGCTACTCGGGGGGAGAAAGACCTTATCGGACCTTGAGCCTACATGGTTGAATCGACAGATGGCGTCACTGGATCACGATATATACAAGAAAGCAACCAATCAGATTCCAATAACCATTCCCATATAGCTATAGAAGTGGTAAAACAATAAGTTTCCAGCTGCGTCCCTCCTTCACATAAAAAGGAACAAAGTCTTTGCAGAAAGTTCAAAGCCTACAGAATGAACCCATGGCAACTATACTTCTAACAACTTAATTTATTGAAATCATCTCTCGCTACATCAGCCGAAATTTCTAATTTCCTCATCTTAGAAATTTGCTATGGATAATGTGGTTACAGGAACTTAAATAAGCTAATCAAAGATGATTAGTTAATTTTTAGACTTCAGTCGAAGTATTCGATACTGATTCTATTTTAGTGAACATAATTAAATTAAATGAGCTCTTTATTCAAAGGCGAAATTTTGGTGGCCACATTAATTTCAATATCAATGTCTTTGAAGTTGGTAGTGGTATTCAATTTTTTTGCTATCGGACTCCCAAAATACTTTCTTTTTTTTACCTTCGTACCCCCAAACTGCATTGCAATTATATCGTCGTTTTTCCTGCAATAACTCTTATGTGCAAAATATAAAATTTTTCAGTAGGAAGAAAAACATTTATTCATCCTATGGCAGCCGTACATAGAAGACTGTGAATTCTTACATTTTCGAAACAAAGAAATATAATTACATATAGGAGATTTTATTTGCTATATCACTATTTAAGTTATTTAATATAGTAAAAATCTGAAAATCGATAAATTTGTCACATAGGAGTTATTGCAGGAACGACGACGATAT
This sequence comes from Periplaneta americana, assembly GCF_040183065.1. Classification (NCBI taxonomy): domain Eukaryota; kingdom Metazoa; phylum Arthropoda; class Insecta; order Blattodea; family Blattidae; genus Periplaneta; species Periplaneta americana. The sequence goes on from NC_091132.1 coordinate 58,587,981, forward strand.
AAGAAATAACAGAGTTTGATGATTATGCAAAATAAAGTACCGATTATTATTATTATTATTATTATTATTATTATTATTATTATTATTATTATTATTATTACATATAGTTCTAGTAAACTTATATTAAATTAACTGTCGTCATTTTACTAGCTATCTCAAATTAATTATAATTGATTGAATTAAATTAGCTCATAAATTAAGTTACTCCTTTATCTTATAGGTTTATCTAAATTTAAATAAACATGTACTAGTCGTTAAAACTTAACTGAAGAATTTTGCTGGAGAATCTTTTAAGTGCAGTGTAAATATTCATAATTTAAATATGTATTGTATTGATTAAGGCTGGTTGAGTGGAAGAGAAGGCCTTATGGCCTTAACTCTGCCAGCGAACATGAAACATTCTGTTCTACATTAGTACTGAAGCAAGGAAAAGCAAGAGTTAATATTCTAAAAAAAATGTAAACCGCAATAATTATTATCAACAAGTATAATAAAATTAATGTCAGCATTTTTACATACCTAGTCAGTGAAATGTGTACCCCTTGATATAACCCCAAGCCCTTTTATGTCTTAATTTTAAAATTATCAGGTTAAGTCAATAAATTTGAAAATCGAATGAAAGTGATGTGATTCAGCGTAGTAAGGCTTGGCCATAGTTTGATGTATCAAATTACCTAGATCTATTGCACTGTTGGTGATAAGTAAGAAGAATTACGTATTACTTGTAACCAAATATCTCCACATTTAGATGCTTTCCCCTTCTCGTAGACGATTAGGTTCTTTAACGGAAAAAAAAACCTCTTGGAAAGAGACAGCAGCAGCAGGGAATCGATAAAGTCACATTACTACCGCACTGTTGATAACGGCCAACAGTATCGATTGATGTATTCATTTTGCAACCATTGAACTGGTAAGGACAAGGCTAGCTAACCTCACTTCCTCCATGTGGAGTCTACATTTATTTGTTTGACAAGTAATGTTATCGGTCGTATACAGGATATTAAAAAAGGCTTACAGACTTTGAAAATAGATAAGTAAAAAATTGCTAATGACAATATCTACGTCTAAAAATAAACAACGTACGGAGCTACAAGGCCTTCATTGACATTTCTGCAGCAAGTGTGCTGTGTAATGTCCAGTCATTCGTAATGTTCAGTCCCCGTCACAGAGAAGCAGGCGTTTGTTGAAGAAGTACAGGGTGTTCAGAAATCTGCTGACAGGTATTCACAATTTGATAATACATTTTTAAATTAATTGTACATCTTCTTGGTATAATATGTCTGTATTTCAGACACACGTTAAACATGTGTCCTTACGAAATTTGTAGATTTAGAGCCAAATGGGGTAGAAAATTGAATATTCATTGCTGTTTATTATTTTAAGACATTATTTCATCATAGAAGTGACTGGAGATTAATCGTTTATGCTGTTTGTGATTGTTACTCTGAACATGGTTGGGATTGTAAGAATTGCTTTGGAGTTGAAATACAATTTTGATATGAATATATAGGCAACTTTTCTTACATTTCTGTGTTTATACTCCCAACGATAGACGACATTAACCCTGCGTTACTCATGTTATAAATATTCTCACCATTGCTCAGGTGGGGTTTCACAAACCCCATTTTAAATAACTAATATATTTTTCCGCAAGTTTCAGAAATCAGATAAACGCAATTAAATATACTATTCTTAGTTCACGTAAACAATTTCTTAAGTGAACTCTTCTGGATGTGATTGAAAGGTATACAGATGCACAGAGTACACACTAGCTCCATCTCTTAGATTTTCGTTGAAATATACGCACCGGGGTTTACCACACCCCACCTGAGTAATGCAGGGTTAAGATACATGGATCATATGAGGAGACAAAGAGGAAGGCAGAACATAGGAAAGATTGGAGAAAGCTGGGTTTACAGTGAAAGACCTGCCCTTGCGCAGAACACTAAATGAATGAATGAAAAAGAAAACTGTGTTTAATTAGTATATGATATTTAGGACTGTGACATCGGTATATTTGTAATAGTCTGGGGTGAACACACGACGCCGGACAGAATGTAGTCGGCGTTTCAAGTACAGGCAGCGGAAGCGAATTTGACACGCGCCTAAGCAAGGATGTTCCATGTTTTGTATACGATTATGGCGTGTTATAAAATTAAGACAATACAATCATTGTATATAAGGGTTAATATCGGAAAGGTCTAAAATGCTGGTGAGGTTGAGAATAATTGTTGGAAATCATACTTAAATTGTCACAAAGTGGTAAAACATAAGTCTGAAAAGAGTTTTCTTTTTATATTTAGAGTTTGCATTACAGTTTTAGAATGCCGAAAACGTATATTGCGTACAATTTTGCTTTCCCTATATTTAACTGTTACATTAATTTATTTATCACACCTATTCCGTACCTTACTTTTCTTGCATGTTGTTTGCCTGGTTTCGGTTCCTGCTGCAATAAACAACATTTATTTTCAAAGTTTCAAATGAAAATGACCGCCGAGTGTCGGATAGTATAACCTTGTATGCGGAAAAACTGCGTTAAACATCGGCTGAAACCAAGGGCGCATATGTAAAATATTTCACGTCATCTTTTTCATTTTTACATCTAGTTTATAACAATCGCACTTGTCATTTGATAAAACTTTTGCAATTTTGCATAATGAATTGAAACCACCGTTTTTTGTATTACTGTGTTCATTTTCGCAGACACCTTTTTGCTTATATCGTATATACGAATAAAACAATAATAAATAATAAAAATAAAATAATATTAATAATACGTAAACAAAATAAAGTAATGTTTTTTCATATTCATGTCGGAGTTTATCTTCGGCGTTTCTTCTTGTAATTTCTCAACCTTACGTCGTCAGGTGGGCTTATAGCGAGACTCGAGACATGACAACGGACAAACATCGATACGCTGGGTGGCATTCGAACCCATCACCCTGCCCGTGCAATGTTAAAGATGCGAGCCTTAATAGTAGTTCACCCTAGCGCCTGATATATTACTATGGGTGACATTCATAGCTTCTTTAAACTGATTGTGTATAGCAGGTATGCTCATTCTCTGACTCCCGATTACGTTCTGTAATCACAACCTTCCAATGTAGAGCGTGCTGTTCCTCGTTCGAAGCTCGACGGATGGCTGCAGAAGGCAGTTCAAGTACTTAGTAAACGCACGAACAGGGCGGGACAATGACACAGTCAAAACCTTCTGTAAGCAAACGATCATTCCGTACAGTGTGAGAGGAAGACTATTTTTGTTGTACGTTCGGTGAAATCGTAAAGTGTTTACTATATTGTAAGGTACTGTCAGGAATACTACTGAGCAACATAAAACTTCATTATAGGCTCTGCTATCCAGAACATTCCGAAGTGACAGAGAAGCTGTTTTCTGTAATATAGCCTATTTTCATATAACAACTTTATTATTATTATTATTATTATTATATTATTATTATTATTATTATTACTATTATTATTACTATTATTATTATTGTTATTGTGGTGATTTTGTTCCAGCAGAAATAGATATTTTGATAAAATAATTTTTCAGGGGTGCAGCGTGCACTACAGCTTCAAGAATTGAAAGCACTTCATGAAAGGCCAAACATTGAAGAGAGTCGAACAATTCAGAGTCTATGTTTTGAAGCAAGTTAGCCTATGTAGTATGTTGGGAATTAGCTAAGACACTAAAACTCTTCACGGATGGTGAACTTGTAAAGAGATGTATGGTGCCTGAACAAAATATTGTTAATTATGTCTCTGTACTGCAGCAGCTGAAATGTGAATTCATAGAAAATAGATTTAGTGATTTTAGACGTATGGAGAGTGATATTGGTCTTTTTGTTAATCCTTTCATAGTAAATTTAGTACAATCCGTGAGAGTGCAGTTCCAGGACGAGTTAATTGATTTACTAAGTAACGTAGAATTCAGAACTGAATATGACTTGACAAGCAGAGAATTATTTAAAAAATGAACAAAACGAAATATCCCAAGATGAGCTGATTCGCTGCCACTATGTTAGCTACCTTCGCCTCGACATATGTGTGCGAACAATTATTTTCGAGAATGAAGGTTGCTAAATCCAAACATAAGTCCCGATTAACACATGAGCATCTTTAGCGCATTGCAGTAAATTCGTTGGAAATAGATTCCCGATTACTTGCAGAAAAGAATGCAGATGTTGAATAGACCGCAATGTAGACTATATGAAAATGATATTATCTATGATATTATTAGGCCTATATCATAACTATATTAAATATAATAAATAATGTAATAACTGAATATTGCAGTGTATACTCTGTCCTTTATCAAATTCAGTTTATTATCCGTATAATTTGTAAGAGTGTAAGAAGTTCTTACTAAGAACTATGTACGGGCGATGCTGCAATGTAGTTGCGGAGCCCAGTCCCTACACTGTGTGTGTTATGCAGTGCAGCATCGTCCGCGTAATCGGCGCTTTTACAATTTTGAGCATACCTGGTGTATAGCAACAAGATATTTCTGCTTTCAGCCTTACTGCATCTAAAAATATTACCCCTTAAATCTTATGCACTTGTCCATTTCACCATAAAATTGACATTTCACTGTAAACCGGAGACCAGGGATGTCAAAGTGCCTGTATTACGTGCTCATAATACAAGCAATACAAATCCAAGAAGGTTCACTTTTTAACAAGATAAAGTACAATCATATAGTTCTTAAGGAAATGTTGTGCGGATTCTTAAGAACACGCAGTGCAGGCGCTTTGACATCCCTGCCGTAGACCTTAAACTCTGAACTCAATACATTTCGGTGAATTTGTGTCGTGCCTACGATTTTCAGGTCTATTCAAGAATTCACCACGTAACATGGAAATCTCCGTTAACTGAACTATGGACTGTTCTTATTTTACTTACAAAATACACAGAACTTAACCAAAGGCCATCGTGGCAGTGACAAAATCATCCTTTGGAATCAATTCAACACTGGTTTTCGGCCGTGCTTGAAGTTTGAACTGAGGAGACACCCAAGATCTTTATCTGCAGGAACTTTAGACTTAAGACCATTCGTGCATGGTTGAGAAACTACATCCTGCAAGAGATGGTCCTGCTTTTACAGAACGCGTGGAATCCAGACGAGGAAGTATTTAAAAATACTCTGCACGTAACGAAGCAATGAGTATGTTACTGAGAAGACCTAGAAGGAGGAAAACTCCAAAACAAAGATGGGGAAAAAAGAGTCTTATTAGCTATTGTGACGGCCAACTGTCCAGAAGAATGTGATTCAATTAGAAATCCCCTTTACTTCATTATTATTATTATTATTATTATTATTATTATTATTATTATTATTATTAATTTATTAATTTATTTATTCTGGAGATGTTAAGGCCATCAGGCCAGAAACAAAAGAAGCTGATACAGACTAATATTTAAAGAACACTAATAAAAAAATTGAGTAATATAATGCAAACATACTAAATAATAATTACAAAATAATATAACGCTGGAAGTTACTCTCAATGATTATGCAAGCGGTAAGTGAACCAATATTACAAATTACAAGAATAACAAATTCAAATGTAAATTATAACTATACAACACTGAGGGAAATTACATATATACATACATACACACAAAGGATAATTAAACATGAATACTGGTCACGTGTTTAAACAATTTACTTTTAAATTGCAATATCGTTCGACAGTTCCTGAGGGAGCTGGGTAGGGAGTTCCAGAAACGAATTGCTGATACTGTGAAAGAGGAAGAATAGTGAGCTGTTTTATGGCACGGCATAGATAATACAGGGTCATTTTTAGAACGAGTACCCAGACTGTGATAAGAGGACAAGAAATTAAAACGCACCGAGAGATAGTTAGGTGAAGAAGTACTGATGATGCGATATAGGAAAATTAGTGAATGGATATTTCTTCGGTCCTGTAATCTTACCCATTGGAGCGTTTCAAGGGAAGGTGTAATGTGGTCGTATTTGCGGATGCTGCAAATGAAACGTATGCAGGAATTATGAACGCGCTGCAATCTTTGGGCTAAGTTAGAATTTAAATCTGTTACTAGAATGTCGCAATAGTCAAAATCATACATACATACATACATACATACATACATACATACATACATACATACATACATACATACATACATACATACATACATACATACATACATCATACCCCTTATTACATTGAAAAATGTGAAAACATGGCCATCAATTATTGCAAGAGAAATTAATGCCTTCTGTAGAGTTCGTCGTAGTCAAGGATTCTACATTGCAAGTAGAATGGCATGTAACAAGGTTTTGTGCTATTTGAAGTTCGCAACACTGTCAACAGGTCTCGTGTAGGCAATAAATTTAATTAGAAGGAATTGCAGCTATGAACTTAATACGTCAAGAACAATGTCTATAAACTATCACTATACTATCTGAGAAATATTTAACCAGCAAAATTGTGGTCAATCGATGTCAATTAACTCGAGTGTTAAGTGTTGAGTTAGAAAACAACATACCAGGCATTGATTCAGTACATTCAGTTTCACTGATGACGTACACACTGCCGTCAGTTCCCAGTGGTTTGAAGAATGGTTTGTTATTTTTGTTTCTAAAATAGTGTATTCTTTATATTAAAATTAATTTTCGTCCTTTTCCAGTACATCGCCCTGTTTTGTCTTGTAGAAAGATGGCACCGCACTGATTCCACACCACAGGAGTCCCAATATGTATTCGTGTACAGTCAAGTTGAAAAAGAAACAGTCAGTGTTATGAAAATGATACAATTTTTATTAAACCTTAAAACTCTTCTTCACGCTTTATCATGTTACCAGTAATACTCTTGTTCTTAGTTTAAATTCTTAAACTATTGTTGAAATATTGATGTCTGTACCTATGAATAAAATCATTTGCTCTTTTCTTAAATATGAAAATAAAACTTCTTATTTTCTGCATTGCGCAAAAGTATTTTTGTATCTGACTTCAATTACAAAATTGTGCCATTTAAGTAGGCTACGTAGTTCGTAATGTGGAAATTGATATAAAATGGCTATCCGTATATTGTGATCCCTTCTAAAATTATTTTTGTGTATAATAAAATCGATATTCAAATTTGATAACAACATTAAAAGGCATTAATAATAATTATGAGTTTCAAATAATCACATTATTTACATATCGTCTTGTTAGCTGGCTTACGACGATAGCTGACCTGAGTTCAAACCTCGACATTGACTGAGTTGTATTTCTGATGGACAAAGCAAGGTTGTGGAGATTTTTCCCGGAGTTTTTCCCGTTTCTCCGTCGTACACTCCACAATTACTCTTTCATCATCACCATTTTTCATCTCGAAAAATAGGACACCACTTGTGTTTGCGTGTCGCCGAATTGGTCGTGTGCGCTATGGAGAATGTTCTTCGCGGTTTATCCAACATCCAACGTTTGTTAGCTGGCAATGTTTGTGGATTCTAGATGACCCCTATATCTGTAAGAAGCACCAGTGTCTCCCAGTTGCGCTTCCTGTTTCGCCCGCTGTTTCTGCTTTACTACCGTCGCCATCTTCAGCACTGTGTATTTCACTATCGTCCATACCAACACCAACATTCATAAGACTTTCAAATTCGTTTTCTGTTATTTGCTATTTTCTGTACATATGCATTAGCTTTTCTCTAATACATTTTCGGGAACTTGCTGTGGTGCTGATTTAATTCCTTGTTTTGGTAAGAAGCATTGTATAAAACAATATAAAACAACCAGTCAACCTTTTGGCAGTCCAGGTATTAACTGATCTCCGTCAACGATATTGTTAAATGACTGATTAAGAAAGGAACTAGAATTTTACGTGCTTCCATTTCTTTCAATTGCTGTGACTTGTTATGGTACAATAAGAAAACATAATATTATATGCGGTTGCAAACAATTGCAGTGTATAAGATTCTTGTGAAAAGTTGACGACTAGATTTATATAATTTTATTTAAAATAGTGTGCAATGGTTAATGAGAAAATAGCATAATTTACAATAACACCGCATGTTTTTGTCTTGGAGCGATGTAGACGATTTTGTTACACCTCTAGCGGTAGAAGTGGAATTTAAACAAAAAAAAAAAATCATTTACGTACATGTTAAAACTAAATTCGAAATATCAGCTGTTCAGAGGATAATATAATACACTCAACAAAGACGGTAGTACGTATTTACAAGTATTACGTAATGATGAATATTAAATTGCTTAGGTATGCGTTAACGCAGGATCCTTATAACACTTGATTCGTCGAACTCTTCTGGGTTCTCGTCCGCTGCTATAAGCAATGTGGGCTATTTATAGAAACCACGAGGTCAGTACGAACGTCGTGCAGTCAAGATGGTGTCGATGTTTTTATTAATCACAGTTCTGCAACTGGTTGTGTCAACTGTAAAGGAAATCGAGGTATCCTTGAAGTAACAAGACAGTTTTCGGCCATCATATCATTCCTATATTATGCGTAAAATTTCTACGTGCTATTGATTGTTCACGAGAGTTCACAAGAGTTCACTAGTTTCGTTATAAATCATAAACGCGCGTGTTTTCACCGGTGGATACTGGAATAATATATCTTTAATCTGATATTTTCATTCTCCAGTTTATAATATTTGGCAGTGTCATTCAAGATGTGGATCTTTCGCATACCGAATTTTGTGCTCCAGCTGTGCGGACGACGTGAGTACTACAGTGATAATTATTTTCTAGTGCTGGCATCTATAAATGCCGAGAGTGTAACACAAGTCTGTAATAGTTCAGAATTCCTCCGTGTGAGGTTGTAAAGATACAGAATGTTATAGAGGTTAGGAGTACAAAAACCAGCAAGTATTTTGTATTAGTTCACGAATCCACCGTTTAAGAATGTTGGGGTCTGTAATAACATTAGAACTTGGGTGTCCAAACGTCTATAGAACAAGATTGCATGTCAAACACGCTCTGCTAAGATCAATAACTTTCGATATAAAATAGGAAAAACGATCTTAAAGAATATCCGCAGCGGGTTGCTTACGCCAGGGATTAGCTCGTACGAGTTACAATTGGACATCTATGCATTAGAATGTAGACTTTTGAAACTGTAAATCAAGATCGGACTGTACATAACAAATCTGAAGCATTACAATTCTTTATTATTTATATAATAAAACTAAAAACATTTTAAAAAATTTAATTATGTGTAATTGCTTTGCTTGATCTCTATTTTATTCCAAAGTCTCACATTCTCTCTCCCGCCATTATCTTTCTTTTGTTTTAAACGTGATACAATTCAAATTCTTTTCTCTCTATATTTTCTTAATAAGAACCGGAACTTTGTGAACACGAATATATATATATATATATATATATATATATATATATATATCAGTGACGAAGCTAAGGTGTAATTACTGGGTAGAATGGAAATATCTCCTTGCCTTATATTTTTATACAGCAGGTTCAGGCGTCGATTCTTCTTGCTTGCAAAAGTATCATTATTCGTTTCTTGAAACTCTGATCAATTGCAAGTTGTTAACCAGTTTCTTTGCAATGGCGATTGTACTGAGAGAACTTAATCTTTCATTCTCTATTGAATTACGAAGATATTTTTCTACCTTTTTCAATGTGCTCATACTCCTTTCGGAGGAAGCTGTAGTAAGTAACGGCGAATGCCAAGACCAACTAGATAAGTCGTGTTACCTTTTATAGATGCTTTGAAGACCATTGTTAATTATGAATTTCACGAGGTCTGCAGGGAGTAATTGCTTTTCTTCATCTACATAAATATTCTTTAATACATTTTCTGATCGTTCTTTGTTAAAAAATGGATGTGGACAGAATGCTATTTAATATCCTAACAGGAAAATGTAGTTTATATATTCCACAAAGCTACTTTAATCTAGCAGTTGCACACATTTGATCTTTTTAACATCTCCAAAACGCGTTTCCATTTGAACAGTCATTTGCACTTGACGTACCATAACTTTAAATCCGGAAGAACACTGCAATAATGATCACTTATAAACTGTTCTTGTCTGGAAAGAAGCTCCAGTAATAATAATTATTATTGAAGATAATTCCCTTTGTTGTCGGAATTTTCATCTTCAAGCTCATGCTTACCTAAGAAGCAAACAACTTCTACAAGTCTTTCAGTTAGGCTACAAATATATTTTGTTTCACGATTTCATTATATTTGTTGGCTTGAAGCTTGGCTTCTTCAGAAATTGCATGCTCATTTCTTTCACGACTAACAAGAGAAAACTCTCTTCATTCTGAAGACGTCTTCTTTAACTCTAATGTTTCTCGACTTTTCTAAAATTTTTTGTGACACAGACCCCATAAGAACATGATGACCACTCATTTTCAAACAGAGTAACTACAGGTATAACAATATAACTTATTTGTCTCAGAGCACGCTGTTATCCAAGAATATTTCTCATACTATGGGAATAAATTGAAATTTTCTATTTTATTTTCCTCCATCCGCTATTTTAATGTGCAAATGTATTGTCGATCTCGTATCTTTCTCCATCAAATTAGAAAAATATAGCAATAATTCTAAAATGTTTTGGCAATCTGTGCGAGAAGCGGCAAATATTGAAGTATATAAAAAAGAACAATTTAATGAGATTGTTTCTCGAAATGGTTTAATCTTAAGTGATAAAATATACATTGCAACAGAATTTAATTCGTATTTTACAAACATTGGCTTGGATATTGTATCGTCTATAAAAAATAACAATTTCCTTAGCAATGTAACTTCAGTAAATGCTTGTTTGTATCTTTACCCCGTAACAGATGACGAAATAATCAATATAGCCAAAACTTTAAAAAATAATGTATCACCTGATCCTGATAACATAAGTGCTAAAATACTTAAGAAGGTTATAAATTATATTGCCAAACCTCTAACTCATATTTTTAATTTATGTTTTCTAAATGGCAAATTCCTAAATAAATTTAAAAATGCAATTGTGAAACCTATTTTTAAAACAGGAGACAAAAGAAACATGGATATTATAGACCAATATCATTACTTTCATGTATTTCAAAATTACTAGAAAAATGTATTAAAGTTCGATTAATGAATTATCTTGATAAACATAATATATTAAGTGATAATCAATTTGGTTTTCGAAAAAAATTCAGTACAGATAATGCAATATATCAAGTTACTAAAAAAATTGTTAGAGAATTTGATCAAGGTAACAAATGTATTGGTATTTTCCTGGACATAAGAAAAGCATTTGATACAGTGAAACATGATATCTTAATTGAAAAATTAGACTTATTAGGAATCAAAGGTAATGCTTTAAACTTAATAAAATTGTATCATAACGACAGAATTCAAATAACGAAAATTGACAATTATTCAAGTGAACCTTTAATTATTAATATAGGTGTTCCTCAAGGCACAGTTCTAGGCCCTATTCTATTTTTAATATATATCAATGACTTACTAAAAATTGACTTACAACAACACAATGGTGTTCACTATTCTTATGCAGATGACACAGTTTTACTTTTTGGTGGAAAAACCTGGTATGACGCATATAATAATTCAAATAATGGACTTAAATTAATAAAAAAATGGTTAGACATAAATTATCTTTCTATCAACGAAAATAAAACCATAATTATTCCAATCTCATTATCTGAAAAATGTAACAAACCTCCTACATCTATATTAAGTATTAAATTACATAATTCTGATTGTTGTCTTATACAGTGTAAATGTCCGATTATTAAAGAGTCCTCTGAAGTTAAGTATTTAGGCATAATTTTCGATAATCATTTAAAATGGAAGCAACACATTAATTACCTTTGTAATAAATTACGTAAAATAGTATATTATTTTGTTTTATTGAGGAATTACTTGTCAATAAGTTTATTACGTAAAATATATTTAACTTTATTTCAATCGGTAATTATGTATGGAATTATAGGATGGGGTAGCTCATTTAAATCCAATTTTAATCCACTTTATTTATTACAAAAGAAAATAATTAAAATATGTCTTCATAAACCTATTGATTTTCCATCTCAGAATCGAAATTATTTTGAATTGTATTCTCATAGTTATGAAACAAAAGGTATGAATTCTTTAAGATTGTTTGAACCAAAATGCAACACTGTTACAGTATTTAATCATAGTAGTAATTTAGGCTCAAGAATATATAACAAATTTATATTTAAATATCCTAATCTTGTCAGTTCGAATAGTTCTAGTATTAAATTTAAAAAGTTATGTATGGATTTTATAAAAATTGAAAAATTGTAAATTTAAATTCATACACGTATACTATAATTGCAAATTCTATTGTATAATTATTAATTATAATTGTATTGTATAATTATTAATTTCAATTCAGGAATCCGCCCCTGAGCACGAGTTCTACTCTTTCAGGGGCGAGCTAAAGTTTCTCTGTATATTTTATATTTTATGTTACGATTATTAGCAAAATAATAAATAAATAAATAAATAAACAATTTGTTTCATACGTCCAATTTGAAAACGATTTCTCTTAATTCAAGAAATAATGACTTCAATATTCTCTCAGTATGAGCAATTTTATACAAAATTAGTATGTAACACACACACGCATGCACTTTTGTTTACACTAACGCTCAACAATGCAGCGCAGTCACAGAAGACCTATATAGCGCGGCGTATTATATACGTATTGAGGCTAGCCATCTTGCAAATATGTATGTATGTATGTATGTATGTATGTATGTGTATATATTTATTCACACTGCAATGGGTATATACCCGGTGGCAGTGGTAACTAATTACACTCAATAATGACAATAATAAACCTGTTAATTAAAAATACACTTAATAATACCAATAATTAATACAAATAATTAATACTAACAATAATTTATAATAATAATAATAATAATAATAATAATAATAATAATAATAATAGGGAATATCCTAAATTAAATGAAGCACTATCACTTAAAATAACATTTAAAATAAATCTAATTTGTATCTTAAATCTAAGTTCGAACTAAAACCTACGAGTATGGTATGTTCATATCTGCACAAGTACCTTTCCACATTGCACTCATTTCGCTGTCAACTCACTCACTGCACTGGAACTACGACACATTTCACTGATTCTATCCTGATTTCACTAACACTTCAAAAACATTTCACTGTTCAAATACTTTGCACTGCCACTATAAACTATAAAGCTTCCCTGACAGGAACACGTTTCACTGACACAACACACTTCACTGACACAACATACTTCACTGACACAGCATAATTCTTCACTGATACAACACTTCAATAACAAAATATCATTTACATCCTTTACATACTGTGTATAATTATCGTCTATTAGTAAAGACCTTAAGCCTATTTTAAAAACGTTTTTGATTGTTGGTAAAGCCTTTAGTAAGTCTTCAGGTAAAGCATTCCAGTCCCTGAGAGTACGATTGAGAAAAGAAAACTTTCCAGTGTCCGTCCTCTGTCTTCTTTCCCTCATTTTATATGAGTGGTCGTTCCTTGAAGAATAATTTGGCGGTTGCAACCTATTGCTCCCTAACAATTATGTTTATTATTTGTTTATTTACCCTAAGTTAGTTAGTAAAATGTTTGTGTAGTAAACTTTAGTACACATACTCTGAAAGATTGGCATATTTGATGGTTGCGTATACTAAACCTACTCAGTGATAAGCAGGGAAAGGAAGTTCATGCCCTAAAACGTGAAGAATATGTATGCATTTATGTCGTGAAAATAGATAAATATGCTACAAAATATGCATTATCAATCTGAGATTATTTTAACAGAATAATAAGGTATAGGTAACTTACGTTTAGTCTATGGATTTTGAAGTGCTTGCCTCATTGCTGATATTCCATTACAGTTCACAACTAAGCAGTGACGTATATTTTCTGTTGTCATTCTTCGCCTGTTGTCTCTCAGCATAGCTTTGTAGCGCGAAAAACTTCGTTCTACGTCACAAGAAGTAAGAGGGGATTGCACAAAAGCTGTGAGCTGTCCTATAGAAACTTTTGTTGGTTTTTGGGGTGTTTTTCCTTCAAGAATATCTTGAATTTATTGAAGTTGATAATAGCCAGGGTTTTTGGAAAGAATATTTGCTGTTTTCTCGTTCACTTTTTCTCCTACATTTCCTGGCACTGATGTTAAACTGTATATTGTTCTAACGAAATCTGCTGAAGACTGCAGTAAAGGAATACCAATTGCTAACTTGAGAGGCTCCCTATGAGGGCGTCATCGTTACGTTCAAAATTCATTAACATAAATTAGTCGTGTTTACGAGGTTACATACTTTTAAAAATGAGATAAAGAGAAATAAACATAATATGCAGTTTCCCTGCATAAATGTTAAAATATGATACTTTTATAAATAAAGGCAAAATATGCACTTTTATGCATGATAAAAGTAATAGGCCTATCATTGTATTAAGAAATTTGTGATTCATGTAGATAATCTTTCAGCATATTCACACTATGATAGAGAACAAATATGCAAATGCTTGACCTTCCTTTCCCTAGCGATAACTGATAAGTGTCCCGTCCCGTATTTTTTTCCAATACGTCTGGGAACCCTAGCCCTGCCGGATAACAGACATGAAAGCTAGTGCGCAGAGGAGAAGGTTTTTAATTATTTTCAAACAAATTACACGTGAATCCTCTCTGTTGATGGCCATAGTCATTACATCTAAATCAAAACTCTAATGCAGTTTTTTTACAAAGAAACTCCGTCGTACAACATGAAGTAAACGTTTAGGATCTTAGCAGACTTCAGGAAAATTGGAGATTATGGGCTCTTCTCTCGCTTATAGTTAATTCTCTTTCTGTTTACATTTTAATACTTGTATGGTTAACCATTTTTATCTCCTTCGCAGAAATTGTTAAACTAACCTTTTTTTTTTTTCGCTTTTTAGTTTCTTTACATTAAATTTATTTATTGAATACAAAAACTTTCCGTTTCATGATACTGCACAAAAGGCTATATACTTTTTAATTCGCTGAAATTTTGTTACAGCTAATTCAGTGGCGGCTGATTGACTGAGGCAAGTGAGGCCGGGCCTCAGTCACTTGGCTTAACTGAAGTCAAATTTTGTGTTTTTATAAATGTATTAGTTATTTGAATGAAGCATATATCGCTGTAGAAGCATTTGAAAACTTTGTGATGTATATAGACCTGTTTTGCAGTAAAATTTGCTCCTGAGGCCAGGATTGCTCGTGCCGGGTCTGGCTTGTGATGTATATAGACCTGTTTTGTAGTAAAATTTGTTCCTGAGGCCAGAATCGCTCGTGCCGGGTCTGGCTTCTGAATTTCCTGTATTTTCGCGGGCTTTGTGCTTGCACTTAAAACGTTGTAGCTGAGGCACAATTCGTCTGGCCTCGTGGCCTGGTCAGGTTTCACTCCTCCCATCCATGGGCCGGTCTCAAGGGTAGAGTGGGGTGGGAATAGCAATGGTGACTTGTCTTCCTAAATAGGTCATAAATAACACAAATTCCAGCTCTTTGGCAGGCAGAGACCCACACTATTCCCTCCTTTTTGTCTTAGTTTATGACTTAAGGTACGCTGCTAGGGTGTTATACTATTGTATTTCGTAGTACAGTAGTGAATCTGGGCCAATGTTGTTATGTATTTCGAGAAAATATAAACAGAGACAAATACGAGAAATGATGCTGGTGTAGTTGATTCATTGTTAATGTCCTTTTTCGAGAAGAAATAATATTTAAAGAAAGGAAGTTTTAAATAAAGAGAGAGTCTACCGAGATACCTACGACATCGCTGACAATTTTTCTGACGGATAATCTTAAAACGCGAGTTTCTATTGCATCCTGGTATGGGCAACATAGTAATAATAATAATAATAATAATAATAAACAATAATAATAAAGTAATAATATTAATAATATAATAATAATAATTAATATCATAAATAAACATTTCCTATCGGAGGCACTTAAACTAGTTGCATCTGGCCTCACCGAGGATTTCGATCACCGGCCGCTACTGGCTAATATTTAGATATAAATAAAACCCTATTTCAGTCACAAAATAATAGTTTAGTTACTACGAGGAAAACGACGAACATAAAACTCATTTATGATCGCCAGTCTGTTCATCAGTCATCAATCTCTTTTCGAGGTTCAGGAGAAAACCCTGCGAAATGATCTCAAGTTAGAGTAATTAGTCGCTTGAATTCTTCAGTATTACAAGGTCGTCGAAGAAACTTCTTTTTTTTTTAGATGAACTCTTAACCTGAAATCAGCAGAGTTTAAAGCCTACGTCTGGTGACCGTGAAGCCCAGATGTCAGGAAAATGCTGTCTTGTGACGCTATTCACGGAAGTATTTTTAGTACTTCTTTTACATGTTGAGGTGGGCGCTGTCTTGCATAATAATGTTTTAAATGTCATGATTCTCTAATTCCGGCATCACGTAATCTTGCAACATTCTAAAGTAACGTTGCCCATTAATTATTACTGTAACTCGTTGCCCATCCTTGATTTCTTTAAAGAAATACGGTCATGTGATAAAATTTGATGCGAAGTGAAACCGCACAACTTAGTAACTTTCACATCATGTAGTCATTGGTGAACGAGAGCATTTGGATTGTATGTTGACCAAATCATGCATTTTTGGGTATTGACAGCCCAATTTAAGTCGAAATGAGTCTTATCATTTCATAAACTTTATCTCTTTCTATTGGATTTCTAATAGTGTTTGTAAGAGTGACGTTAACACGAATGAAAGCATTTAATTTTTAAGGACACAGTTGTAGCTGTCTGAAATTCACTCTACAGTGGAGTAGTTTATTTGTAGTTGTTTTACACATCCGGAATTTTCATTAATTTACTGGATTTATTGTACCTAACATAATTGCAGAATTTACTAGTATGCTATGAATTTTGGTCTGCCGGAACGTTCAAGTTTTCCAGTAAGCTTCTGGAAAGAAGACATTTTAAAATGTTCACTCCCCAAACCATTTTAGAGTTCTGAACATGTGCGTCTTGTCATTCGCTTCTGATAACGTTATGCACTTCCTAAGGCTCGATAAATACTTAATATAATCGCCCGCCATTTTTATTCTTTCGTTGGCGTTCGTAGAAAGCATACGAGGACGTTATTTGCCGCTCAGTCATTTGCTCAATTACAGTGCGTTTGATATATTATCATAGGAGCTATGACATGAAAATGTTTAACGGTGCGGCAAATAGATTCCTCGTCTGGTAGCTCGGCAACGAAAGAACAAAAATGGCGAACGATACTACCTATCTAGACTTTTTAGAGCCTTCACTTCCAAGGCGTAAGCAAAGAGAAGGAGTCACGCCGGAAATAACGACACGACTGTACTACTGTCACAGTCTAGTATATACAGTCACGAAGCTTGAGTTAATGAGGGTACAAGGAACAATAGACTGTGCAGGTACTATTTCTCATTGTCTGTAGTGAGGTGATAGTAGCGATCCTAGTGGTTAGCAATTATCTATGGATGCATATTTACTACGTATTGAGCTTCGTGACTATATACTAGACTGTGCTACTGCTGCTCTTGCTGCTGCTGCTGCTGCTGCTGCTACGTACTACTACTACTAGCCTCCTACTAATACTATTACTACTACTAATACTGCTGCTGTTGCTTTCAGATTGCATGTCATTAATTTAATCAATCTTCATTAACTCTAATGTTCAAGGGAGTCCTGACACATGTATGTCTAATGTGAGAAAGGAAAAGCAGTTCAAGGTTAACCCCGAATGGGTAGGCAAATCCTCGATACACACAATTTTAATGTTGAAAATTCTTCCAAATTAGTGTACAGATTTTTAGGCAGAGTTATAGTACCGTTCTAAATGGAGAAGAAATCAATGTTGAATCGTTAAAGACATGTTCCATCGTTGATGACAAAATGTAGGAAATCATGACGTTTCGAGGGGTGGCTCTACTTTCGTCTTCAAGGGGTGTGTGTATGTGAAGGGTTCCCTGCTCATTGTGATCATAGTGTTTTTAGGGACTCTACATGCGTGTCGACGTCCTAAAATCCTCTTATCCATATACAGTTGCTGGAGAAGGTATCGCACGCGAATTCCTAACTCATAAGGCTTCGTTCTCGTCACCTGGTTACATGGTTGGGGTTTTCTCGAAGGCAAATCTACGGCGAATCCTCGGCCTCATCTCGCTATCACCAATTCCATCGAAGCTAAATAACCGAGCAGTTAATATAGGGTCGTTAAATAACAAACTTAAAAAGAAGCCTGGAGAACACTTTTAATACATTTTTATTTTTTTTACGGACGGACATGCAGATGGCATGCTGGGTTGCTCAATACTTGTATTTCAGTGAAAATCTTGATATCGGTTTTTTGTAACATGATAATACTTTTATTACCATTAAGTACGAGAAAAATTCGTGCCGGCACCGGGAATCGAACCCAGGACCTCTCAGCTGTGCGCGCTGAGTGCTCTTAACCAACTGAGCCATGCCGGGACACGATCCACGACGCCGGCCGAACTCCTCTCGTAGTATTATGTTACGGCCTTACTACCTGCACTTAAGACGATCCACGTCATATATATATATATATATATATATATATATATATATATATATATACAGGAGCGCATATTAAATGACTTTATGGCCATATTCAACAACAGTTTCTGAAAACTGTTAACATTATATATGTATCGAATATGAATGAGGTCTCGCCCACCTCATTGCATATTACATGACTAGTGTGAACTAGTCGGTTTGTTTTATTACCTTTAAGTACGAGTCCCGGCATGGCTCAGTTGGTTAAGAGCACTCAGCGCGCACAGCTGAGAGGTCCTGGGTTCGATTCCCGGTGCCGGCACGAATTTTTCTCGTACTTAATGGTAATAAAACAAACCGACTAGTTCACACTAGTCATGTAGTATGCAATGAGGTGGGCGAGACCTCATTCATATTCGATACATATGATAATACTTCTTTTATACTTTATTTAATAATTTCGGCATTGAAAAAGATACAGAAAATGAAATTTTGTTGCATATGGCCTTTTCGAAATTTCATTTCAGTTTGGATTAATGCCGTCAAATCTTCTTAATATTTATCTAATTTGGTGTACAGAGTGGTAAGAGGATTGACTTCATCAAGTCAATCATTGTATCAGTGCAACTGTGCGATAATAATACTATTTATTTAGTGTCATATTATCCTTTCCATTATACAGTGCGTCCCACTTAACGTTCGTAGTGTTTCTGTTGGCCGATCAGCAGCAGGCTCCCCACGATACTGCCGCTGCTTGTATCCGCGATCTCTCTGCGCTTCGTCGGATTAAAATTGACTATATTGTATTAGGCCCAACAATATTCGATGTATTACTCGACCGAAGCGAGTGGAGCCGCGGGCGTAATGTGAACTATCGCGATGCGGTATTACGAACGCAGGAGCAGTAGTGACACGGCTCCGAGCTGCAGGATTCCACTGGCCTTGGTCGAGTAATACCTACTTACCCTGATAATAGCTGCTGAAAATGTTGCGCATCTTATGTGATACACAAGTCTTTTTTTTTTTTTTTTTTTTTTTTAAGAAACTATCATTCTACGACTGCGTTCCAGTCTTTCTTCGGTAAACATAGGAGGTTGTCATCGACTTTTTCGTTCATTCACAGTACCTCTTTCATTGAACAAATTGATAAATGTAGTCCTGTTTTTCTACACGGAACTGGGCGGGCAGGAAATTTACTTCTAAAGTGTTCCCTTGTTCTGCCACAAGATTTATTCTGTATGTAGGTGTATGTTTTCGTAAAGTGTGTATAGATTCACGCACTGAATATGTAACCATTGAAAATCGCAACACAACATAAGAGTAACCTGTATTTATTCTTCAGCTGACTGACTGCGTAGTATTGTTTTTATTAATAACTGGGCGGCCGGAAAATTTACGTCTAAAGTTTCCCATTGTTCTACCACATAATATTTTACACGATTTCCTACGCAACGTAATAAATTATTTCCATGCAAGTATATTAATAAGTTACATAAGTGTTTGTCCCGCGCCGTGGCGTCGTGATCTAATGCATCCTGCCTAGGACTCGCGTTATGGAATGCGCGCTGGTTCGAGTCTTCATGGGGAAGAAATTTTCTCATGAAATTTCGGCCAGATGTAGGCCTATGGGGCCGGTGCCCACTCAGCATCGTAATGCACTTGGGAAGCTACGATAGGTAGTGAAATCCGGTTGCGAAAGCCAGCTATAACGGCTGGGGGATCGTCATTGATTCTGGTTGGATGATCGTCCACCTCTGCTTCGGCATGTGAACGTGAGGCCATGTTATTTCTCGTTTGGTTTCAATTGGAGCATTTGTCTTCATTTTTTTCCAGTCGGAACATTTCTTTTCTTAGTTCCATTCATATTAAAACCTCGTCATATTATAAGAAGTATTGCCGCTAATTTATAGTCACAAATTTATTTCTGAATTAAGATATCAAAGATCATTTTATGTAAATTATTTTCACCACGATAAATTATCTACTTGTTTTACAATATGCACATTTGCTTCACTTTTCGCTGACAAAAATGAGAGAGACGTTTGCCTTAGCGACGCTTTCTCAGGATGAACACGTGTAAGTTATCCACTACGAGGTGTAAACACTATACGATGCCGGTCTTCAGTTAAGAAGGACATTTTGTTGTACATTTTCAGTTAAAAATATAATTTTCCTTAAGTTTTTTCATATTCCTGTACTTTCGACGGTCATATTTTTGCAGTATTAATGTTGCTAATCTCGAACAATTTGTATGGTTATTCATATATTCATCGTACTCAAGTATTTAAATACTTGAATATGTACGTAAGGCACACAAATGTGCTGTGTTATCAATATAGTTCCAATAGGCTGAACAATTTGTATAACATTTTATCACGAAAATGGTATTTTTTTTTAATGTGTGGGTTCCTAATTACAGTATTTTCAAAAGTAATATTATCTTTAAAGATAAAAATAAAATATTTACTTGGAGATAACTGTCAAGCGCAGTGCATGTGCATTTGTTGATAAGAAAATGCCAAATAGGCTATTCTTGAATTTGTGTTTTGAAATCGAGATAACAAACTAAATACTAAGTAGTCTGGTTTGCTCAATAGAACATAATAAACGTCTATTCTACAACAGTGCGTCTGCTAGTCGAACACTGATCTTACTATCATAGACAAGAGGTGTGTATTTTTTCTTCTGCTTGTATTTAACTTGTAGATAAATGTAAAAGACTGTTTTTAGCGCATATCAACGTTAGTAGCAACAGAAAGAATCTTACGGTTTAATCCTGAAGGAAGAAGATGGTATCAAGAAAAAGAAAATGGTAATGGTGGTAACTGTCTAATAATATTTTATCCAATATTTAACGATATTATATGAAGTGCACAGTTATCTAGCGTCGACGGATTTGTTATAAGTAGACTCCTTCGTTTGGTTACTTTGAATAGAAGTTAGGTGTACATCGATCATACTAGCTTCGTTTGGTACGGAGCAAATTGCGAGTCAACAGTTCACGCTGGTAGTCTCCCCTCACGCTCCGGTACTGTGTGTTCACATCTGTTAAGTCGTGTACAGTAATGGCAAAAAAAAAACCGGACCGACCCTTGTAGCTGATTTCAGAGCTTTGTTCACTCCAGAGCACTATAGACTGGTAACTAAGACTTTCGTTGTTCGAATCTTGCCTGGGAAAGAAACTTTTTTTTGTTCCTTATTCAAATTTATTCCCAATACTTTTCGATTGCTGGTAAAATTCTTGTTCTGGGAATAATAAGTTAATTAAGTAGTAAAATATCGCTGCAATCGAAAAATATTGGGAATAAATTTGAATAAGGAACACAAAAAGTTTCCTTCCCGGACAGGATTCGAACCACGAAAGTCCTAGTTACCAGTTTATCGTACTCTGGAGTGAACAAGGCTCTGAAATCAGCTACAAGGGTCGGTCCGGTTTTTTTTTTGCCACTACTGTACATATCAGCCAGGACCTCAGTCAGAGGCATATTACTCAGTATGAAATAAAAATATGATTGTGTGCATGCTATTATTAATAAAAGTTATAAACGTAAAATATTACGGATCAATAATAACGCAGTTTACGCAAGATACAAGATCACTTCTCTCCCTTTGATACATTGTCTGATAAAAAATAAATTAATTTAAAAATGGTCAAATATCAGTATTTTCTTCTAACACAAAATAAAAAAAATATGATTTATTAAGGAACGTAGTTGAAAGAACATGATATTATACACATGAGTTTCAGCTATAAAATAGAAGAGAGAGAACATGAATAAGTTACAAAGTTTATGAGTTATGAGGGAAACGCTTCATCACTGCACAGTGCACTGCCACCATTTTGAATTTTGAAAAAATATATGAATATTTTTTTTTTAAATCGAAAAAAAATATATATATTTTTTTTCATATAGCAGAAGGACAGTGTTTTACACGTACCAATTTTCATTATTGTACAAGGTACAGTAATGGAGGAAAAAAATGTTGAATATGTCCCAAAATTTTACTGCTCTAAGCTGTACCTAATCCCTTAAGTACAGTATACCCTAACGCCCCTTTCAATCTGCAGGATTATTTCATTTCCACCCTATATTTGCAAAGTACTGCAAACTAAAAGCATTAGGCCTATTCATCAGATAAACATTCTAATGTAGGCATATACAATATATTTTACCGATGACTTCAAACACTTTGTCTTGAATATGAAAAAAATAAAAATAAATCCACCTAATAACTTAAAAGAAACTGCTATATGCCAAAAATCACCTATTCGGTGAAAAACAATGTTTCTAAATTCTGGAAATGAATTTTTGTAGAATTACATTATTTCTTCTCTATTCCGTATAACTGGAAGGTATAGAGCATGCAACACACTTAATTTGGTTAGTTTTTAGTCAGATTTGGTACTTTATTATGTAAACTAATCTCTGCAGAAAATAGTATAATTATAAATGATTAAATTCAATTTATTATACAGTAATATCTGAGTATTTTAAGTTAATTTTATTAAAATTGACATTTAATTCTGAAGAAGGAAAGAGAGATTTGATTTTGGAGAACGGAAAAAGTTTTATCAAAGTCTGTAATGAATATAGGCCTACATGTATTTGGGAGTTGAAATTAATGAAATAATGGGTAGTAAAATTGTATTAATCATAGAATGCAGGAAGAAAGTTTAATAACAGCAATGTTAAATGAAGTATTATGGGGCAGAAATACAAGAAAGGACACAAAAATTCAAATTTATAAATCGATACGGATCTGAAACTTGATGATTAAATCACAACACCTGTATTAAATTACTATCAACAGAAATTAATTATTTGAAAGATCGACGAGACATTCTAGATTAGATAGAATCAGAAACGAGACAATTAGACAAGAAATGGACGTTCAGAATTCCATCTTACAAGCAAACGTTCTGATGGGGACAGATAAAAGAGTTAAATTTGTTAATAATGTCAAAAGAAGTGCTTATACGAATTTTTGCCACTCGACCGCAATTACGAGGCCGTCCAGAAACTGATTTTTATAGAAAAAAACACAATTGCATGGACATATTTATTGAAACAAATACAATTGTTGCGCTATTTGTCAACATATCTCCCACTGGAATTGAGACATTTATCATACCATGGGATCAATTTTTGTGTCGTAGAAGTCAGCCGCCTCAGATCTGAACCAGCGTTTGACTGCGTCAGCACCCCTCTCTGTCGATCCCATGTTATGAGAAATGTCTCAATTCCGATGGAAAATATGTTGAAAAATAGCTCAACAATTGCTGTATCTGTTCCAATAAATTTGTCCAATGAAATTGTGTTTTTTCTGTTAACGGCCCCTGGCGAACTTATTTTTTTACGGCCCTCGTAATTGCGGCCGAGTGACCAAAATTTGTATAAGCACTTATTTTGACATTATTAACATGGTGGAAGAAAAAATTAACTTTTTTATCTGCCCCCATCAGAACGTTTGCTTGTTAGATTTTATAAAATGCAAACCATTAGAATGACGTGGACAAGCAAGACGAATGCCAAAGTAGAGATTAGCCGGAAAGTTTTAGAATGGTTTCCAACTGGAAGAAAAGAAGAGAGGTCAACCTCAGATCATATGGTTACATAAGGTCAGAAGAACGATGAGCGAGAGAAAGGATTGGAAGAAATGAATTAGGAAGACAGGATGGAATGGAAAAGAAAAATTCAAGTGTCACACGTAAACTTGTAACTTATTTAAATTACGTAGTGATCTCGAAATCTGATCAAGTATAGAAAAATTACATCAAGATTGGAAAATGCTTCTGTACTTTAACGGTACAGACAATGAATTCAAGCGCACATGAAATTGCAAGCAGGATGACTTTGTCTTTCCTCACACACAGCTGACTGTGGCGATCTATCCGGGAGTGCTACGTACAGTTGACGCGGGTGGGGTGGCACGTGGAGCAGTCGCCACGTCGAGACTCGACTGAACCGAACCGGTCGTCCTGATCCAGATTCCACCCACTCACAGCTCGACCGGTCTGTGTAACTGTTCCTCGCGAACACCTAGGCGAAGGGAAGATTCCTTCCTGTAGGTGCAAGTTCACCCACCACCAATAAACCGGAACGGATAAGCGCTTAAGAATGCAATATCTTTAGTTTCTCTGTACATTTCTCTCAGTGCTCGCTTAATATCGGTACCTAAGAAACTCTACGAACAATAAGCCAACGGAAAGTTTCACAGTATTTCTATATTCTTATTGCAACATATTTTGTACATGTAGACCACATTAAGGGTAATTAAGTAAAGATAAAAGTCTAAAGTTTAACAAAGTAAAGTCCATTCTCTCCTTTTTATTATAAAACCGATTAAAAACAAAAATAGACTAGAAACACAATTCGACATATACTTTCTCATTATTCATTTCATACACTTCATCATCACAATTTCATTTCCTTTGTCACATTACTGTACAGTAGTGGCAAAAAAAATCTGGACCGACCCTTGTAGCTGATTTCAGAGCCTTGTTCACTCCAGAGCACGATAGACTGGTAACTAAGACTTTCGTGGTTCGAATCCTGCCTGGGAAGTAAACTTTTCTTTGTTTCTTATTCAAATTTATTCCCAATACTTTTCGACTGCAGCGATATTTTACTACTTAATTAACTTATCATTCCCAGAACATAAATTTTACCTTTAATCGAAAAGTATTGGGAATAAATTTGAATAAGGAACAAAAAAAAAAGTTTCCTTCCCAGACAGGATTTGAACCACGAAAATCTTAGTTGCCAATCTATCGTGCTCCGGAGTGAACAAGGCTCTGAAATCAGCTACAAGGGTCGGTCCGGTTTTTTTTTTTTCCACTGCTGTACATAGACTTTCATTAGAAATCCTAGTTTTTTTTTTTTTTTTTTTTTTTTTTTTCAAGGACTCCAGAAAAGTGGCGAGGTCAAGATTCATTAATACTGAAAAATTATTCGAAATGTAATTGGATTACACTCCAACTTTATTTTATGTATGCGCACCTCGTGACAGGGAATAAAAACTCCTGCTTAATTTGACGTTAAAACTGATCATAAGTGAATTTCCAGCCGAATAAATAAAAAATGTTCAACAGTTGCTAGAGAGGTTAGTAATCTCCCAAAGATACTCTATAGATCTATTTGAGGTATAACAAATTGTGGCTAGCATCACTCGTTTTGAAAGAAAGAAAGAAATGTGTTAGTTCTATATAAATCACTCTGTAGAATAGTAGTACAATACTGATAAATCGAACTTTCAGGTCGTATATATCAGACTTAACGATCGGCATGTTAGTACTTACTCTGCTTTTAAATCTTATTAAAAATAGTATTATCGGGCGTTATTAATAAACCTTATCTTGAACATAACAAAGGATATAAACATTTTTGCCACCAATCATTTCTTCCAATGAAGTATTCTACCCGCTAGCTACGTAAGACAATGGTTAAATTAGTAACTACACGAAACAAACATTGAGAAAACTTGGAAATTTGTCTCGTGTGTTAAATAATCCAGAATAAATCAGTACAAACCGTATATTGTTACGCATTTATTGTCGTACAAGAACTTAGAATTATTTATCATCTTCGAGTGGACTTCCTGGCGCACCCAAAGCCCATTTTTTTTTTTTTATCTCTTGACCTTCATTAGACAGACACATGGTAGAACACATCGTAACGCAAGTGGCTGACAAATTAAAGGCTTCTAATTAAATATTATCTTAAGTATCTTGAACTTTATCTCGTTAGTTATACTGATCAGTGACATTTTCACTGTCCAGTAACAAAAACTAGGGCAGAAATGTCCGGAAAGGTGATTTAAGGTCTGACTACCCAGGTGACTGCGAGGGTGGCAGGAGATGCGGGAAACCGGTAAGTTGCTGTTATAACTCCTCTGTTATTTTTTTTTTCTCCTGAAGTCTCTTTTAGTCTTTGACATGAAAGTTGGAGCATGATGTAGGCCATCCACGCTCTTGATACAACGTCTTCCAGCAGAGACGTCATGCATGTAACATACGTTTTAAAGATCATAAGCAGAACTAGAATCTTTTTAGGTTTATTTTAACAATCTGAAGATTATAATTTGAAAATTTATGTAATAGGCCTATATCTTTTTACAGTATCTTAATTTAAATTAATATTTCTTTTAAAATTTGATTTTCTACGCATTGTTTTCCAGTACGTTCATACACATGGCAGTAATTGTGTTTCAACAATCTGAAGATTATAATTCGCAAATTTATGTGATAGGCGTATATCTTTTTACAGTATTTTAATTTAGACTAAAATTTCTTCTAGAACTTTATTTTCTACGTATTATTTTGCAGTGCATTCATACACGTGGCAGTAATTGTGTTTTAACAATCTGAAGATTATAATTCGCAAATTTATGTAATAGGCCTATACATTTTTACAGTATGTTAATTTAGACTAATATTTCTTCTAAAACTTGATTTTCTACATATTGTTTTCCAGTACGTTCATACACATGGTAGTAATTGTGCTTTAACAATCTGAAGATTATAATTCGCAAATTTATGTAATAGGCCTATACATTTTTACAGTATTTTAAGTTTGACTAATATTTCTTCTAAAACTTGATTTTCTACGTATTGTTTTCCAGTACGTTCATACACATGGCAGTAATTGTGTTTCAACAACCTGAAGATTATAATTTGCAAATTTATTTTTACAGTATTTTAATTTAAACTAACATTTCTTCTAAAACTTCATTCTCTACGTATTGCTTTGCAATATGTTCATACACGTGGCAGTAATTGTGTTTTAACAGTCTGAAGATTTATGTAATAGGCATATACCATTTTACATTATTTTAATTTAGACTAATATTTTTTCTAAAACTTGATTTTCTACGTATTGTTTTGCATCGTATTTATACACGTGGTAGTAATTGTGTTTTAACTACAACTACAAATTAAATCAAAATCCGTAGGCCTACATATCAAATAATAAAGACAAAGGGTCTTCATATTTGCGGTGGCTCCAATATTTACAGCAAAAATTAATACAGTATCTCAGAGGTAGGTAGACGACTTCACACAGATAAGGATATAGTACACTGATTTATATACTATCTTTTGGAGAGGTAGGCAAACTTTTATGAGCGCTGTGCCAAATTAATACCATAGTCTAGTATATACAGTCACGAAGCTCAATACGTAGTAAATATGCATCCATAGATAGTTGCTAAACATTAGGATCGCTAATATCGCCTCATTACAGACAATACGAAATAGTATCGGCACAGTCAATTGTTCCTAGCACCCTCACAACTCAAGCTTCGTGACTGTATATACTAGACTGTGTTAATACTATAAAGTAATCCAGCATGCCAGTCCCGCCCCTTCTTAACTAATCTAATTTGATGTGATCTAAATAGAAAGAGCAAAATGAATATTTTCAACTAATCATAAAGTTACTGGAACATTATTTATATGGAGAATAAATAGGCCATAATATCTTACGAATTTTGTTTGTTGATACCAAGAAGGCACCACTTATGAGGCAACTAGGCCAGTAAATAATGGGGTAGGGTGGCCAGTTCCTTTCTCCCTTGTATACATCGCCTACTAGCTACATATTGCACTAGTCGGAGTTCAGATGCATGCAAACAGTTGTTCTTCTTCTGACGCATATCGTCAAGTGAGATGTACTGCCTGATAAAAGATGTACATATGAGCCAGAACCTCAATCAGAGAATCGATTTTTATTAAGGTCTTGTAATATGGCTGTACCTCACCTTAATTAAGTTTCTTAAGAAATAATTGGAAACATAATAAAGTAAATAATCCAGAGCAACTTTTCTCTACTTTTTTGAGGATGAGGCATCCCCTTTTCTTCACATTAGCATTACTTTAGTGCGATTTCCTTGTCAAGGTGTAGGCCTTCAGTAGAATTTAGAACGTAGTAATTTGAGATTTAGTAACAATTAAAAAATACAAATTAATTATATTTTTATTTAACGCAAAATAGTCGGACCTTTAAATTTGTATAGAATAACTTAAATAATAATAATAATAATAATAATAATAATAATAATAATAATAATAACAACAACAACAAACGAGGAAGGAAGCAACTGGCTAAGTAACACTGTATACTTTCAAGCTGTGACAATTGCTGATAAACGATAGTAGCAAAATGCTATTATGTCACATGAAATTCTAATCTTATCTTTAATTTCATAATTCTCTTCTTACTCCCCCCTCTCCCTCCTTGCCGGGTGCCATTGAAGTATCCCCACGTGCCGTAGATTGCCGACCTCTTATCTTATGTGTCATATCTTTCTTAGACGAAACATATACCTGTAGGCCTATATATTTATTCCTAATTATATTTTGAAAAAGTTTGATTTTTCTCTAAAAACGGTACAGCTGATCGATTGGTACAAGACCAGGTTTTCATAGAGCTTTGCTTTGTCAGAATTGGACGCACTGAATAAGAAAGAAACGGAAGTCTCGCAGAATTAATTACAATAGAGCCGCTATTTGCTTGATAAGAGTACGGTACCGGCAAACTCGTGCGAGTCATTCACCTCACACAAATCGAACAGGTGGGCAACCCCGTTAACATTTAGCAAATGCAGGCATCCCTCTGCTCTGCTCTCCTCAACTCTGTGGCGTCTGCCTTGCCAGAAGTACAGAGAGAGAGACAGCTGGGAAGAGATCGTGACATTGGCTTCATGAGGTGAAGGAAGTTCTGTTGCTTTCAGTCAAGTAAACTGACTCAGTCATGAGTTTTTTAAATAAAAAATATAGCAAATCAGTTTGTGTAAATTAAATAATTTTATCATTAAGAAAGTCATGGATAGAAGGAACCCTTCGACGCGTTTCGTCTTCATCTTTACGAGGATTTCCAACCAAGAATAGTTGTTAATTTGTGGTATGACTTTCGATTAATATATTTTGCTATATTTGCAACGATATCGGACGAGAAATCATCACTTGTTGCTAGAAATTCACTTGGAACAGGAAATGAATTAAATTTTCGATTTTAAATTGGCCAAGACTGTAATTTTAATTCCTTTATCGTTACTTCAATCTTTCCTGAACGATAAGCATTTTTGAAGCTGGGCACTGAAGACTGGAATTTACAGAATTTAAAAGGCAAAAATGTCAGATATATTGCCAAAACATGCAAGCCAAGAGAAGTCCTTTAGGCGATCGCATTCCTGTTAAACTCTGTCTCGATTCTGAGATGAACAAGCAAAAGTTCCAAAAAGCTAAAACAAATAAGAGCACGTGATAAAATTAAGTTTAATTCAAATATCGTTTGAAAACGAATCTTGATTCCGCTGACCCTTTTTGAATTATGCTACATGCGGACCACCGTTGTAAATTTAAGGGGCAGTGTTTAATGGTAGGTTTGAGTGGAGTACTCCCGTTTCTCCTACCGGCATTTCACCATCCATTATATAAAAAAAAATATTATAAGGGCTACGGCAATTTATAAGAATGGTATACTATATATCAGTTATACGAGTTCTACTAATACAGGCCTGAGCGTTATTAACTCGATTGAGTCACTGCAGACCACTTCTTAACTCCCCACTCACCTTCCCCGGCTGAGACAGTAGTGTTTTGGTGCGGTACGAGCAGACGGGCATATCAGTGATGGATTGTATCAGACGGGCATCAAAGCTTTTACGAACTTCGGCTCTCGCTGGTCGCCTAAAATCCACCACTGATGCACGGAGTCTTATTTTGTGTTTGTTTATAAGGCGGTGTAAGCAAAAAGGACATGGACGGGGAGTTTTCAGCCCCTTTCACTTTCTCGCTTATGACCAAGGGAACGTTAATTTTCTTTATAATGTATAGAACATTTTAATTAAGTTCTTTAAGATTAAGATAACATCACCTAATCACGTTCGTAACTTTGTAAATTTATTATTTAAGAAAAAATGACTTTTAATATTTGTGTTTACATTTCGTCTGCTTAGGTAGCTATCTAACGGCTTCTTTACTGAGCCTTAAATATTTTACCTTGATAACTTATATATTTATTCTCTTTATCGAAGTCAATTCTAAACTGCTTATGCCACGTAATTTGGAATTTAGGGAACCCAGTGACGTTTGAAGGAACGCTTTACAGAAAGGATAAATGTTGAGTGTTAAATATTGCAGTATGTAGGCTATGAAGAAAACTGAAATGGATTGGATTTGTGTTAAAATTGTATTCCTATTTTATCGGGAATCTGTGAATGAATAATTTGCTCTATAAAATAGAAGAAAAAAGAGGAATACTGTTTAAAAATAAGGGTTTATAGCTCCTACACCAAGTAAAATAAAAATCTAAAAAAGAAGTCGTTTTTGCAATGTATATGAAAATACTCGCCGAAATTTTAGATAAGAACAATTCTGCCCACAAGCCTTTGTACGATCGTTTGTTCTAACCCGTTAAACGGATTTTGTTCAAAAGGAATATCAGAATTTTGACTCTTAAATTTATGTGAAATTGTTTAAATATACAAACAATGTAACAACATTAAGATTTATTGGAAATGCAAAAGAATTTAAAGAAACGAAGTTATGAATAAAAAATTAATTAACATTTTTTTCTGTCGGGTAGATGTTTTGCTAGCTTTTTGGTAAAGTGCCTATATAAAATGTGCAGTTTGTTCAAATTTTCTCGTTGACATTTTTTTTTTACGTAAAACATATTTTTTGTTTTAATTTTTTAGTTTTCGTGTATGCTTTATACGGATGTTGTGCTTTCCTACAGCAATTTTGCTTTGCTTTTAAGATCAAATGTTTGTTGTAAACAAGATTAAAATTGATTTGTGTGGAGCGAGAGTAATTGCTGGAGACTACAGCAAAATGGGGAAGAAAAAATGAACACACTTAATCAGATAGTCACCTTTAATTCAAAGAGATATGTATATGCCACTTGTTATATCGTGAAAGCTATAGGCCATTCGTTATCTCGTGAAACCTACCTGCGCGTGAGGAGAAGCAGAAAGTGGATTGAGAAGCTTCCCTCCCTCTCTACGATTCCACTTGCAGGGTAGCTCACATATCCCCACGGTGAAGTTCTTACCGTAAGCTAAGACGCACGATTGCATTGGTTTCATGAGATACGAATGACCTATACCTCCGCGTGAGGGGAAGCAGAAAGTGAACGAGAAGCTTTCCTCCCTGCTACGCTTCCATTTGCAGCTAGCTACTTCACATGCCTCCACCATAAGGTTCGTACTATAGGCTATGGCGCACTATGCATGTGATTCCACGAGATAATGAATAATCTATACAAATTTAATGAGCATTTTTATGCTCACGAATTTGTTTTATCAATATCAGCTCCAGTCTATGTAACTTATAGTTGTAACTCACGATACAACGTAAAACCATAGTAATAAAGTGAAACAAAGTTATTAAATGTATGAAAGCAAAAATAAAACAAGTTTTAGACGATGATAAATCTATTTAATGAAAAAGTCTTACGGAATAAAGGTATCTAGTACATTTTTACTTAATTTATTTCTAAAATTAATAAAATCGCTTTATGAAAATACTGTTTTATACGAAATCCGTTTTTATGATAAACAGGAATACTTGTACATATTTTAATTCTATTTTGACAATAAATAAGAACGCTCTAGTGAATATAAAACCAATATTGGATTTCTGTTTCTGGAGAGACTTAATGACACAGGTATGAAAACATTTCTACACAGATACGAGCTTACAAATAAGTTACTTTATAAGTACCTTCACGTTCTGTCCTCTCAGTTTATTAACTTGAGTAATACAAATCATTCCATTGCAGTGTTCTTCTGCAGACATACATTCATGTTGTCAAATTTCGACGAATATCTCATTTGAAGGGTTCAGAGCCATAGTGGCCCAAGCGCCATTTATTAAAAACGGAGAAAGCAAGGTTTAAAGTTAACTGAATATAATAATTTAATGAAGATTGACATGTCATTCAGTTTTAATGTTCATACTTTATACAGGGTGTTTAAAAAATACGGGGTATAATTTCAGGTATGTATTTCCCACATGTAGACAATCAAAATAGTCCATTACAACATGTGTCCGGAAATGCTTTATTTCCGAGTTATGTCCTTCACAACATTGAAATTCACCGAAACGTTTTTCTTTCCGCAGGTCGTTGCCGTCAAAGGAGACATTAAGAAGGCACTCTGACAGTTCATTTCGAGGCGAAGGTTACATTCAGTGTTGTGTAGGCGTTAGACTGTGCGACATGTATTCAAATCAAGAGCTGGCAGAGATACACTTCATGTACGGTAAGGCGGACGGCAATGCTGTGCTGGCTCGTCGTTTGTACCAGGAGAGGTACTCACAGCGACAATGTCCAGATCGGAAGACATTTGTACGTCTCCATTACCGCCTGTGCGAGTATGGAAAATTTAACTCTCCTGGTTTGGGAAAGGGACGACCAAGATCTACAACTTCAGAAGTACAGGAGGAGATTCTGGAGGCTGTGAACATGACTCCTTCTATCAGCACACGAAGGGTAGCGTTGAAAGTCAATGTTCCTCATACGACTATCTGGAGACTGTTGAAAGAGTATCAATTGTATCCTTATTATTTGCAACGTGTACAGGCCCTGTCACCAGTAGATTACCCTGCACGAGTTAGGTTCTGTCAGTGGTTCTTGCAGCAGTCAATGAGACATCGATGTGAGGTCTGTATTCAAGCAGGAGGTGGACATTTTGAACATCTTCTGTAATGACAACGACCTGCGGAAAGAAAAACGTTCCTGTGAATTTCAATGTTGTGAAGGCCATAACTCGGAAATGAAGCATTTCCGGACACATGTTGTAATGTACTATTTTGATTGTCTACATGTGGGAAATACATACCTGAAATTATGCCCCGTATTTTTGAAACACCCTGTATTATTTGCTATATGTTTAATTAAATTATGGTAATCAATTTTAGCCCTTGTTTTCTTCGTTTTTAATATATGGCGCTTGACCCACTATGGCTCTGAACCCTTCATTTAATGTAGGAAGAAAGACAAGTCGTCCTGTCATTGTCAGCCAGCATAGCAAGTATAACTGTTCGTGGACATGCAAAGGCAGATTAAATATAGAAAATAAAACATTACTTAAATTTTATTGTTGTGGCTAGTTAATATTAGCCATGAATAGATTGTCATAATATCAGTTAATTGAAATCGTGATTCGTGTCACGATTCTTTAGAGAAACTTTTGTGATTATGATGTTGATATTTTTCTATGCGAAAAAAAAAGTTAGTTTGTGTGTAATTGAGCCATAAGACTATTATGAACATTTTTACATGAAAAATATTTTTTCGCTTCGTGGCCCAAATGACGAACTTAGCATGATACACATCGCCCGAGGGCAGTAGGTTACCGACGTTAGTGACGGGATGTATAGCAGAATACTCGCGGGTTCGGTTCCTGGCTTGGGTGGTCGCTTTCTCTCACGATGCGGTGGAATTATTTACTATGGAGCATCATGCTGTCTTTGTGAGCCTGAGAAAACTACGTATCGCATTAAAGTGTGCTGGTCAATGCCATCTTCAGCATAGGAAATCAGGCTGAGCAGGATGCTTTACTCTTAATGCGTGAATCAAATTAAATAGTAACATCTCAAAGAAAAGTGTTCAAATTAATTTTACCAAAGTCTGTGACATAAAATTCAACATACGAGTACTTGTGATCCACTGCTACTGCTCTATACTGCTGCTACTATATTACTACTATGACTTATTTACACTGCTACTTGGTCTACTACTGCTAGGTACTAGTAGGCCTACTACTACTGCTAATGCTACAAATACTGCTACTATTGCTACAAGTACTATTTCTACAAATGGTGCTACTGCTACTATTGCTACAAATACTGCTATTGCCACAAGTAGGCCTTCGGCTACAGTAGAGCGTCTCGTTTAGGCACAGTGAAAACGTAAACAAAATACAGGTAAAGGCTGGTTCACAATAAGCCGGGAACGGAAACGAGAACGAGAACGGAAATAATGTTAAAATAAATGTATTTAGATGTGAGTATTCACAGTAGTTAATTGCGAATGCTCATATTTAAATACATTTATTTTAAAAGTATTTCCGTTCTCGTTCCCGTTGTCGTTTCCGTTCCCGCTTTGTTGTGAACCAGCCTTAACGTGTGGAGGGAGGACGAGCCGTACGATAAACACTAGGGATGCACAAGGTTTTAGTTACAGCATTTATGGCGGAGTATTAATTGAAATTATATTGTCCAAAAACACATAACAAAAGAACACAAATTGCATAACGTTATCATATACACATTTTAACAAACAAGCAATTGTAACGTTGAAATAATTCAATATAACAAATCAAATATTGCTACTTATATGAAGTTGTTTTCAAGCAGCATTTTTTACGGTTATGAATTTCATTCTCTGTATGACTAACATAATATCACCGTCTTTTGTGGCCGAAGTAACAAAACTACACTATATTGGTTTAAAGTGGCAACACTATTTCCTAAACATAATTACAGCATTGTAGTTTTGTTAATTCGGCCACAGAAGACGGTGTTTTTATGTTAGTCCTACAGAGAATGAAATTCATGACCTTATAAAATGCTGCTTGAAAGCAACATCATGTAAGTAGCAAAATTTGATTTATTATATTGAATTATTTCAACGTTATAATTATTTGTTTGTTAAAATGTGTACATATGATAACGTTATCTAATTTGTGTTCTTTTGTTTTGTATGTTTTTGGAACTGCTCGTCCCCCCCCCCCCACACGTTACTTGCACGTTGTTTACGTTTTCACTGTGCCTAACTGTAGCAGTAGCAGTACTTGTATTTATAGTAAAGTAGAACGTCTCGTTCTACTTTACTATAAATACAAGTACTGCTACTGCCAGTGCCACAAGTATTACTACTGCCAGTACCACAAGTACTCCTACTGTCAGAAAGAATAATACTGAAACTGATCAGGAAAAGAGAAACAAATTGGCTAGATCACTGGCTAAAGAGAAACTGCCTGCTGAATGATGCACACGAAAAAAAGATCGGGACAGAAGAATATATCATATGATAGACAACATTAAGAGATATTGATCGCATGTGGAGACGAAGAAAAGCGCTGAAAAGAGAGAAGATTGGAGATTGCTGGGTTTTCAGTGAAGGACTTGCCCTTTGGCAAAAACTATGAATGAATGAAGTCTATGGAGTTAATATATTAATAATAATAATAATAATAATAATAATAATAATAATAATAATGATCCGTAGCGCTACAGCCCATGAAGGCCCTAGACCGACCAGCCGGCTGCTGGCCTCACACGCACATGCCGAAGCAGAGGTGGACGATCATCCAACCAGAATGGAGGTATCGTGTGATTAGCACGATGATCCCCCCAGTCGTTATAGCTGGTATTCGCAACCGGATTTCGCTACCTATCGTAGCTCCCCAAGTGCATCACGATTCTGGGTGGGCACCGGTCCCATACACTGGCCGAAATTTCATGAGAAAATGGAGTTAACATAAAACATATAAACACTAAGAAAATGTCTTCACATTTCTGTTTCGTGTATATTTAGAATATTGTTCTTTCTGCTCCCAAAAGAGCGTTTGCCCGGGATCCAGGAAAACGTTTCAATTTCCGGGACAATCCCCCCGAAAGCTCGACGGATGGTAATCCTAACAACTGCTACTACAACTTCTACTACTACTACTACTACTACTACTACTACTACTACTACTACTACTAATACTATCATATTACTACCACTATTACTACTATTGCTACCACCATCACTGCTACTGATAATACTACCACTATTGCTAATATTACTGTTGCTAAACCCTAAATTGGTACAGAGATGATGCAGCTTTTTTTTTTTTTTTTTTTTTTTAAGAGTTTGTATTAGAATAGAAAATTGGGGGAATAAATATGGGAGGAAAGAGTGGGGAAACAGCCTTGTAACTGTTTAGTTCACATTAAATCTCAATTGATCTGCCGGTGATCGAGCTCTGGTCCCTTCCGTAAGATGTCAGTATCTAATTTAACTACTTCAGAGCATTGACTGAATCCTCTAACAGGCAATGCTAATCGCGTCCTGTTTTAAGGATCCCTTTCCGTTATGAACAGAGATACGTTCGTAACGGGAGAGCTCTACCATGCGAAACGATTTTTACAGATTTGATCACACACCACATTACCCGTAGGAAAGTTCAAGGTTATTACCCTCGCAGAAAATGAGTGAATAGATACACTGAAGAATTAATAGATTAAAACGTTGACGCCTCCTGTGTGGCACTGCGGAACCACAGCTGGGGTAGTACCGTAACAACGGTCACGCCTGCCTGCCTGCCTGCCTGCCTGCTTCCTCCCACGTCGCAGAGATATTTTTCTTTCTTGTTTCGTACTTTTCTCTTCCTCTCCTTCTCTTTTTCCTTCTGTCTTTCCTTTACATTTATCTTTTCTTTCTCATATTTATTTTCTGCTCTCCTTTGTTTTCCTTTCTTTTCTTCCATTTTTCTTTCCGTTTATTTATTTGTTTATATTTGTTGCTTATTTTGAAATATGTACGTATTCGGATGAAGTGTCACTAAATGACCAAAAATACTAAATTAAATAGTTATGTGGCGGTACAGTACTTGAAATTTACTCTACAGTTTAAAAGTTAGTTGAGATGTTACCTGGACGTACGTTACGTCGTTTTTTTCGTTTCCAACATATCTATGGCTAAGGAGTTATATTTCGTATCTATAAATTTGCAGGTGAATAAAAAAATGTTTTAAAAATTATGTTTCCTCAAAATAGACAAACCTTTTATATAATGCTTCCGCTTTGCAGGACAAAATATTAGTGAACTGTCCAATTTTGGGAACATAATAATAATAATAATAATAATAATAATAATAATAATAATAATAATAATAATAATAATAATTCCTCCGATTAAGGTTCTGCCTGATATGTACATCTCTTAAGTAGTGGCTTCTTGGTGTCGCTTGTGAGGTTCAGACCTGTCTTCGGACAGTTGACTAAACAACAATAAATAATAATAATAATAATAATAATAATAATAATTCCTCCGATTGAGGTTCTGCCTGATACGTACATCTTTTAAGTAGTGGCTTCTTGGTGTCACTTGTTAGGTTCAGACCTGTCTTCGGACAGTTGACTAAACAACAACAATAAATAATAATAATAATAATAATAATAATAATAATGATAATGATAATAATAATAATTCCTCCGATTGAGGTTCTGCCTGATACGTATATCTCTTAAGTAGTGGCTTCTTGGTGTCACTTGTGAGGTTCAGACCTGTCTTCGGACAGTTGACTAAACAACAACAATAAATAATAATAATAATAATAATAATAATAATAATAATAATAATAATAATGCAGTTAAACTAAATGGCCATTTTTATAGATACGAGGTACCGTATTACTTCTTAAAAGCAAACATTCCCATGGAGGCAGATAAAAAAGTTATCTTTTTTCTTCCCCCATGTTAATAATGTCAAAACAAGTGCTTATACAAATTTTGGCCACCCGAGTGCAATTAAGAGAACCGTTTAGAAGGTAAGTTTCCCTGGGGCCTTTTACAGAAAGAAAACACAATTTTATGGAAAGATTTATTGGAACAGATACAGCAGTTGTCCAGCTATTTTTCAACATCTCCCACCGGAATTGAGACATTTACCATACCGTGGGATCAACAGACAGATGCAGACGGCTGTGACACACTGGTTCTGATCCCAGGCGGCAGACTTCTACGATACAAGGATACAAAAGTTGATCCCACGGTATGACAAATGTCCCAATTCTGGTGGGGAATATGTTGAAAAATACTTCTGTATCTGTCCCAATAAATCTTTCCATGAAATTGTGTTTTCTTTCTGATAACTGCTCCAGGCAAACTTAGGGTACTTTCTGGATGGCCCTCGTAATTGCGCTCGAATGGCAAAAATTTGTATAAGCACTTGTTTGGACATTATTAACATGGTGGAAGAAAAAGAAAACTTTATCTGCCCCCATGAAAATGTTTGCTGTTAGCTTAGGTCATATATACCCAGATTGCTCAGCGTTATAGGCTTTGACAGTAACAACTTTTGTCAGGTTTACTATGCTGCCAACTAGTTGTTACATAAAGAGTCACGTCATAACTCCCATTTGAATTGCATTAGCGACTGTACTGCTATCTCGTGTTCGTTTACGGCGGACGGGTAGCGATCCTGGCGGTTGTTCTCTTCAAAGTGCAACCGATTTTAACATAGGAATGAGCAATCTATATGTGATCTGGGCTGTTAGCCATCTATATATTGAATCCCTAATAACACATCTCCCTTCTGACAAAATATTATTTTCCTTCAACAAACGCAGCGCCCTCTAGGAACATTTGAATGTCGTTCTGGAAAATGCTGTTGTATCATTTAAATGTATAATGCTCTGTATCTAAAATTCAAGATTTTTTTAAGTTAAATTCTTGTTCAGAGAACGCCTCAGGATTACATGCAGTAGCCATTATTCGATCATCTGCTTCCGGTAGCAGCTCGCATTACTTACAAAATTAATAAAAAAAAAGTTTATTGCACATTTTACGATGGTATACTTAATGTGGTGTTTAAAAAAGGAGTATAATATTAGTCGTTAGGTTTGTGCTTAATTAGGTAAATCCACGTTTAAGAAATTGGATGGCACCATGAAAGGTCTTGGATGAAAACTGAATTCCGGACTGCTGAGCAGCAGAGAACGTCAGAAGGAATGACTGAAAAAGAATCGCAACACCTGAAGGAGGTCACTAAGCCGATGAGCCTGTTTCAGTAGGCGTCTCCCGGTGCTTCGTTTTATGAAAGACGCGGTAAGGGGGGAGCCAGCTTTTCGCCATTTGTTGCGATTAGGGAGGGGGGATACGGAGTTTGGATAGTCTGCAACATATTATACAGGCCGGCTTAGCAAGTTCAAGTTCGATCTAGGACATCACGACTGAAGGAGACCAGGCAGAATTGCATGAAAGATACCGTATACTGTTATGGTGTAATGGGGAGGTGGGGGGGGGGAGAGTGCCTTCTTTTTTCCCTACTTCTTGCGGTTCGTCGTGTCAGAAGACCCCTTTTTCTTATACCCCGCCTCCATTCACATTTGTTTCAGAAGAGGTTTATAACTTGAGCGTTTAGTAACGAAGTGATCGTCTGCAAAGGTTGACAAGTCAAACGATAACGCAGGGTGTTAATTATTGGCAATTACCTCGACTGTTCGCTGCCCTGGAACGGATTAAGACAATTACTTTCAGTTGTGAAATTTGGAGCGATATTTTGTGGATATCCTGTACTCTGAGGTTACTTTAAGAATATAAAAAAACCTCGCTTTTAGTTTTATTCCCTGATAGTCTCTATTAAATCCAACAGGTTCTGGCGTCATTATATTTGCTGTTACAGAAGTCCTAGTGGTAAAAGTTGTCTGTTATACCTTCACTGAAACGTGAAGTTCAGTGATGTGGTTTGTGACTCAATATTTAATAAATTAGGAGCGATCTCATATCCTGTCTGAAGTCCTGTAAAAGTCAATTCTTATTCGGGTTTTTTAAAGACAGGACGTGAATTAATATTCTAAACACAAGTGGCTTTATATTTTTCCAATGCAGTGAAGGTAATAAAAACATTTTGTCTTATTTGAAATGCATTAACTCTAATTCATAGTTTTGGATCTGTGTTTGGCACAAAGTGAACAAAAAAGATGAACATTCATATTTACATCTGGTTGCAAGATGAAATTTCAGTGCGAGTTCAGTGAAGGGTGTTCAGAGTTGCTTCCACAGTGCGAAATATTGACTGTCAAAATAAGCGAAGACAAAGAAGTGGTGAAAAAAATCCATATTGAATCAATAAGTAGCACCTGAAAACAGTTACTTCTCAGCTACGTATTTATTTTCGAGTGTCTCTTAAAACAATTCATATAAACTATCTGAATAAATTTGCATTTTTTGTTGAGGAAATTGAATTTATAACATGGGGATAATGACTCATATGGCGTACACGGAACTTGAAAATAACAATAACAATAATAATGAGGAGCCTGAGAAAAAGAAGAAACGACATTCTGGACGCGGAAAAACGTCAAGGTTACGCAACTGTAAGTTTCAGGTTATATTTTTAAATTTATTTTGCATTAATTCTGTAATAGCCTACTTTGTAAGGGCCCGTTCACACGGTACGGAGTTTCTCGAAATGGGCATTTATTCGAATCGATTTCTTGTGGGTAGCATCTACACACGGGTCGATTTTTTTTCCCATGCATAATGAAATTTAACGGCTTAGATACAGCTTACAGCAGTAAAATTTTGAAAATATTCAACACTTTTTTTTCTTCATTATTGTATATTGTAAGCTACAATAATGAAAATTAGTATGTGTAAAAGACTGTCCTTCTACTATACGAAAAAAATATTTGTAGGATTAAAAAAAATTATTTACATTTTTTTTTTCCAAAATTCAGTTCACTGTGCAGTGATTTAGCGTTTCCCAAATAACTAAAAAACTATCCAACATTCTGTGATGAATTTTTTTGTGTGTATCTATGAATGCCATATCTACAATACGATGCAAGATCACATCTCTACCTTTGATAGATTGCCTGATAAAAATAAATTCATTTAAAAATGGTGAAATATCAGTATTTTATATTATACACAAAAAATTATTTATAAAGGAATGTTGTTGAAAGAGCATGATATTGTAAATATGAATTTCAGCAATAAAATAAAAGAGAGAGAACATGAAAAAGTTAACAAGTTTTTGAGTTATGAGGGAAACGCTTCATCACTGCACGTCAACTGCCAACATTTTGAATTAAAAAAAGAAAATATTTTTTTTAAATCGTAAAAATATTTTTTTCATATAGCAGAAGGACAGTGTTTTACACATACCAATTTTCATTATTGTACAAGATACAATAATGAGGAAAAAAATGTTGAATATTTCCAAAAATTTTACTGCTGTAAGCTGTAACTAATCCCTTAAGTTATGTATGGGGAAAAAATCGAATCGTGTATAGACTGTTATCTGCAATAAATCCATTCGAATAAATGCCCGTTTCGAGAAATTCTCGCACCGTGTGAAAGAGAGCTCTAATCCACGAGACGTTAATTGGAGATATACATGCCGAATATACTAGGGCAAACCTATGTACCTAAGATTTAAACGTACGTGCAAGGCATCTCAAAAGCCTCAACAAACCAAACCTAACCTATCACATTCTCGTTCCTACGAACACTATTTAAGGAACTACCACGCTAATAGTAAATAACATAGGCCTAGAACAGCGAAATTCAGTATGTAATCTCCAATTAACGTCTCCTCCAATATCTACTGATAGTTCGACGTCTGTGATGTTAATCTTATCCTTGAATTTGAGGCGCTGGATTGAATATAAGCTATTTTGATATGATATCTTCCCCTTCCATCCGCAGTTCATGTAGGCCTACATAATTAACAGTGTCCACTATGCATATTAAGGGAATTTATTCTCTTACTAGATCTTATTCTGGCTGCGTCTATGGTTCAACGCTTGTTCTTCCGTTCACGCGGCTCTTGTTCGATCCCGGCCTAGTGATAGAATTTTTGACCGACAAAACAGACGTGACAGAAGGCTTTACTAGTAATTAGTCAAGGCCGAGTTTTTTTCTTATTAGGATAACCACGAAGTGTGACAGAGATGCACCAAGAAGTATATGCAGGTTTTGTCATAGATGTGACTGATTTGTGACAGTAAATTTGTCGCAAACGTTTACGGAAATTGACTGTTTCTATGAGAAATCTTCATTTCTGCAATGAAAGGGAAAACAGGGTATGTTTCAAAATTATTTTGAAGAAATGCAGTATTTATATCAGTTTTGAAGATGTTAACTGCGAAAGAATGAGATGAATTATTTGAAAATATTATCTACGGAGGTTATTATTATTATTATTATTATTATTATTATTACTTATTTAACGACGCTGTATCAACTACTGGATTATTTAGCGTCGATGAAATTCGTGACAGTGAGATGATATTTCGTGGAATGAGGCCGAGGATTCGCCATAGATTATCTGATATTCGCCTTGCGATTGAATAAAACCTCGAAAAAACCCAACCAGGTAATCAGCCCAAGCGGGAATCGAATCCACGCCGAACGCAAGTCCGGATCAGCGAATAAACGCGCTACCGCCTGAGCTACGCGAGTTTCTATTATTATTATTACTATGATGATGATGATGATTATTATTATTATTATTATTATTATTGTTATTATTATTATTATTATATTATTATTATTTATACAATGCCATGTAGTTCACCGTTGTGCAGTGAAGGT
Source organism: Periplaneta americana (assembly GCF_040183065.1). Classification (NCBI taxonomy): domain Eukaryota; kingdom Metazoa; phylum Arthropoda; class Insecta; order Blattodea; family Blattidae; genus Periplaneta; species Periplaneta americana. The sequence continues at coordinate 58,630,823 of NC_091132.1, forward strand.
CACCATGCCTGACCGCGAAACGAGTGGGCCCGGGTTCAAATCCTGGTTGGGACAAGTTATCTGGTTGGGGTTTTTCAGGGGGTTTTCTCTCAACCCATTAAAAGCAAATGCTGGGTAACTTTCGGCGCTGGACTCTCGACTCATTTCGCTGATATTGTCACCTTCATATCATTCAGACGCTAGATAACCGTCTCAGTTGATACAATGTCGTAAAATAAACTACTAAAAATGCCAAGCATAAGATTATTGCTTATTGAGTACGACACTACATGACGGAAATTAATCACGAAATTGTCACATTTTTAATCATAACTGAAATATTTTAATTATTTTTTTACCAAAAAAAAAACTGAAAACTTTTAGTCCTAAAACCTATCAATAGTTAAAACTAGACTGGGATGAACTCTTCAGTATGGCATGGATTTTCGTTGCTGATACAGGTTTTAAGAGTTTGGGATTTAGGGATGGAACCTTGCCCTGCAGGACTAAGGCAAGAGGTTCTACCTGTCAGCATCGGATTCACGAATTCCAGCCAATGGTCATTCTTCGGACTTGGAAAATCTTATACAGGTTGGCCCGCTTAACTCTTTCATCTCCTATATCGTGTGAAATATTTCAGATATACACAAACCGACAATTACAAGTTAAATTACATCGAAGGGGACATCTGACGCACTTAATTTGTTTTTGTACATGAAGTAATTTTCAAGATATTAGACTCAACTTTCTTTTTTTAAATGGGAACCAACTATGTTTTGTATTGCAAATGTTGCGTTAGCTCTGTCTAATAACAACTGGCTACTTTACTGACTGTTTGAATGTCAGCGGTAAGAGTACGCATAAACAATGTCTGACCAAGGATCGAACAGAGGGGGATAATTCTGGTTAGAGTTGTGCGTCAATTAAACCATAATCAGAAAGAATTGTACATTTTAATACTATGGAAATGTTGGACATGGTGAAGTGAGACATATAAGTAGTACACAATAAAAAATAAAAAATTATTCTCAAAAAGCAAAACACAAAATCTCCGGCGTGCAATCAAATGCGTACAAATGTTTGATAGGTTAAATTTATTTCACTTTCAAAATATTCATACCAATTAATTGTACAATACATTAGTTAAATGCAGCTTAACGTAGCCTACTTCCATACACGTAAACATTCTAGAGAGTCGTTCCAAAACACTTTTCCGTTGTCTTTTCGTTCAATTGTCCAGTACAGAACTGAAGAAATGAGGGTTGTATTGGGTAGTGTACAGTACTATAGGTGTGTTCGATCTTCAATTACGTCAACATCATGAACTAGGCATAAGGAAGGTAACTTCAGACATTGCTTTTGTTCACTCTTACCGGTGACATTCAGTCGGTAAAGTAGCCAGTTGTTATTAGACAGAGTTAACGCAACAGTTGGAATACAAAACATAGTCGGTTCCCATTTAAAAAAAGAAAGTTGACTCTAATATCTTGAAAATTATTTCATGTACAAAAAATACATTACGTGTATCGGATGTCCCCTTTGACGTAATTTAACTTGTAATTGTGGGTTAATATTTGTGAAATATTTCACACGCTATCGGAGGTGAAAGAGTTAAGTGGACCACCCTGTGTAGGGCGCGCACAATGGGCCGTTGTGAGTCTTGAGTGCATGGACTCGTCACGGTCCGACTCTTGATGTCGAGCCAGGACGCTATTCTCTATGAAACCTCGTCACAAATTATAAACAAAAGTTTATGGGGAGAAATGATGTTGGCCGTGCTTGTGTTTGTGATACTGCCACATTCTAGTATATACAGTCACGAAACTTGAGTTGATGAGGGTACTAGAAACAATAGACTGTGCAGGCACTATTTCGCGTTGCCTGTGATGAGGCGATAGTAGCGATCCTAGTGGTTAGCAACTATCTCTGGATGAATATTTACTACGTATTGAGCTTCGTGACTGTATATACCAGACTGTGATAATACCGTGATTGATGTGGCCACAAATTCAGTGGGAGCAGGTTAGACTCTAGAAGCAGAGTTTCGTCTCGTTTCGGTGATAGCTATAGGCCTATACTTATTTGAGTATATTTGTTTTGTCTCTTGTTTGCTCTTTTTCTCTTCAATATTGGACTTTGGTCACGACTTCGTTCGATCAGAGAAACCCGCTAATTGCCTGGTGATAATGTACAACCCTCAGCGAGAACGAAGCGGAACTACGAAAGTGTTTGGCAATAGCTATGAGCATAACGATTTAGCTACTTTAGGCTGTTCTGTTACCAAGAATCGAGATTTCAGACGATGAATATTAAACTGAGCCTTCTATATGGTCGCCCTCTGTGTTAATTGGTTAGGTGAGCATTTGTAAATCCTTTTGGAAATTCTGTATAGCAGTCATGGGGAAAAGTGCCTCATTGAGTTCCCTCTCCTCTGTCCGTGTTTTAACCCCTTCCACCCGTTACCACGACTTACCTACCTTTACTAAAGAAGCACTAGAAGCCTATGTCTTTCATAACATTTGAGTGGGCATCAGTGGTGGAGTCATGTCTCGTGATAGAGCAAAGAAATGTGTTTTCAAACTGGAATGGGAACTAAAGTACTTTTGTATCGCTAATGATGATAAGGTATTTTGTTTGCTTTGCTCGAAAGAGCAGTATTGTGCTCTGTTTAATGTGCGACGACATTTTAACATTGTTCTGCAAAGGATTACAGTGAACTGTGTTTTTCAGGTGTATTTCAATTGTTATTTCATTTCATTTTTCACACTGTGATTGTCATATAGGTAGTTGGCTGTCGAATTATATATGTATACTTTTTTTGTACAAAATGTTTTTGATTTTAAGATATTACGAATTACGCATATTTAAATACATACTTTTTATATTCTTTCTGCATAGGCCCAAACCGTCTCAGAAAGTTATGAGGTAAAGGAAATTAGACATGAGCCCGCTTCAGTTTGTTTAGGAACAAATGTAATTCGAATCTTATCTCGAAGCACAAAGCCGAAAATTTGAAGTGTTTCTCGGAAGGAGAATTTATTAGAGAATGTTTTTATGATTGTCTCCGAGCGTCTTTGTCCGGAAAAAAACTGAAGCGTTTAAATCATTAAGTCTCTCTCGGCGATCTATCACAGACAGATTACGGAAATGGCTAAGGACGTTGAAGATCAGCAAAGAGTAAAATTGAGAAAATTGATATGATACTCTAGCTATCGACAAAAGCACTGATACAAAAGACACTGCGCGATTAGCCAATTTTTCTACGGGGTGTGGATTCTGAACTGAATATATTTGGAGATTTTTTTTATTTTGTACCTTTAAGAGGCATTACAGGGGGAAATTATATTTTCGAAGCTGTCTTTGAAGTTGTGACGAAATATGAATTATCCTGAGAAAAATTGATTTGTATAGCCACAGATGGCGCCTCAGCAATGATAGGGAAATATAATGGCTTCGTAGCTATATTACGATTTCTAAAATTCATTAATGAATCATCAGATGAATTAGTTGCAATTCACTACATAATACATAGACATTATATGCTAAAGCAGGATATCTAGATAATGTCATGCAGATAGTCGTAAAAACCGTAACAATGAGCACTATTTTTATGTTTTGTAATAAAAGAGTACTATTTTTCTTATGTTATAAAATAGTATTATTTTCATGTTCTGTAATAAAAGAATATTATTTTCGTTAAATTTAATGAAGTATAATATATTTATGTGTAGTTTTGCAGTACCTTATTGATTTGAATGATAATAGATGGAAATAGTTATAATCCGATGGCGTTCCACCACTGATGCCGTCTTGTGTACAGACAGACATTCAAAGGAGGAAGTAAGCGTACCCTATCGCTACTGTTGGAAAGTGGTGCGGGTTAATAAAACAAAAAGCGCGTTCCTCCCCTATTCCCCATGCCTGCTTTATCTAGCATACATTTGATCTTATAGTTTAAAAATAAACTAATGGCTTTTCTCGTTATGTACTGAGAATCAATCAATCTCTGGTATTTTCAGTGAGATTTATAACAAGGAAAACTTATTTGCGCCGTTTACTATATATTGGTGTGCAAGAATTAAGTATCGATTTTGTTGAAATAGTGATTGAATGGTAATCTTTGTAATTGTGTATGTTCGGTACACACTACTTTCAGCAGTGCAACATTCACATCGCGATATATCTCCTATCTGTCGGCAGTGGCTCGAAACACGTTCTGGAGCATTGCCGGTGTTAAGGCTGGTTCACAATAAACCGGAAACGAGAATCGGAACGAAAACGAAAACGGTAAAATTGTTAAAATGTGTACATTTAAATGTGAGCATTCACAATTAACGAAAAGCTTGCCGGAGCCCAGGATCGGAAACTGAGAGTTGGCCAAGTTTCAACTTTGGCGTTCACGTTTCCGATCACAGCCTACTAGATTCATCTAAAAGCTATTTTGTCGTCATATATTTTGTAGCAAGAAGACCGTGACATAACCTATGCATTATTTTGCTCTGTGCTGTGCATCATGGAGCAAGTTTTATTTGATGAGATTCTAATATTGAGTGTTGAAGAAATTCCTCAAGTTTACGATAAGCGGCACACTTCGTATAAAGATGAGAAAATGAAAGAGAATACATGGCTTTCAATAGCTGCATCTTTGAACACCGATCGTAAGTGAATCATATTTTATTACTATATTGGTTGTATTACACACTACATATTCATGCTTCAATTCAATAACTACTGTTGTGTTCATTTTTGTTCTATTACAAATGTTTCTTCTCTAATTATTTTACGTTATGGTAGACTTAAAATAGGTTGTGATAATAAAGATGCATGGGCATATTTATAGTACCGTACCTAATGAAATGTTTCAGTTGAAATTTCGAAGTTGGTTAACCTATGTTTATGTTGGCTGCCTTGTACTCATGAGAGAACGCCATTGGTCAATTATACACAAATAACATCAGAATGCGTAATATCGAATTTACATATTGTTATTGATATGCATATCGATATGCATAGTCGTCTACGTTCTCGGTTTATTGTGAATCAAAAATGTTCATATTCACGTCCTCTGCTTCTCATTTTCATTCTGGTCCTCGTTCCCGGTTTATTGTGAACCAGCTTTAGGCGACTGCAACTCGTGTAATGCGGTTTAGGAGTTCTATCAGTGTGGTAATGGGTCGGGTGAGCACACGTCCTTTGATAAATCCCCACACAAAGAAGTCACACGCTATGCAAAGCACTCGTCATACGCGTGGTGCAGAACCCGTAAGCTTCTTCTTCAGCGTGAAAAGCAGCACCTTTGCACCGCCGAACGCGGAATGGACAACATAATGGCTTCAATGCTGTCGTCGAAGGATTATGGACGTCCTTGTACGGGCTCTGTACCACACATTTTAAACACTGTATTTTATGTAAATGTGTGTTTTTTTATCTACAGTAATCTCACTAGAGGTTTTGATTTATCTAGACAAAATCAAAACTCGAGTGGGATTTAATTGATTATTACACGATTAGAAGAAACTATAATAGATAAAAATTAGAAGAAATAATAAATAATAATAAATTTAGCCTACTAGATCCCGTAAGGGCAAGTGCCTCTTAATTGACAGGGCTTGGCTCAGTAGACTTCACTCGTTAGGTGAAGTAATAAAGTACTCTAATACAATAAAACATTAATTGACTTAATATTTGAGGAGGAAAATACGCTCCGGCGCCGGGGATCGAACCCGGGTCCTTTTTCTACGTACCAAGCGCTCTGACCACTGAGCTACGCCGAATTCAATCCACAGCACCGGATCGAATTCTCCTCCTTCAATGTTTTCTCTTTATGGCCTTACTCCAAGTTAGGCATATATGTTGACGTATATGTCTAATGTCAACTGTCATTATACTAGGAGCCCACTCAGCTGAGTGACTTGTTTGGCCGGGATTCCGCAGTTAAGTGTACAGTAATCTGTACAGACATATGCACTGCAGCTATGAGAATATTATAGATTTATTAATTTGTCATACAGAGTAATATCTGTAATATTGACAATATTTGAACGATTACTAGTCAAGAAGGCTTTGTTGATTCAGTTTCATTTTTATTAATACAGTTGCATTCCACTTCAATTATATATATATATATATATATATATATATGTATGTATGTATGTATTAAACAATCTCTGATAAGTGACTGTCCATAATCTCATACAGTAGAAGTTATGACATAACCTAAATAATATAAACACGATAAATGATAAGACAATTTTAATGAGGGTCATTTTAAAAGGTACAATAAAATTATTAAAAGTAAATTGTTGACAAACAAAGAAACAAATGCTAGGGAGATGATAAAAACTAATAAATGCTAGGGATATTTGATTAATTGAATATACAGCTACATTAACAAATTATTATAATTATGTCATAATATTTGTTTTTGTTAAAAACTTGGTAAGTCATTTTGACGGAAATATATTCAATTAATCAAATATCATATTCGACTTATCGGAATACCAACACAATGTTCTTTAATATAAATGCTAGGGAGGTGATCAAAATTGTAGGATAAGCAGCTATGATTGGTTGAAACACGTCGTTACGTACCGTTTTATTGGTCAAAAGTAGTATGATGTAGTAAAAGAGTGTAATAGTCACTTTAAAACTACAACCAGTATAATTTTTATGCGTGACGAGAAAAAATGTGAAATTCTTCAACAATAATAATCAAACCGCAAATGATAACAAAAGCAAATATACAATCCCATTGCTAAATTATTCAGCTACATTACATGTTAAGCTATGAAACTAGGAAAAATCTTTATTTGTTCAGGTATAATCTGATTCTTTGCTAAGGTATGCATTATTGTATTTAAATTTTGTATGGGCCAAATTTATAAATCAAAAATAAAAAAAAAAACCTGAAAATTTCAATATCATCTAATCTTAGTCAAAGGAATTACTAGTGGTTAAAATGTCATTGAAATCAAATAAAAATTGTGGAAGTTTTAAAACTCAGTAGCGAATACCTCCAAGAAAAGTAGACTGGACTCTAAACAAAGTACCGTGGCGTTCTGTCTAGTTACATTTCATAGCTACGTGAGTTACATTCTCTAAAAGGGTAATATTTTCTGAGTAAACTCTCATATGTAAAATAAAAGATAAGATATTAACCTATATTTTTGTTTGTTTTTTCAGGTAAGTGTTCTACTGGCTGTGCTATCGGTTTTCTTGATTAATGTAACGTTGTGGTGAGTAGTAATGCTTGCATGGCTCTGTTATCTCGCGTACCACTGTAACAAGGAGGAAACCTGTAAGCTATGTCACCATGTTGTGGAATGCTGATAAAATATTTATTGTAACAATTAGAATTAAACCGCGCCAGATAAATTGATTATTGGATTTTGTAATTGGAAAATCAAGTTCGAATCACGGTGAAATTGAGGACACTTTTAGGAATCAAAACGTGACTGCCCAACTTGCACCATTTGCACCATTCTTACATCCATAATCATATTCACAGAAGTATATCAGTCCCCTAACTGCCCATTGTGCAACTCAGACCAAGAAATGGATTCGGAACACCTCAAAATCTGTGCTTCAGTGGCTGACCATGATAATATCTTTGAAAAATATTGGCGTGCAAGAGGTCAAATGACTTCGTCAAACGCCTGGCATTAGAAAACAACAGCAACAACATATTCGCAGAAGTGTAGAACGATAATTTGAAAGTTTTATTTAGTATGGATTTGCATTTTTCTGTTCCATAAAGTAATGTGCTGTAAATCTCTCGCAAATTATTAATAAATACATTATTTTTACTAATAAGCAAATATTCTCACAGGGACAAATAGAAAAAAGTTTTTTTTTCTTTCATCATGTTATTAATGTCAAAACAAGTGATTAGGCTATACAAATTTTGGCCACTGTAGCGCAATTACGAAAGGACTCTACTCCAGAAAGTTAGTTTCCTTGGGGCCGTTTACAGAAAGAAAACATAATTTTATGGAAAGATTTTTTGGAACAGATGCAGGAATTGTTGAGCTATTTTTCAACATATTCCCCACCCGAATTGAGACATTTCTCATACCTAGGGATCAACAGAGAGATGCGTAAGGCTGTCACATACTGATTTCGATCCCAGGCGGCAGACTTATACGACACAGGGATACAAAAGATGATCCCCTCTATGACAGTGTTTCATTTCCGGTGGAGAATATATTGAAAAATAGTTCAACAATATCTGTATCTGTTCCGATAAGTCTTTCCTGGGAATTGTGTTTTCTTTCTGTAAATGGCGCCAGGGAAAATTACTTTCTGGAAGGTCCTCGTAATTGCGCTCGAGCAATCAAAATTTGTATAAGCACTTGTTTTGACATTGTTAATATCCATGGTGCTACAGCCCTTTGAAGAGCCAAAACCGACCAGCCGGTTGCTGGCCTCACGTCCACATGCCGAAGCAGAGGTGGACGATCATTTAACCAGAATGGAGGTAACGTGTGGTTAGCACGATGATCCCCCCAGCCGTTATAGCTGGTTTGCGAAACCGGATTTTCGCCACCTATCGTAGCTCCCCAAGTGCATCACAATGCTGGGTGGGCACCGGTCCCATACACTGGCCGAAATTTCATGAGAAATTTCTTTCCCCATGAGGACTCGAACCAGCGCTCATTCCGTAGCGCTAGTCCTAGGCTCATTGTTAGTATGGTGGAAGAAAAAAAAATAACTTTTTTTATCTGCCCCCATGAGAATGTTTGCTTGTAACAACAATTGTTCGTGCTTTTTTTTATTGAATTTATAATTTAAAGTATTAAAATGACAATAGAAGAAAAAGCACTGATTCAATATGAAAAATTTATCAGATTACCAGGAAACAATTGGCATTCATACAGTCCTCTCTGTAGATTGAAAACTCAAAAAAGTTTCATATCCATTGTTCAAGAATTAAAACAGAAAATCAATATCCCGAATTTAAAAGAAAACTTACAAATTAAACCAAACCCTTTAGCTCTATTAAATATAGAATATAATCTAAATTTAACAGAAGAAATACTGAAATCAGAAGTAAACACTGAAATACTGAAACAATTGTCTTTAGAGACAATTAATATTAGGTATACCTTATTTTATTTCAAGGAGTGCAGTTCGGTGGCTTATTTGAACACCAAACTGCACTCCTTGAAATAAAATAAGGTATACCCTCCACAAAACTGGCTTCATTTATACACCGACGGATCCTTGATCTCCAGAGAACAAGGTGCCGGTGCAGGTGTTACGTGATGTCTCTTCTTACTTTATAGATCACTTGGATATGGAACAACAAGTTTTGATGGTGAAATCATTGCAATAAGTGAATGTCTCAGGAATCTGCTATGCCACATCAATAAATTTAGGAATGCAGTTATATTGTCAGACTCCAAAGCAGCTATTCTATCAATCGTCTCTAAACACACACCTTAATCTCAAACAACAAAATAACTAAAATGCTCTCAATTAATATCACTCAATAAAAGAATTGTATTCCAATTGATACCATCCTATTGTGGAATCCTGGGAAACGAGAATGCGGATGCTTTAGCAAAGAAGGGCAGCACTGCTACTTACAGACCTGTTACTAAATCTACGTATTACTCTGTGAAGAGATTTATTAAATCTACATACTTAGACTTCAACAAACAAAATTTGATAACTCAATCCCAAGAGAAAAAATGGAACTCTCTGCATCAAAATCCACAGTTAATTCCCGATTTACCACGAAAATCGTCTGTAGCTGCATTTAGATTGGCAACAGGCCATGATTGTTTAGCTAAACACCTGCATAGAATTGGAATATATCAGTCCCCTAACTGCCCATTGTGCAACTCAAACCAAGAAATGGATTCGGAACACCTCAAAATCTGTGCTTCATTGGCTGGTCATGGTAATATCTTTGAAAAATATTGGAGTGCAAGAGGTCAAATGACTTTATAGTCAAACGCCTGGCATTAGAAAACAACAACAACATAATTTATAGTATTGGGACTCTTATTTAAGGTTTAAAAACATAAATTTTAGTAAAATATATTTTCAATGTACAGCGAAATATGGTTTCAAAACTCCGTAGCTGTCGAGACTGTTTGTATCATGGCCACTTAAACTTGTACGCAGAAGTATGGTACTGCAAACATGTAAGTAGTGAAAAGAAATGTCGAGATGACTGACTTCCTACTGTCTAGTGTGAACGAAGCTTCCTTGTGAGCCGTGTTTTAATACATTAGATAAAAACAATGGTTACTGCGGGCCATATGCCACATCACCCGCAGTCTCCGCATTCTTCTCGGCTACCGTACAGTTATACAAATTGAATTAATGCGTTTCACATGTTACGAGTACCTGCATTTAGAAGGATGTTAGTGTGTCCTCGTTTCTTTTGTGCACATTGCAGATGAGTCGTCATGTTTCGGAAGACGGCAAATCAAAGAAAGGATCAGTAGAAGATTTGTATTAATTGCCAGTACTTCTTCTGCACAAAACTCGGATTCTCGTATAATATGAGCTACAGTAATATATTCAGTTGAATTATTTTTTAAATTTGATACATTTAAATTACACGTTGATCTTTCAAATAAACTCTTCAATTGAAGATAGTCGAACCCTCTGTGAAGAACTGTGTAAAAATAATATATAACAAATTTACCAAATCTTTGCTGTTCAAAAGCTACTTGAATGCTAGCCCTAGCATTGAAATTAACTAAAGTCATATTAAAAACCCTATCTTGGAGATATTAATATTATTTATGCTCGACCATGCCGAAATGTAGTAATTATACGCCTGGTAGCAGTCCTTTAATGCATGTCATTAAAGTACACCTACTCATTAAAGTACAGGTGTTTTCAGCCAATGACAACTCAGCTTACAGGTGTTCAGCCAATGATAAGTCAGCTTTGTACTGTTATAAAACCGCAAGTATCGATTATTTTCGGATATGCAATCAAAAGAGAATTAGCGAAAAGTCACGGAGGCTGGAAATCCAATACTGTCGCAGAAGGTTATGTTCTGTTACTATAAAAATTAGCGTTAATTGTAAATAATATTCAAATAAATTCAATTTGTCATCTCGTTTTTCAATGTCGAATTCAATAATCAAGGTTATACCAAGTTTAACGGGATTACATCAAGGTCAATGACATTATTGTTCCTCGGAAAAAATCAATACTTTCGCGTCTGCGCACATCTCACAATTCACGACCTAGAACAAGGTCACTTCCGATCTTGTCAGATACAAATAAAATGTATACATCTGAATAATTTCAAGTTAGAAATATGGTCGAGCATAAAAAATCGTATGACACTTGCCTATAATGGTAATTAAGAAGCTCGTATGAAAATTATGAAACTCGCTTGCGCTCGTTTTATAAACATCCATACTCGCTTCTTAATTACTATCATTATAGGCTCGTTGCTTAATGTACTATTCAAGTTGCTAAGTGAGACAAAGCTGGCGAAAGACAATGTTAATCATGACTGGGACTTTGTTTTTAGGTGTTAAAAATCGGGAAAATATGTGACAAAAAAAAAGACAAATATTTAATAATGTTTCAGTTATTTATGTGAATATAAACAATATGCACTACTCACTAGTATAAATTATTCTGTCTCGCCAACTGCTGAAGAATTACAGTACACAATGAGATTCATTCTCAAGTTGTCCATCACAAATGACTAACGATTATCACGGAACACTGCCTTGTACTGGGAAAAAGAGCGTCCTGGCCATTGAGAAACAACATGCACTCCCTAGAGACATGTTTATCATTGGAAATGAAAACAGAGGCAGCTGATGTTTATGAAATTATAATTGCTCCCTGAATCAGCGTTGCGATAACTTACACGACACTCCTAAATGATACATCAATGATTATGTGTGTCAGTTACAGTACAATTTTTAGTGATGGCAGCTCTTATAGGTTGTGGTGAAGGAGCAGACTGCAGTTCCACAGGTTCACAGATAGGCAATTCCGAGAAACAATTACTAGCTGTCACGTGTAAGCAACTGCACTGAACATTTGGGTGATGACTAATCTAAAATGGGACTTTTGTCGAAAATTATTTGAAAAAAACTTAATTTTTATGTGTTTTTATGAGAATATTTGAAAATATGTATTTACATAAAAAGTTCAAAATGTGTTAATTCTGTCGTCCATTTGCAGAAGGTGACATGTCCAAAATAACAAAGTGTTGGGAAATCGCAAAAACTATAACTAAGTTAACAAATTAAAATGTTCATATATTTTTTTTCTAATTTGATCACTGGGTACATGAATTTAGGATGCATGAACATTTTAATTTTTTAAGTATGTTCTGTTTTTTTTTTAACTATTTCCCAACACTGCCATTTTGGACGTCTTCCCTTTTGCAAATCGACAACAGAATTAGTCTACCGACTCCTCTACATTATCAGAAATTACTATATTCATTCTACGTTTCATGTCATGCGGAAATCTGTGGTATCTGCCCATACCTCTCCACCGCTGACCACGGCTACTCATGCGCAAGTAAACAAACCCGTACCTATAATCTTTTCGCTGTAAGAAAAATCCTAATATAAACAATAGCACGTGACTGAAGTGAGGCTTCATTGGCCGCTGTTTGGCGCCATAGATTCTCAGTACGTGTTCCCGAGTACTGTTGTACATTCTGTTTCATGTTAAACATTTCCCGTTACTCGTCAAGTAGGCCTAACCTCACTACTATGCATTCATTTGCTTAGGAAACATTTACTTTATAATTACTGTAATTAAAACTCACATAACTTATTATATACATTTAAGATTATTTATTTTTCTCCGCTTTTGAGAGGGCTTCTACCCTTATGTTTAATAACTACACACACCGAGGATGCAGAAGCCATACTTCAATACTACGTGCTTACGTGAACAACTACGAGCTCAAGTAACGCCAGCTTGTTACAAGAACAGACTACTTCGGTATTACTGTTTGTATTCATCCGCGTTCATAGTACATAACAAAATATAAAAGTAGCTTTTCTTTCACATAGCGTTTTATATATGAGTAAAGTTATATATTTTATTGTATTTAACAACTAGAATTCAATTTTTTATTTTCAAATAATACAAGATGATAGTTTCCAAATACGGACTATATTTTCCTGCGTCGTGTGAGTGTTTCGAGTGCGAGCCAATCACGAGTATGACAGCCACGTGCTTGTGTTTACATTAGGATTTTTCTTACAGCGAAAACAGTATATAGTCAAGGAGCAGCAAACCTGTTTCATTATATTGTAGAACAATTATTAATACAGAAGAGACGAGAATACACTATTTGTCTACATACGTTATGTTCCTAGATTATGAGAAAGCTCTCGATAGACTGTCAATGATAAATCTATGGGAAGTTATGCATAATGAAGACTTTCTAGAACATATTTGATCATAATTACAGTTTTAAGTCTATACCATGGCACAAATATATAGCTCGCGCAAGGAACGATTACCGAAAAGCAATGGTGGCGTTGCTGTCTGTTTTGACGTGTGTATGTAGACACTCCGAGGGTGAGCGAGAGGTACGGGCCGGTGGAAGTACTGCCTCTTCAAAGAAGATTAAAAAATGAGAGCATCACTGTGGAAATAAAGAACATAGCAAGAAAAAATTCGAAGCTAATTAAACGCGCAACATATGTTTAGGAATGAAATAATAATACCGTGCGATACAAGACACGTATTCACATGCAATGGAACAAACTAAAGTCATAATGTAACTATCACAACGCAAGACTGATTCTAACGATGTCATTTCTCTTCCGACTGTACTCTTGAATATCATTCAAGCTATCTCGTGACCTTTCCTGTCACCTGCTCTTCCTTATCGCATTGTTTCATTCGCATTCCTTCCGTCGGGACTCCCTGCTTGCGAGACCTATAATTATTGACAGGGAAAGGATTTATATGTAAATACATATTTACTTATAAAGCTAATATAATTTATATTTTGCATTATCTTTATGTTTCACAATGTGTAGGGTTGAAAAATCCTACTTTTATTTTCCATATTTTTCCATATTTTAGAGTTTAGTACATATTTTCGTTAATTTCCATATATTTTCCATATTTCATATAAAACAGTCCATATTATATTAGGTTTAACAATAAAACAAAACAAAATTCCATTAACTTTTAAAAATACATTTCAACAATAGAGATTTAAACACATGTTCAGTAATCCCTTTAACATCAGAGTTATTTGAAAATTAGCAGTCCTATCAACAATGGGAAAGTAAGTTACAAAACTGTATTAATTTAATTTAAAATTTTTAACAGACTTCAGTTGTGCAGCTCAACAGTTAAATGCCAGTCAGAGTACACATAGGTTCAGTTTTGTAAATCATACTATAAAGACGGTAAATATGCCAAAAGTACGTCATTCAGTCAATTTAAAATCAAAACTAACAAGTTACATTTCAGAATTTAAAGAAGATGGTTTATCAACTGACAATAAAATATTATTTTGTAATTTGTGTCAGTGTGCAGTATCATCTACACAAAAGTTCCTGGTGCAACAACACATTACAACTAGTAAACATCAGGCCAACAAACAACTAAATTCCAAGCAGAGACAATTGTTTTTAACACAACCAACAACATCGAATGTAAGATCTGAGTTTAACATCGACCTGTGCCGTTCTCTCATCTCTGCTGATATTCCTCTCTACAAACTAAAGAATAAGGTCTTCAGGGAATTCCTTGAAAAATATACTCAACATACAATCCCGGATGAGTCAACACTTAGGAAGACGTATGCTCCATCCATCTACGATGAGACAATACAGAAGATAAGAGATGAAATTAAAGATAGTTCAATTTGGGTTTCCATTGATGAGACTCCCGACAAAGAAGGTAGACTTGTTGGTAATGTAGTTATCGGTTTGTTAAGTGAACAATATTCTGAACGAATTCTTTTACATTGTGATGTTCTAGAAAAGTGCAATAACAAAACTATAGTTAAACTGTTCAACGAAGCTATGGGTATCCTGTGGCCAAAGGGTATTATGTACGATAATGTGTTATTCTTTATTAGCGATGCTGCCCCTTATATGGTCAAAGCTGGACAAGCATTATCTGTTGTATATCCTAAATTGACTCATTTTACTTGTGTGGCGCATGCATTTCATCGTGTGGCAGAAGTGGTCAGAGACAATTTCCCTAAAGTAGATTTGTTGATTTCATCAGTGAAAAAAGTATTTCTCAAAGCTCCCAGTAGAGTTAACGTGTTGAAAGAAATGTACCCTGAAATTCCATTGCCACCAAAGCCAATTTTAACTAGATGGGGTACATGGCTAGAAGCAGTTGAATATTATGCCGAACATATAGACTCTATTAACAATGTTCTCCTTGCATTGGACTCTGAAGATGCAGTCTCAATTGATACTGCGAAAACAGTTACCTGTGACATAAGTGTGAAGAATGACTTAGCTCACATTCAGCATACATTTTCATGCATCATAAAAACGCTCAAAAGTCTCCAAAATAGGCACCTTTCACTATCTGAAAGTTTTGAAATTATAAATAGTACTGTGGAACAACTGAATCGTGGTAGAGGTAAAGTTGCAGATGCAGTAAGAGCTAAGGTGGACACTGTACTTTCAAAAAACCCTGGATATGAAGAACTACAAAAGGTTGTTGCTGTGATGAGTGGTGAATCAACAGTGAAGATTAACTTGGACTTATCCCCAGCAGACATTGTGAAATTGAATTATGTACCAGTTACTTCTTGTGACGTCGAACGCTCTTTTAGTCAGTATAAATCTATCCTCAGAGACAATAGAAGAAGATTCACTTTTCAGCACTTGAAAGAAATGTTTGTAACCTATTGTTATGGTAACAGACAATAAAAATTGTGTTTTGTTGAAACTACATTGGAAGATAAGGTACGTCCATTATATTTTTTGTTTAGTTTGATTAAAATGTACCAATATTTAACGTACATAGTCATTTTTTTATAATTTTAAGTCCATATTTAATTCCATATTTTGGTAAAAATCCATATTTAATTCCATATTTTGGTAAAAATAACTACATATATATTTACATATTTCATATATTTTTAGTCCATATAAATCCGTTCCCTGATTATTGACATTGACAATGGAAGACTAATTAGTAATAAAACACGGAACACAAGTCAAAGTGTTAAACAAGATTGCTTCATGTTTCCGGCTCTTCAAGCTTTCAGGTAATCTATACTACTAATAAATCTGTAGCCGAAATTGTTCTGGTAATTTTCGATTTTCCAAAAATAATTGGTCGTAACATATATAATTAACCACCCTGAAACCGAAAATCGCTTTTTTGAAATTTTTGTTTGTATATCTATCTCTGTCTGTATGTTTGTTATCTTTTCACGCGATAATGGCTGAACGGATTTCGATGAAAATTGGAATATAAATTAAGTTCGTTGTAACTTAGATTTTAGGCTATATGGCATTCAAAATACATTATTTAAAATGGGGGTTATAAGGGGGCCTGAATTAAATCGAAATATCTCGCTTATTATTGATTTTTGTGAAAAATGTTACATAACAAAAGTTTCTTTAAAAATAATTTACGATAAGTTTTATTCCTTGAAAAATTTTGATAGGACTGATATTTAATGAGATAAATGAGTTTTAAAATTAAAATAACTGCCATCTAAGGCCGTGTAATGAATTAAAAAACAAATGACTTCGTCTATAAGGGGCCTTGGACAGTAACAATCGAAAGCTATGAAAGATAGCCTACAGAGAATGTTTCTGTGTTTGTATGAAGTAATATCGGAAGCTAAATTAACCGATATGTATAATTAATTATTATTTCACCATTGGAAAGTGTAGTTTCTCTAGATGGACATAATGCTATAATGTTATTACAGTAACTTCTGATATAATATAATATAATATAATATGTAATATTATATAATATAATTTAAGTTATTTGAAGGGTTCAGAACCATAGTGGGCCAAGCGCCATTTACTGAATACGTAGAAAACAAGGGTTAAAATTAAGTTATTACCATAATCCAATGGAAACCTATAACAAGTAAAATAAAATATACACATTAAATCTAAATGATGTCAATCTTCATTAAGCTATGGTTGCATGTAATAAAAATTAAGAAACATGTTAAAGGAATTGTCATTGCACCAGATGAGTGTCTCTGGGCCAAAATGATCGCATTTTAATTATTTGGATGCAATTTAAATTAAGTAACATATTAAACGATTTATCCTTCTATCAACCACGAATGTTCCCTGGATCAAACGTCCTATTTTAATTATGTAATTACTTTATATTTATTTGTAACGGGTGCAGCGGACGCACGGGTACTGCTGGTATAAAAATAAAAATGTTTAAGGAAAATGAAAAATTAAGGATAGATGAGTATCTTCAGCTTGCACGTCTTTGAGATTTCGATGGAGTCCAGCTACAGTATTAAATCACGCCTACACCATGTTGAATGATGCTTGTAATGATAATGAATATTGAAGCTGAGAGTGACGGTGGATAGATGAAGGGAAACGGGAGAACCTCGAGAAAAACCTTCAGAAACCTTGACTTCGACTATCACAAATGCGACTCCGCTATGACCGGTATTCGAAACCTGGCCTACAGTCATTGTAAGCCAATGCTCTGGCAACTGAACTAGCAAACCTGCTTGTTTTGAATTTGCTTAATTTGATGTGTGTTCAATTGCCCCGGTTTTTCCCCACCATAGAAGAGACGTGCAATATATGTGTAATTTTTGTTTGAATAGGCCTATGTCCTTAATGAGGACCCTGATCCTAAAAAAATTCTTGTAAAGTTACGATGTTAATTTCCTCGCCACAAATTACTAGTAATAACCTCTCCGTCTCTTATTTTTTTGTATTTGGGTGACCGAAAATCTGTCTAGAATGCGAGGTCGTCGTGTGAAATAATACTTAACTCGTAAAGAACCGTAAACCTCTGCCACAACCATTACAGGAAATTAAGTTTGCGAACTACATTTTAGCCACGAACAGCCATTTACTTTCACAGAGTTGTTAAGTGTTGTCTGCTTTCGTGCAAAATATTACATAGTGACTTTCCTCAACTACAATTAAGTATTTTTAAAACTAGCACTTGTTCTAACACCATATGCAAATGAAACATATCCGGAAATCACTTTCATGTTTGCTCATCCTTTGCAATAAAAAACAGGTCTACTAGTAGGCCTACCAATGGCGTACGCAGAATTTTGTCAAGGAGGGGGGGGGGTCATTATTAAAAATGTTTGCAATTTACATTATCGGTATTTTAGATGTTGTACATTGTTATTGTTGTTATTATTATTATTATTATTATTATTATTATTATTATTATTATTATTATTATTTAAAATATGAGCTCTCAAATGCAAAAAAATCTTAAATGAACGGGTGAATACCGCTCTTAAAATGAGTTCAAAATCGACAATGCTCAATATTTAATAACATCTACACCGCAGAAGTGTCAAAATAACCTTTTCAGTATGTTTCAGAATAAGTTAAATTAGGCTATTTCATATTGTGTCAGCTTCATTTTATTTGAAGAACGGTACTAGGAGGCAAGTCTCTTTGTAATAAAGATAACATTGTTATAATTCGAACGTGCCACAGCACCAAGCACAGGGATTGTATTGAAGGAGAGATAAGAGGACTATATCTAATGTCGATGTAGATTTTGTTACTCTGACAATGAAAAATTAGAGAAGGGAAAACGATTATGGATAAAAAAAAATCAAATATTTTTTTTCTTTTAGTTCAAGTAACTCCTCCCTTGCGTACGCCCTTACCTACTACTGCTACTGTTACTGCTACTACTACTACTGCTGCTACTACTGCTACTGCTACTACTACTATTATTTATATGGCTTGATATTCATTCTGCTGTTGTCGCAATTGATGTTTCTTTCGTTACTATTCATTTTGCTGCTATCATTTACAGTAAATTGTGATGGCTTCTGCTATTTATGCTATTTACATAATATTCTTACTGCTAGATTCATGTTATACATCGAAGATATGTAGAGTGGGTTATTTTACGACGCTGTATCAACATCTAAGGTTATTTAGCGTCTGAATGAGATGAAGGTGATAATGCCGGTGGAATGAGTCTGGGGTCCAACACCGAAAGTTACCCAGCATTTGCTCATACAGGGTTGAGGGAAAACCCCGGAAAAACCTCAACCAGGTAACTTGCCCCGACCGGGAATTGAACCCGGGCCACCTGGTTTCGCGGCCAGAAGCGCTAGCCGTTACTCCACAGGTGTGGACAGATATGTAGAACTCTCCATATTTACGAACTTTTAACCATATTCATAATAACATTAGGCCTACATTTCACTGCCATGAAGCCTATATGGCCCACCATTGTGGCTATATGCTGACTGAAAAAACTAAATTTTACAGGAGACACAAAAAACTGAATGAAGACAGGTTATAGGTGGAACCGTCACACTTTGACACGCTATAATGAAGAGAAATAATTCAATTTTACTAAGATAACTTTAACATCGTGTAGAGGCCTGCTTTATGTTAACGAATCCACCAAAATCTCAATTTTGCAAATTTTGCAGTTAGCAAGTTTTGCAAAAACGGTCCTCATATGAATAGTGCATGCGCTTGACAACCATGTGGTCCGAGGTTAGATTACCGTCGTAGGCAATAGAAGAAATTTATCTTTCGTCCACGGGACTGGGTGTTTGTCCGTTGTCTTGTGATTGTCCTGTGATGTCTCAGCGGTGGCCCTGAGTGTGCATATGATGTTTGCCGATCCCATGACCAACTAAGCCCATGTTTGTGAGATGTCTAATTATGATACAATGAATGTCTTTCCTCTACCTGTAGCGGTTTGTAAGTAGGATAAAAGGGAAGGTTAAACAGAATAAAAAATGAAAAGAAAGAAGTCTCTAAGAGTTACTCTAATAATAAAATTATCCCACATGAAGATTGTGTAGACATACAGAACACAGGAAAGTAGAGCTTTCTTACGGCGACTTCAATGTTAAAAGGCAATGAGACTTCAGGATTAAATTCGGACTACTTGAGGGAAAGAAACAAGTGTTAAAAATACTTTTCTCACAAGTGTTGGGAGTACTTTTCACACTTTGCCGTATAATAGTCAATTTTTTTAACACGCTTGCCTAGAATTAAAAGATTTAATAACTATCTAAAAATGTATTTTATTATTTTGTAAGTTGCTAATGTTTAGGTTGAATGGCTTCCTGTAATAAAGTAGCAACTATCTCTCAGAATTGTTTAATTCTTGAGCCCTCAATACGTTTGTTGCTGGATTTCATGTGTATTAACAATGCGTTCTATGAAGCAAGTATTTGTTCTGCTGATTAAACAGCAGTTTCTTCTATACTGCTACCTTGAAATTTCTTCCTGCTTCTTCCTACCTGCAATGCAGCATTGTGGAGACCAGTTTTCACTTTACAATAATTACAGTATTCTCATCTGAGCATCTCATTCTTCACATCATGACTTACTCAGGAATTACACATGTGCAGAATAAAAATATAAATAATGATCATTTTCATCGTCATCATCATTGTATGGAAAAAGAGACAAAAAGAGGAGGGGAGGTGAGAAAGCGACCAGAAAGAGAGGTGGGGATTGATAGCAGTTCGATGACCCCATCTCTAGTTCTGGGCGTGGTGGGAACAAGAGTCGTCGCACGTAGGCGCTACTGAAGTCAGCTGTTGTGAGTACACAAAGGAAGCTGGGTGATACCAATACTCATTTTGTTGGTACTTATTTACTGCACTTCATGGACCTTTGTAAAGCGTACGATTATTTCAGCAACTTCCCAGACATGTGTATGATTGTGAGTGAAAATTTTTCTCAGTCCAGGTAATAAGTAGGTACTTAACATAATTATGGTGTTCGATTTTCGGTTTATAGTAGAGAAATATAAGTGCAATTAAATTTAAGGCATATGTACGTGAAGAGGTACAGAAATTTTCAGAAAATGGAGAATTTTTTCATTATTAGGTTTTCACTAGCAGATTAATCAGAAATAAACAAAGATTTTACTACAATTTAACAGCGGTTTAAACAACATACATAATTTTTAAGAAAACATGTTCTTTTGTCAGTTTTCTATAAAAAAATATTTCATCAGATTGGAAAAATACAGTATGTCCGGGAAGTCCGTATACCCTTATACCTTACTAGTTTCTTATTAGCGTATCATATTATATTATTATATTGTAATTAATTATTAGAGCCCGGATGTTTAGGCATTTGTTTTGGTTAAAATAGGCAGGCATATAGGCACTAAAATAATAAAAATAGGCAGTGAAATAGGCTTTTATTATTCATGGAAACAGACAAAAAAAGACAAATACTTAATAAACTATCCCATACGGTACTCACTTTCTTTGATTACATGTCACAACAAGATGCTTTTTTAAGTTGTCAACTGTCATAGTGAGTCACCTGTCAGAGAGAACGTTTTTCATGGTGGAAAAAGATCTTTCTACTTATGCTGAAGTGATTGGAGCAAACTTAAAACAACTTATTTCAGAAGGACTGTCTCTACTTTCTTTCAGAGATCGGGAAAAACCGACTGTGTATTGTCTCAAAAAGAGGGGTGTGTGAAGGGATTAGAGATGTCAAAGTACGCGTGACTTGTGCGTGCTAGCGACAACAGTAATGGGACCTGGAGACTTGCTTTTAATACTTCCTTCATCCCCTTTCTTTCGCTGGAAAACCTCGAAGTGGCCTGAGCACTGAGGGTTATACTGTTCAAACATCTTTGTTAAATGGCATAAAAGATGGAATCGGTAGGAGAGAAAAGTTTACGAAGTCTTGGAAAAACATGTATTGCTGGAGAATAAGATTCTCAGCAAATATTTGTGCGAGGTGAATATAAATTTTTTATTTTATACAACCGTTCTTTTATGTTTTTTATATAATTTATGTGCGGTTTATTTTAAATGCATTAAAATATAAAAAAATGTACAATAACGACGTAAAAAGGCTAAAAAGGTCATTTAACCTTAAAATAGGCAACGGGAGCTAAAATAGGCAAAAAAGGCAAAATAAAAATTGGGCCTATCATCCCCAAATGTGTGGAAACGTGTTTATCTCTAATAGGTCTTTCATACATATACTCAGTTTAAAAAAGGCATTTTGCCTAACATCCGGGCTCTATTAATTATTATTATTAATATTCATAACATTAGTAATTGTTGTTGGTGCATTGTTGTTATGTCGGTGTACCGTTGTTACTGTTATTGTAGAGTTCGCCTCACTCGATCGTCATTCTGTAAGTTGAAATGGCAGACACAAGTTCGTTCCCTAAGTGTTCTCGTGTGATGCTAATTGTCTCTCCTGTGTGAGGACGTTCATGTATCCATACACTCGTGACTAACCTCTCTTCAACAGAAAACAAACTTGTCTGCCATTTCAACTCGCAGAATGACTATCGAGTGAGGTAAACTCAACAAGAATAACAACGGTACACCGATATAACAGTGCACCAACAACAATTAATAATGTTATAAATAATAATAATAATAATAATAATAATAATAATAATAATAATAATAATACATATTTACAATATAAAATTATACGCTTATAAGGAACTAGTAAGGTATAGGAGTATACGGAATTCCCGGACATACTGTATAACGTAGAATGCAAGTACGACTTCAGGTAAGCATAGAACTCTTCAGACTCAATTGCATTTTCTCTAATTTTTTCAGGAGTTGTAACATTTAAACTTAAAGTATGCGTGCAATAAATTGTTTAACTTTGTACTTAAAAAAAATAAAATTATATGTACAGTAGTGGCAAAAAAACCGTACCGACCCTTGTATATATCGTTGCAATCGAAAAGTATTGGGAATACATTTTAATAAACAGCATAATTTTTGTAGCGATATTTTACAACATAATTAACTTATTATTCACACAACATGAATTTTACCAGCAATCGAAAAGTACTGGGAATAAATTTGAATAAGGAACAAAAAAAAGTTTTCTTCCCAGGCAGGATTCGAACCACGAAAGTCTTAGTTACCAGTCTATCGTGCTCTGGAGTGAACAAGGCTCTGAAATCAGCTACAAGGGTCGGTCCGTTTTTTTTTTTTTGCCACTATTGTACATATGCTAAAATTATTTTATAGAAGACACTGTTCTGTTTTTTATTTTCTTCTTTATCAGTGTGTACCGCAATATTTTAATTACTCATTTATTTATAGACTATAAATAATTCGCCATGATAGGTATTATTAATTCATTAAATTATTAGCTTTAAATGAGTCTCTGTGTTCTCTTACACGAAACAAACTAGAAGTCTGAAGGCACACTTCTAAGGGTTGAATTCTTTATTTTTTATAGAGATATTAAAATCTTGGAAATGAGGAAGGAGGAGATAAGTATACAGAGACAATGAGGAATATTAATTCTGTAGGGGAAAGAAAAACCATAACAAGACGTTTTTTTCTGAATGTGAGATTGAGTCTACGGCACTTCAATCGAAGTGTGAAAGTGAAGAACAAAAATCGGGGTAGGCTTTATCGGAGACAGCCGTAACTTCTCGGGATGGGATGTTGAATGTAACGCCGGCTTCGCGCTGCAGATGCTTAAACATTGTAAATTTTCTCTTTTCACTCAACTCACTCGACAATTTTTTCATCTTTACTTGTCGACTGCTGATTGTTGCTCAATTGAGATTGTAGCCTGCTTCGCTACGAAATGTTTGACACCACTTCGAACGTTCTCTCTCTCTCTCTCTCTCTCTCTCTCTCTCTCTCTCTCTCTTCGCATTCTAGAGTTGCACTTTCTCGGCTGACGCGCGACCTGTCAGTTCGTGCATCTTCCCCCTCCCGTGTATCACTACATGACGTCACCCGCTCCAACTTAAGTTCACGTTGGATAGATTGACCCTTCGTCTCTCAATCGCCGTTTATTTCATTGGAATGTGTCGTGTAGTTGAGAAATTATAGACACGACAAATCTTGCCTGAAAATATGTCTACTTTCTAGGTTGACACTCCAGTAGTGGATCGAACTTGTAGACGTTTTACGCCAGAAAGAAAAATGTCATCGATCCGTGGCATGTTCAAGACAGATAGAGTCTGTAGCGGGGTAGATTGGCATTCTCACTGCGATATCCGAGAAGGTGTTGAGTGGGAAATGAGCGTTGTGACGAGTGATGATTGACATTGAGTTCTATTATATAAATACTTACACTGGTCGTCTCATGCTTGTTTGTTTCCAAATGTCGTCTGCTACTATGTTGCTGCTAGACGTCTTGCCAACAAGTTACACCGTCAGAAACGCGAACCTCTTCCACGTAGGCTAATTGAATTAGTAGTTGTCGCGTAGACTATTTTTGTATAGAAGTAATATCTTATTTGACAGGCTAATTTGTTACTGTGTGTTCGTCTTATTTACGTTGATGTGGAACTTGTTATTTTCTGTTATTCACGCTTTTAATTCGCCATTTCAAAGTATAATTTATTTGGTTTCTTTATTTTTCTTCAAGTGCCTTATACTGGGTGTTAACCAATATGAAGAGTCCACGGAAGGAACATGCTAAGTCACTTTTCTTAAATTTTACAAGAGAGCGAGCATTTCTTAACTTTAATATAATGCTAAGACGACATTAATTTACATCTCCGTTAAAGTTACCATGTTACAATGCAGGCTTTTTGCCATTCTGATTTACTAGAAAGATTTCTTTCCGTGAACACTTCATATATGGGAAGTCTTTGTCCACGGAAAGAACATGTTAAGTCACTTTTTGTTGATTCTTGTTTTTTTTTGGCCCCATCTGCTATCTCATAAAGTGAACTACCTTTCTAGTAAATCAGAATAGCTAAAAGCCTGTATTGTATGTAACATGGTAAATTGAACTAAATGAGATGTAAATTCATTACGTTTTATGGGTATATTAAAGTTAAGAAATGCTCCTCTGGAAATTTTAAGAAAAGTGACTTGGCATGATCTTACCGTGGATCTTTTATTTGGGGAATGGGTAGAGGACCTGAAAACAAAGAAATTAATGTAAGTGGTCAGTGGTCGCCAGCACTCGCTGAAATGAGTAAAGGGTAAGCGGAGCCTTCCCGTGTGCCCCGTCGTGCAGCAGGAAGAGATAGCATACCCGCTAGCAGCTACGAATGCACCATAATGCAGTGTCTTCTCCGCGGGTAAGAGACGCTAGCCCCAGAGTGCTCTGTGCTGATGACCGCTGACGTAAATAAATAGTCAATTTCGCTTGGTTTCGTAGTTTACATATGCCGTTTAGTTCACGTTTACGTATTACAACTTTATTCTTACATCTTCGTTTACAAATGCAGGCATAATTCTACAGGATATGCTCAAAATGGCCACCATGATTTGTGATACAAGCTCCTACAGGGTTGTTTCCGATCTCTGATAACGATTTTTGAGTGACGTCATGTGCGTCAGGAGTCACACAACAACTGATCTGTGGTCAGAGGTGACAGTTCAGTAATGACTGATTTCATAGTCAAAGTACACGGTGTCTCACAGCACCAATGCCCAAGAAAATCGAGCCTTTTTGGGAGGGGTACATTAAGAACCTTACCGATGCCAAGTATAGTTAAGTGAAAATAATAGAAGCCTGCAAAAAAACGTGGTTTCGTTATTTTCAAGAAAGACATCTTCTGTGTACTTAATAAGACTGGTAAATCTCGGATGGGATTAATTTATATCATCTTCTGGGATAGTGCGAATTGTAACGAGGGGTGGATTTGCTTGCTTTTTTTCCTCTTTCCCTTTTTCCCCGTTTTCTTATTATTTCCCTTCAAGTGTACTTATATTTATTCGTACTCCTCAATAAGCATGAACTGCTCGCACTCCCGGCGAAGCATCAACTCCCTTTAATGGCGGCCGAACAGCGGTTCAATTTTGTACGCAAAACTAGCGCCGTTGGTGTCTCTTGTTATATATTACAAACTCTTTGGATAGAACATTTGGGAATATTCCGATAATATAGGTGGCGCTAGCTGCGAAGAGCTGCCTGAGCGATCGAGTCGACGTGCACGGCTCACTGGAAACTGAAAAGGAGCTACGTAATAATCATTAATAATCAATGAAAACGAGTTGCTAAGGCGGTTTATCGACATTAGATAAGCGGCAATAATCTCTGTAGTTTTAAGAATAGTTGTAAGAATTACTTTAAAATTCCATGCCGTGTGCTTTATCTATGTGTGAAAACTCTATATAAGTATAATTTTGTTTATTAGCTACTATTCTATAGAAATTTAACAGTTCAGGGGGAATATTCTGCGTATTATCGTAAAGGTGTCGTTTAATATTCAGTTTCTTGTATGAAAAACAAAGTAAATGGGCTCGATGCCATATAATATTGGAATAATCTCTGTCGCTTGGTGTCTGAGAATAGCTATTGGCCATCTAAATTTGTGCGCAGGTGTACGAAGGAGCTGAGGGCTTTAACACCGAGACGGCACAACAGGGCTATGAAGATAAAACTAAAAAACTGTATGTAGAGTCTGGACACAACAACATTGTGGAGTAAAAATGTATATTCAAAGTACAGTAGATGCAACTTTTCAAGGGTATGCTCGACATTTGCATAAGCATAAAGTTGCACGTCTATTTTTTGGTATTGTGTGTAATATACATTAAGGGGAATAATGAGTTGAGTATTAAAAATAATTTTCGGATGTTCTTTTATTCTTATGGAAAATTTCCATAGTTCTCTAATCATGTTCAACTGTTAGGTTACGCTGCCATTAGGTCGACTTCCCGTTTGTTCATCTGTTATTTATCATTATTGAATCTTCTCACTTCAAAGCTTTGTTTGATAAACAAATTAGAATGAAATTATTTATTAATGCATGTGCAATTAGAGTAATTTCGTTTTTAAATTATTTAATTTTGACAATATTACTGTTCTTATAACCTTACCATTATTATTATTGTTTTTATTTGGTTATTTAACGACGCTGTATCAACTACGAGATTATTTAACGTCGATGAATTGGTGATAGCGAGATGGTATTTGGCGAGATGTGGCCGAGGATTCTCCACGGATTACCTGACATTCGCCTTACAGTTGAGGAAACCTCGGAAAGAATCCAACCAGGTAATCAGCCCAAGCGGGAATCGAACCTACGCCCGAGTACAACTCCGCATCACCAGGCAAACGCACTACCGCCTGAGCTACGCCGGTGGCTTTATTATTATTATTATTATTATTATTATTATTATTATTACTATTATTATTATTAATTAATCCGTGGCGCTACAGCCTATGAAGGGCCAAGACTGACCTGCCGGCTGATGGCCTCACGGCCACATGCCGAAGCAGAGGTGGACTATCATCCAACCAGAATGGAGGTATCGTGTGGTTAGCAGTTTTAGCTGGTTTGCGTAACCGGATTTCGCTACCTATCGTAGCTCCCCAAGTGAATCACGATGCTGGGTGGGCACCGGTCCCGTACACTGGCCGAAATTTCATGAGAAAATTTCTTCCCCCATGAGGACTCGAACTAGCGCGCATTCCGTAACGCGAGTCCTAGGCAGGATGCCTTAGACCACGACGCCACGGTGCGAGACATTATTATTATTATTATTATTATTATTATTATTATTATTATTATTATTATATATACAATTAAAATTAAAATGAGTTCCCCTTTAAAATAACATTTTTAATGATTGTCATGAAAGGCATTGACTCCTGCACAGTTACATTCGATTATACGAGTCCTTTCACAGGACAGGATTTAGCGTACAAAGATGGCAATTTCTTGAACAGCACGTGGTTAGCGTCCTTGATCTTGTTCTGTTTATTTATTGGCTGGAGGTAATGACGTTGAGTCACTCTCGGGAAGATACCGTTAATGCCCTCGAGCTACTTGTAATCGCCGTAACATTTCCTTCTTTCCAAAGCCCCTCCTTCGTGCTTTCTCTTTCTGACTGTTCTCCTCTGGGGTCTCCGACCTTCCTCCATTCTGACACAATTTTATTCCACGTGATATGGAGCAGATGATTACTATCTGCAAGCCGCTTGTTCGTAACACGGTACTGAATAGCAACAGAATAGAGTTGGGAAAACGTTCTCTTCCCCAGTTCCTGTGTTATTTTGTGTTCAACAACGGAATTCTGATGTCATTGTTTCCATTTTATATCTACTGTCAGGCAGATGACGTCATCGGTGCCGTTATATAAATAAAATAAAACGAGGTCGGTTTTTAGTATTAAAACTTACAGTACCACATCCGTGTGGAGACGGCAGTTCTCTTGCAATTCAGTTATCATTCAAGCTGGAATTATTTGCAACACAATACACTGTTAAAATTGATTAAAGTTGGTGTTAATAGATACGAGAAAATTCAGTGTTAATGCTTATGCCATGAAATGAATTATATGTGTTCTCGTTTGTCACAAATTAAGATATTTGATCTAAAACAGTACAAGAATGAAATTTATTAACTACTAGCCGAACCCGTGCGCTCCGCTGCATCCGTTAGAAATAAATATAAAGTAATTACATAATTAAAATAGGACATTTGATCCAGGGAACATTCGTGTTTGATAGAAGGATAAATCGTTTAATATGTTACTTAATTTAAATTACATCCAAATAATTAAAATGCGATCATTTTGGTCCAGAGACCACTCATTGGTGCAATGACAATTCCTTTAACATGTTTCTAATTGTTATTACATGCAACCATAGTTTAATGAACATTGACATCATTTAGATTTAATGTGTATACTTTATTTTACTTGTTATAGGTTTCTATTGAATTATGGTAATAACTTAATTTTAACCCTTGTTTTCTACGTATTCAGTAAATGGCGTTTGGCCCACTATGATTCTGAACCCTTCAAATAACTTAAATTATATAATATAATATAATATAATATAATATAATATAATATAATATAATATAATATAATATAATATTATATTATATTATATTATATCAGAAGTTACTGTAATAACATTATAGCATTATGTCCATCTAGAGAAACTACATTTTCCAATGGTGAAATAATAATTAATTATACAAATCGGTCAATTTAGCTTCCGATATTACTTCATACAAACACAGAAACATTCTCTGCAGGCTATCTTTCATAGCTTTCGATTGTTGCTGTCCAAGGCCCCTTATAGACGAAGTCATTTGTTTTTTATTTCATTATACGGCCTTAGATGGCAGTTATTTTAATTTTAAAACTCATTTATCTCATTAAATATCAGTCCTATCAAAATTTTCCAAGAAATAAAACTCATCGGAAATTATTTTTAAAGAAACTTTTGTTATGTAACATTTTTCACAAAAATCAATAATAAGCGAGATATTTCGATTTATTTAATTCAGGCCCCCTTATAACCCCCCTTTTAAATAATGTATTTTGAATGCCATATAGGCTAAAATCTAAGTTACAACGAACATAATTTATATTCCAATTTTCATCGAAATCCGTTCAGCCATTATCGCGTGAAAAGGTAACAAACATACAGACAGACATACAAACAAAAATTTCAAAAAAGCGATTTTCGGTTTCAGGGTGGTTAATTATATAATGTTAGGACCAATTATTTTTGGAAAATCGAAAATTACCAGAAAAGTTTCGGCTACAGATTTATTATTAGTATAGATTAATAAATTTTAACGATGTATTTTTTTCCCTTATACGAATATATGTATTAAATATTTATGTGGCACTCTTTAGCGTTAAAGTTACGGCATTGCATTACAAGCCAGAAGGTCGCAGTTTCGATTTCCGATGGGTAATGTATGATAAGGACAAAATAAATAGACTGAAACATTCCAGTATGTTTGTTTATGAAAGGGTACTATGAAGTAACATTTAAAGTTAACTTATCATTAGGGCTCTGATTTTTAGGTGCTAAAATCGGAAAAAAAATATTTATTTTTATATGCTAAAAATCGGGTAAATATCTGACAAGAAAGGAAAAATATTTAATTATGTTTCAATTATCTTATGTGAATATAAACAATATGCAGTGTTCAATATAAATTATGCTATATCCCCAACTGCTTAAGAATTACAGCACACAATGAGATTAATCCTCAAGTTGTCCATCACAAATGACTGACGATTATCGCGGAACACTGCCTTGTACTGAGAAAAAGAGCGCCCTGACCATTGAGAAACAACATGCACTCCCTAGAGACATGTTTATTATTGGAAACGAAAACAGAGGCAGCTTTCTGAACTAGCGTTATAACTCACAAGGCACTCCTAAATGACACATCAGTGTTTATGTGTGTTAGTTACAGTTCAATTTTTTAGTGGTGACAGCTCTTATCGATTGTGGTGAGAAAGCAGACTGCAGTTCCCCAGGTTCACAGCTAGACAATTCCGAGAAACATTTGCCACCTGTCACGCCTAAGCAACTGCACTAAACATTCGGGTGATGATAAATCTGAAATGGAGCTTTTGTCGAAAATAATTTGATGAAAACTTAATTTTTGTGTTCTATGTGAATATTTGAAAATATTTATTTACATTAAAAAATCAAATTTAAAATTTGTTCTCACGTAACCTTGTCCGAAATGTAAAACACAAATACGAGTTTCTACTACAGTGCAAATAAAATATTTATTTACCTAAGAAATCTAGCCTTACTTATCGTAGTTCATCCAGAATCACATGATGGTATGACACACCAGAAATGTCTGACCTTTCGAGTGTATATATATATATATATATATATATATACAAACTCCAGGTACCGTATCACAATGATGTAACAGCTGCTTTATATCACGTACACCGTACGGTATAAAAGTACTATAATGAGACCTTGAAGTGATCAGTATTATTAAATAGAAAGTAAATAAATAACTAATGTATTTGCCGTTTTAAATGGCTTATCAATTTGCTAGGTGATTGTTTATTCACATTTTTAGCGTAACATGTAGAACAATTTAAATTGTTCCCTAATTATGATTCATAACAAATTCTGGTTGTGAAACCATCTTGAACTATCATCCATTTCCAAGCAAAATTGCCCACACATGTACGAAATTTTTCTCCTTGAAAACAAATACTAATAATTTGTTGCGTAACTAGGAACTCCTCGAGGATATTTTTGAAAGCACAGTCTTTGTTTATCATAAATTCCACTTGTACTTCCTGAGGTTTGAAACCGGTTCTCCGTAGAAAGGCGACGTTGCAGCCTTTGGGTTAACGTTGCGCATAGTGTGAGTATATTATGGCCTGTGTTTTATTAGGTCTATTGTACGAGTATATAAATATGCAGGAAAAACATTACTGGAGGCCATATGAACTATGTGTGGAGAGTGTGTACCTATCTTAGATGAAGCAGCTTGTTGAACCTGGAAACAAACAGGATGCACATCCTAAGAAGAAGAAGAAGAAGAAGAAGAAGAAGAAGAAGAAGAAGAAGAAGAAGACATAAACATATCTTAAATAACGTTTTGTAATAGTGTATTACGATACAAAATTGAGAAGTGCTTTTTACAAAATAGAGGAAAACTTTGAAAAAAAATGAGCAGAGCGAGTTTTTCTATTTCCGAGATTTTGTAATGCACTTCCCTTCATAACATTTTTTGCACGATCATATTTTTAAAATTGCAAATACAATATACAGGGTGTTTCCGGGCTGGTGTTACAAACTTTCAGAGATGATGGGGAAGGGCACGTGTATCAATTTGAGATAAGGAACCCTGATCCGGAAATGACTGAATCGAAAGTTATAAGCAAAAGTAGTTGTGTGGAAATGGAATTGTAATTTGGCACCACGTGTCCTCCTTCCATTAATCTTTGGAACAGTCGTGGAAAGATGGTATGGGCCGGATGTCTCCTTTGTGGGTACTTGGCCCGATACAATCTGTGACCTTGTCTACTGTTCCCATTGGATCATCCGTATTCGAAAATCAGGTCTGCATATTCCGCTATCGTGTACTCCTCCATTTCACTAGGACTGATCGACTGGACACTGCAACTTGTACACATACACTGCTGTCTACAGACGTGCATATCAGGACCGACCATGTCCGTTACACATTACGCTATCTGCATTTCTTTAGTGTAGTTTCCTGTCCCACCCCTCAGACAGCGCACTGAATGGAATACTGTAAGAAGACAATGTAAACAACGTCAGATGAATACAGCATGTGTAAGATGTACAGATAAATACACATAAATAAGGTGTAAAGAGGAATAAAATTATTTCATTTCAACACAACTATTTTTGCTTGTAAATTTCTACTCAGTCATTTCCGGACCAGGGTTCCTTATCTCAAATTGATAAATCTGCCCTTCGCCATCATCCCTGAAAGTTTGTAACACTATCCCGGAAACACCCTGTATTTTGCATTGAAAATTTAGAGCAATATTATTTCAAAGCCTTCGCAAAACTATACTGTAATGGGAACTAAGTAAAAATAAGTGCACTGTAATGGGTCTGTTTCAGTAGCGTATAATTTTATGTTATGAAGAATGGTTTCCCTAGCAAGAAGTTTCTGTGTGGGAATTCCAACAAGCTAGGTCTAATAACAGTGTCTGTAAATACAACAAAAACGTGATTGTGCGAAAAGTACATTATAATGAATTTATTAGAACATTAATATACGTATTGCTAATTTAACAGACAGAAAGATTCGTCAAGAACCGGCCAATTTCATTCAGGAGATCGTGATCCATACTTTTTGTCTATTCCTATATAGCCTATCTGTGTCAGTAGAATATTTGCCTGCAGGACAGGACGTTAATCCGGAACTTGCATCTTGTTTTTAGAAATCGTACCTCTTCCCGAAGGCGGAGGAATGTAATGAAATAACGTAAGATTATTACTGCTAAGATGTATGCCAGTGGCGTCTCATGAAATTTAGTCGTGGATGGGCTCATTTATGAAAAATAAAAAAGTCAAATAAAAGCAAAGGAATTTTAGAATTGCAGGTCACGCGTAGATAGTACATAACCTTACTTTAGTTATTTTACTCGTAACTGATTGACATTCCATTCACTTCGGTCAAGACGGAATCAAATACACTAATTTCTAAAGAAGTCACAAATTGAATTGACACTCGATATTCTTAAGATGTCCTCCGGTGAGCGCCGACAGTTCTACGTAGTGTTGTCAACTAGATTCTTAAAAATACACTGTAAAATAATGCAAAAGTCGCTAAATTGCTGTATCATCAATGTAAAATGAGATTATTT
The DNA here is from genome assembly GCF_040183065.1 of Periplaneta americana. Lineage (NCBI taxonomy): Eukaryota > Metazoa > Arthropoda > Insecta > Blattodea > Blattidae > Periplaneta > Periplaneta americana. The sequence goes on from NC_091132.1 coordinate 58,663,995, forward strand.
TGCCACAGTGAGTGTTAAAAAATCCGATAGTCTCTATATCAGCAATACAAATTTAATAAATTTTACCCGTTAAAGTAACACGGAAAAACGTCAAACCTAACGGGAAAACCGCTGGATTGGCAACACTGGTTATATGCCTACACTCTACAGTGGCAGCGATGGGGAGTGGTGGTTGTGCTCGTCACGCTACGTCATATTTAATAGCTCAGTTTAGGAGCTAGATCAAGTCCACCCTAACATTGCGTGTTGTCTGATCTACCTAAGCAGTCGTCGATATTGCAATACTTGGAAATGTATTGTGTGCCCACGTACAGTACAACCCAAAATTCGTTGACACGGGATAAATCGTGTGAATCTGGATGAAAGTGGAGACGAAAATGTTAGTGACAAAATTTTGTCCGAAGAATTCTTAATTGCAGAATTTGGCGATACTGCAGAACTTAAAATGTCTTAGTAGTCTACTGTAATATTTACTGTGTTTATCATTGTAACTGACAAGAAATGGGTAAACAAGAATTTATTACCATTGATTATTAATACAGAAAAATTTGCTCCGGCGCCGGGGATCGTACCCGAATCCCCAGTTATACGCATTGGGCGCTCTAACCACTGAGCTACGCCGAGGCTCAATCCGCATGATCGGATCGAATCTTTCTGCTTTGATATTTTCGATCCCCGGCGCCGGAACGAATTTTTTTTCCATTAATTACCAATGGTAACCATAACACAATTCTGTAGGACCAAAAATGAATCTTTACTTGAGAATTTATTAACTACGATCTTGTTGAAACCATTTTTTGTCCAATGGCTGTACCCTTGTCGTTATTCGCCTCCGACTCTACGAGTTACTCATAGATGTCTTTAGTGCGAAAATCGTAGACGGTTCGTCAGAGATTATCCAGAGTGCACTACAGACGGATGTTATATGGTATCTTCCTTTAAGGGGTTAGATACAGCTTAAAGCAGTAACATTTTTGGAAATATTCAACATTTTTTTTTTCCCTCCATTACTGTATCTTGTACAATAATGAAAATTGGTATGTGTAAAACACTGTCCTTCTGCTATATGAAAAAAATATTTTTACGATTTAAAAAAAATATTTATATATATATTTTTTTCAAAATTCAAAATGGTGGAGGTTCACTGTGCAGTGAAGCATAAATAAATACAAAAAGTTTTATCACAGAATGTTGGATAGTTTTTTTGAGTTATGCGGGAAACGCTTCATCACTGCACAGTGAACTGAATTTTGGGGGGGGGGGGGAATGTAAACAATTTTTTTAATCGTAAAAATATTTTTTTCGTATAGCAGAAGGTGAGTGTTTTACACATACTAATTTTCATTATTGTACAAGATAGGCCTATAGTAATGCAGGAAAAAATGTTGAATATTTCCAAAATTTTACTACTGTAAGCTGTACTTAACTCCTCAAGTTTTAGATGAAGCACAATGCAAAATTAAGGATAAATTACGCCGAAAAATTTCGCAACACACTAACTCCCTCGCTGTTAAGAGCTTTTCATTGAACAGCATTAGATTGAAGTCACTCCAGTATCAGAATCCTTCGCAGTTGGCATATATAAAGATGGAAATGAGCCTAATCTTGACATGACTAACATTCAAACTCTAGTTGTAACTTGAAACCTTGTAAAAGTCTGATGGACACTTGCAACGCATTTGTCTCGTGTGTTTAAAATGCATCGGAATTCTCTGCACTGCATTACCAACTTCTGTAATGCTCCCAGGAGTGAGAACGGAACCTATCAGACCAACATACCTACTCACTATATTGCCGTAATCACTACTGTACATTCTTAACCCATTTCAAAACTGGACCTGCGGGAAGAAACTCATTCCATATATCTTAAACTCAATTCCAACATTATTTTATGTTTGTACAACTGACTTTGTTAAAAAAAATTCGCACTGCAAACACGCTCATGCTGTCTGTCACTAACGAGTTCTGCATAATGACAAACGTCATGCATATTTTTATATAGGTCTGTTCGTGAGTGAATTCTGTTGTACCATTCTTAGCAAATCCGTCAGATCCTCACGATTTCTTTTGTTCAATGTAATTGAAAAGGAAGAACATGCTTAAAAATATATATACAACATGTACAACAACGGAAAAAACGGAAAGAGAAGACAAAAATCGGGATAGCCTTTATGGCATACACAGCCGCAAGTTTTATGCGTGAATACGTCCTTCGAGATGGGAAGTTGAATGTAAGGTATAAGAGAGAAGAAATACTCTCACATTTAATAGCCAGGTATAATTTTATTTATAACAGATTGTCATATTGTATGCATTGAGAGTAAACATGTCGGTTGCTATAGTAATCGTCGTGCTCTATCGTTTGTTACCAGTTGTTTATATATCTGATATCATTTGCGCTGCTTATGCCTCGACATTTTTAAATTCTTCTTTTTTAACTTAACTCTCGAATTTTTCCAAATTTAACTTGTCCACTGCTGAATGTTGCTCAGTTGAGATTGTAGCCTGAATCATTACGAATCGTTTGACAATACTGCGAACGTTCTATCGCTCTAAATACTAGAGTTACACTGCCTCGGCTGCCGCGCGACCCGCCAATTCGTGCCTTAATTTTCCCCTCCCGCTTTTCACTAGATGACGTGATCCGCTCCAACTCAAGGTCACGTTGGTTACATTGATCCTTCGTCTCTCGATCGCCGTTTACTTCGTTGGAATATTTCCTATAGTTTAGAAATTATAGGTGAGACAAAACTCTCCTTAAAATATGCTGGTCGACTGTCTGGAATGGCACCCTAAAACTGGTTCGAACTTATAGACGTATTCACATCAAAAACGAAAAGAAACAGCAAAAATCACCGACATGCAATGTCTTTATATAAGAGAAAGTATTGGGAATAAATTTGAATAAGGAACAAGAAAAAAGTTTCCGTCCCAGGCAGGATTCGAACCACGAAAGTTTTAGATACCAGTCTATTGTGCTCTGGAGTGAACAAGGCTCTGAAATCAGCTACAAGGGTCGGTCCGGTTTTTTTTTTGCCACTACTATACACAAAATTAAAAAGCGTAACTTCTTTTTAATAGCAATCTTCTTTCAGATCCCGTAAATGCTGCAGCATTTGTAAATTTATCAAGTTCCATTATTTTTGTTTTTCTTCTGCTTTAGAGGCTTCTCCGGGTTTTCTGTAGAGATGTGTTTGCAAAACAGAAAATTTGATGAAGCGAGGAAGAAACTTATTGATAGCTTTGTCCAGGTCAGGCTTCTTTACTTGCTGTGAATCTTCTACAGAGAGCCAAAATTCAGACATATCGACTGTATGGACGTTGTTCATTTATTTAGCCCCACATTCTACATTAGGATGGTGATTTTCTGATACTATACATTGTGTTATTACGTTGAAGAAAAAGTATGAAGTCTACTCAGCCATGTAACGTCCTATCATCCAATGGTAACCAAAATTCATCACATCTCCCAAACACTTACTAATAAGAAATATATCAAAATCATTTGGATGCCATCACATCAAGGTGTGAATGGAAATGAGCTAGCAGTTTAAGCCGCCAAAGAAGTAACATCCCTGTCAAACATAATCCAAATATTATGACCTCGAACCATGTTGAAAGAAGACCTAAAACTGTATCTACCGAAACAATGGAAAAGATATCTGGGTTTAACCTTTGAGAACCGAGCGTCCATTATAGCGGACAGTTAGTATTATAGTCGTGGTGTGTTATATGTTATAAACTGTGTATTATTAATAAAAATAAGTTAGGTTGATATCCATTAATTTTATGTAACATAAGGGTATTACACTTAATTAAAATAATTCAATTTTTTGTTGTTATTTTTTTCTTCTTAGAAAGAAACAAAATCATTTCAACTGCAGTGAATTGAAACCTCGTCAATTTCCATACGTACCATTACATTGATTGTTTTACATGGGCCCTCCCCATCCTTTACCACAGGCTCAATTTATTGCAGTGGCCGGGACGCGAACCTGCTATCCTAGGCACTATATGCTGGCCGCACATATCTTGTGCGCCTTAAACCGCTCGGGTAACGAACCCAACACGAATTTACCCGATTATCCAAGTATACAAACTCAACGTTAAGAGTTTGAAATTTGCTTGCAATAGTGGTTAAGTCTTCCGGTGTTTAAAGATTAAAATCCTAACAGTAAATTTTATTATGCAAGATTAAATCTGACAAACGACTTCTCGACTGAATTTCTAAGGTGATAAAATCAAGTTCCTATCACTGGAAACAGAATTCAAAATTGGCTCATCACTATCTTCTGCTCAAAGATCAAAATGTACCCTACACGCAATACTAGCTTTACCATCGTCGTCACTGAGTGCACTCTTCAGGATAACTGGAGTAAACTGGTAAACATCTCCTCAGAATTGACAAAATATTGTGATCATATGTAAAATTAATTACATTTTCAAAGCCATAAATTTGTATGATGAACTACTGCAATGTGTACTGATATGTTTACCTATATTGTTCATGTAGTGTATAATAGTTCCAGTGTATTTAATTTGACTAAATAGTAGCTATAAGATCATGCAGTCAGACGATTATAAATAAATTAATTAAAAAAATTAGACGTGGAATATGCGGAGTATGCGACCGAATCATTGTGCCAGCCATTCTTCGTTTCCTTCCGTCGAAGTTGAGGTATTGGGGTCTCCTCAGTACACATTTTTAGCGTGCTCACTCCAAACTTCACATTTTGACTATACTACTGTGTACAGCCCTGTTAAATTACGCTGTCAAAGTACTGGCTTTGGAACCAGACGAGCACGTTAGCCAAATGAATTTTACATTTGAAGTTGTCTACATCAGTATTTCGCCCACATGAATTAAGTTGGCGATTCGCGTTTATACATTGGTCCATGTTACACGATGTTAACGCTAGTAAAATGTCTAAGGGACTCGATTACTTTTGCCTCTATATAAAGAAATGTCGATTCCTCAACACACTTTCTGGATGCGTGAAATTTCGCTTTTTTTCTTTATGAGAAATACAGATGTTATTATGACACTTAAAAAATAGATTTAAATATGTTTACGTAGATATGGAAAAATAAATAGTTTTACACGATCTGACTATCGAAAGCATTTTCTTCGGAACTGTTTGACAGATTTTGCTCATACTAAATATTTACTGCTTATTTCATCCGAAAATTATGCATATTAGATATATTTTTACCAAAGAAAGACGTTAGAATAAGCAGTTAGAAAGTATGAACGCGACAACTTACTCGAAATTAGCTATTTTCTTTATTATTACTCTTTATTTGAAATATGAAGAGAAAATACTTTCATGCTGCAAGAAATCGATTCGAGATTTTCTAGGACATACACTTTTTCTGCATTTTTAATACCGAAAAAGTTGTTTGTCCAAAATGTCTGTGTGTTTATATAGCCTACAAAAGTACAGGTTTTCTTTAAACTTGGTTTGATTTCGTTCGTACTCAATATCTACGAGTCAATTTATCTGGGAATGATACACATGAAATATATAAATGTAATAAATTTTAGTAAAATATATATCGATGTTAAAACGCACAATTGTAATTCACGTCAAGAATCGGCATACGATTTATTTCGTGATATCTTGTATTACTTAAAATAATCTGAAAAAATGAGCCCATATTAAATAAGAAATGATTCTGTAAAAGAAATTAATTATTTTGTACAGAATTATTTACGAGTTGCGAATTTTGCTAACTACTTTAACCTTGAGGATTGTTACGGTCCTGTATTTACGCATGAGTAAACCACCCGAAGCAGAATCTAGAATATTTCAACACATATCACATTTTAATTCATATTTTAGTAAATAAAATACTATAAATATAGGATCTAATGAAATGGTACAGATAATATATATCCAGAATATTTTCATTGAGAGAAACCAATTTATCTACTCTGTTATAAATCTAATCGAAGTTGCTTTTCGGCAAACTTTTGTACTTAAAATAAACTATACAGAAATCATTTTGAAAAATAAATGTAACAATTTTTATTTAGAAAATAAACCAAGAATCGCGACGAAACCATTTAGGAGATAAGGGAAGAAACGGCCTACGTACCACAGGCTATCGTAAATATCCACCAAAATAGGAATTAATCTCACATTACACTGTCGGTCATTGACCCCTCTCTTTCCACGCGCTGCAAGGCCGTTGAAAGAATCTGCACAGTCCTCTCTGCAGAGTAGGTACGGATCCGGTAGTGGCAGTAAATGAGGAGCGACTAGTTTCTATTTCAAACTGGTATATGGGTGATGAAAGGGCATCATATGGAGAACATGTCGCAAAGACTTCCACTGGCAAGGGGGGAGGGAAAACAGTAAAGTACAGTCTCGACAATTTATATAAAAATAGTGACTAGCTTAGTTACTGAATAAAATGTATGAACAACTCTGATATTACACTATCGAAGTTCTTCGATAAAGATCGTTTATAAAACATATACAGGTTGGGCGGAAAGTAACTCCCAATTGTAAATTGCTTATAATGTTTGTATATATTAATATCTTTTATGAAATTTAATACATAGTCTCTTCACAATGGTAGAAAGTGATCCATAATGATACTGAAGGAAACGATTCAGGTGGCCGTCCGTTATGAAGTCTGTCGTTCCGTTGTACTGGTGCAGAGATGGTGGCGGAGAGTGCATAGACCTCGCGCTACATTAGGTCCCAAGACCATCAAGAATTTTCATTATAAAGTCATGAACACGAGACCTGTGTTGGACTCGCAGACGTGGTCGTCCCTCGACATCCACAACAGTGCAAATGGTGAGGGATATGCTCACCAGAAGCCCGCAAAAGTCAATACGACATGCCGCTCTTGAAAGTGTTCTTAACCGCTACACAATCCGAAATGTTTTGAAGAACAAATTAAGTTTTCATCCATGAAAGCCGCATTACTGTCGAGATCTATCGGCGGAACATTGTGACCATCGGATGGAGTATGATGAGATCATGCTTGGTTGGTACGAAGACTGGCCACAGCTATTCACCAACATGATTTGGAGCGACGAAGTCGTTTTTCATGTGGGAGCTTAGCTTGATCAATATTTTCCAAGACGTTTGTTGGATCGTCGTGGTCCGCATGAGTGACCGGTACGGAGTCCTGACCTCACTCCATGCGACTTCTTCTTTGCTGTTGGGCGAAAGAAGAGGTTTACCTTATCAAACTAAGAACTTTGGATGAACTGGAGGAGCATTCGCCATGTCCTCATTAGCGTACCACAACAGTTCTTGCTGAAGTCAGCCAAGACTATCCCTAAGAGATTACAAAAACTTGTGGAAAATTTCAGTGCATATGTGGGGTTTTAATTTTAATTTCAGATGATTTCTACCATTTCTCACTCTACATCATAACTTGTTTCATTACAATAGACAAACTATTAAGGAAGTTATTAGCGATTTCTAGTTACTTTCCGCCCACTCTGTATTATAAAATATGACAGTGTAATGGGTTGTTGCTTTGATAAAAAAATATTTTATAAAATGCAAGTACATCTTGTTATTTTTTTAAAGATCTGCCTAGCTTGGAACCAATATGACCGAACGTAAATATTGTTGAACTGTCACTACGACCAAAATTATGATAATGAGAATATGACGCAAATGAAATGTTATAAAGCAAAAATAAAAGGCGATAAGTGTACACAAAAATAGCAGACTGTAACTGTTGTACAGGAGTCTGGAAAAACTGAAAATTATCTTCATCTATTCTCAAATATATATTTTTTTTTTTTTTTGCAATTCATTTTGCGTAATTTTCAGAAAAGTCTGTGAATATGTTAGAAATTTAATTTTTCAGTCGTTGACTTTACTACTTTATATATTTTGTTAGGTGTTAACCTTTACATAATAAATTGTGTGATGTATGAACGTTATCGTTGACCATGTCAACATCATCAGATACACTCTGTCATTTTACAATATCAATACTCTCAATGTTATCTACACAATTCACATACAATACATGTTTACTGTCATATGAAGGTAAAACCTATTAAAAATTATATGAATTAGTTTTATAATGTTGAATTGTGGATACCCCAACTGTCAACAATTAAAATATACTTATATTATCATGGGTATATTCTTTGCAAATCATCACATGTGAACGATAATATGAACGATGTAATGATATGAGGCTAAAAGTAAGATAAAGTATAAAAATGATGAGCTAACTCTATTTAATGCTTTACTATGCATGTGAGGATTTGCAAATTACAATATTTTGTTACAAGGTATTCACTTTTCCATATCATAGTATAAAATTCTGGCCTGTTATAACTGCCTATATTTTGTAGATCTTGGTGTTATTGTTTATGCCAATATGTTGGGTTTAAACTGTTTGTAGTTAATCAGATGATGGGCGTATGTTCTGTTGTTGTTCATGTTACACTGAAAAATAATCAAAGTCGTAGGTAGTTAATCTAATTTTGAAACTGATGGATTTGATTTTAATAATTGTAATGTATTAAATGAAACTTACGGATAATTATTCAATGTAGTAGTGATGTTGTAGAAGAAAAGTGAATACCTTGTAACAAAATATTGTAATTTGCAAATCCTCACATGCATAGTAAAGCATTAAATAGAGTTAGCTCATCATTTTTATACTTTATCTTACTTTTAGCCTCATATCATTACATCGTTCATATTATCGTTCACATGTGATGATTTGCAAAGAATATACCCATGATAATATAAGTATATTTTAATTGTTGACAGTTGGGGTATCCACAATTCAACATTATAAAACTAATTCATACAATTTTTTAATAGGTTTTACCTTCATATGACAGTAAACATGTATTGTATGTGAATTGTGTAGATAACATTGAGAGTATTGATATTGTAAAATGACAGAGTGTATCTGATTATGTTGACATGGTCAACGAAAACGTTCATACATCACACAATTTATTATGTAAAGGTTAACACCTAACAAAATATATAAAGTAGTAAAGTCAACGACTGAAAAATTAAATTTCTAACATATTCTCAAATAATTTATATAACCTTTTAAGTTCTCGCATTGTACCTCTTTTCACTGAGTTTTGATGGGTACTTTTCTTGTCACGTTTTGCAATCCATGGCTTAACCCACACACGTTTCCTTTTATTCCTTTTTCAGCAATATGCATAAGAGTATTACAAAATAAATGTCATTCAGATTTTGGAAGATTTCTAATTGAGTAAAGTGATAACATGTAAGCTGTAGTATTCAAGTACAAGCACGAGGTATAGAAATTTAAAATCGATATCAATTAAGCCTAATTCAGTATTGAAAAGAACTCACATTATTTGTCAATTTCTCGGCATTAGATATCTCCCATATTTGAATGTTATTACTTGTTTTATTTGAAGTTTATTCTTGGGAATTATTATTGTATACGTATAATACCTATCATACGCAATTTATTATTTCGATTCTTTTCTTTTGTTAACGTCCTTTTAAACCCTGCGTGATTGTTTTGTTGTCGTTACTGAGTCATGTTTACAGAAATATCCTTGTTTTCCTTCAACGAGGCCTGTACATTATTTATAGTTTTTCCTCGCAACCAGAAAACATTATTCCAAACAACAGTCGTATGTAGACCATGTACGAGACCACGCTCGACTCTCATAATCACGCATGCTGGTGCTTTCTGCTCATGCCAAATTACTGTCATGACGTTTCAGCTGACGTAACGGGTAGAAACAAACGAACCAGACGTTTTAAGGTCGTTCATATCCCGTTATGATCAGTTAAAAAAACTGTATATATATAATCATGATGATAAAACTTTGACAATATGTGGCAAGTTATTACTCTATTATTATTATTATTATTATTATTATTATTATTATTATTATTATTATTAGTATTATTATTATTATTATTACTATTATTACATTCACATTTTTATATAGACTACTCTACTAGAGTTTATAGTAGCGATAGGCTATTAGCAATATATTCTGATAAGTTGTTCATTCAGAAGGTATTTATTATTATTATTATTATTATTATTATTATTATTATTATTATTTCTTCAGTCTTTGTCTTGATCTATAGTATATAGTTATATTTTGTACGATACAACATAAAACATATTTTTGCCGGATATTCTGCAGAACTGAAATACGGGTCTATCATTCATAGGTCTACTAATCTATTACTTATTTATTCAGGCTTAGCTGTGGTGTACGGCATCCTCCTGAGAGGGAAAAGCCGAAGAAGAAGAAGAAGAAGAAGAGTTCTGACGTAGTCATTTAACTGACGGCTCCTTTCCTTTCTAAAACGACTAGAGTTCAATTTTCGGTGGATTTTGAAAGCTTTGTAATTTAGATAGCTTATATCGAGCTTCTTTTCTCCAATAATCAATTTACTCGACATTTTTGTTTCGTCCACTGTTTCATTACCACAACTTCATATCATCTTACATACTTACAATAATAGCGTATTCAACATGTCCTTATATCATGCAATAGGTACTCGAACACCATATCTCACTCTCCATTCCTAAACACAGAACATCCTCCTACTCTTCTTCTTTCATCGTCTCTGCAGTTCATCTCTGGAACTCTCTACCACAGCATGTCAGAGACTGTCGGACATTATCTAGTTTCAAAAATAAACTAAAATTGCACTTTTCCAATTCAGATTCCCTTCAAATATAAGCCATTTTCTCTGCGACACTTTTATAAATAATTTTTTCTTGCTTTCCTGTTCGCCAACACTGAACTCTCTTGACTACCAGATGAATTTATTATCATAGCCTTTTTATTGTGGCTTTTATTTAAATTTCGTTTTTTATTATCATACTACATTACATTTGTTGTATTCTTCCTTACGTTTTCTCTGTTAACTATTTTTGTACTGAGTTTCTTATACTATATTCCAGTCTTGAGATCTGTATTTTATTTTATTTTTTCTACAGGGACATCATTTTATTTTTACTTAAGTTTTTATTGTACCTGAGTTTTTGAATGTACTTCACTCCCACTTCTTCTAGTAGCAAACTTCCACACAAAACCAAAGCCGCAAGGGCTGTTAAAGTCGTCTTACGTTCATAGTAAACAGTGCAGCGTGAGTGAGTATAGTATGTTCCAGAAATATGACCGCATTTTTCAGTCAAGAAAGAGCATTCATTCACTACTAAATCATATTTTCGCACGGGTACTGTGCGTCCGTTTAGTTACGTCGCATTCCGGTTTCCCCCACCCGTTTCTGCTGGCTCCTCTGTAAAGGCTAGTGGCTGAGCTGTCTTAGCTCTTTTCTGAAAACATTTGCTATGAGGAATTGGACTTCTACGTAATATTATACAACTATTTAAAATAATTTAAATAAAAGGGCCTCGTTAAGTAATTGTCATGTGATTTCTCCTCTTTCTAAGACCTTCCTACATAACCACATGGACGGACAGTAGATAGCATATTTGAGTACATTTATCTATGCAAATCGGGCAGAAGTGAAGATTGAATTGACAATACGTAAGGTACACTGTTATAGAGTAGATACAGAATTATTTCAACAGACGTAGGACTATGGCTCCCCCATACCGCCTGATTCGAGTGCTTTGCATTATTTCTTTGGAGTTATTGTGAAACAGTTGTGTTTGCTAAACATCCTACAACAATAGAAGAATTAAATAATTACATTCAAGAAACCATACATTCAATTTCAGAAGATATGCTTGAAAACGTTTTTGATAATATGCAGAAAAGAACTGAAGCCTGTATCGAAATGAACGATCACCATTTTCAATAATTTGTTTAAATATCCAAATTTTGATTATTTTTTAAATTTAAATGCACTGCAAATATTGTATGCTAATGTGCTGTAGACAATATACTATACAATGCATAATAAATAATTCCGATTGGAGAGTTCAATTAATGAGTAGAAACACTTACTTTTAATACTGTACCGGTACTGTATTTTGATTAAATAAAAACCCGACGAAAATGATCAAACTCAAAATCGTAACATTTCCTAGTTTACGTAAATGGATGCATTACTTTTCTTCCTTCCTATACCTAGTGAAGTTATTTGTATTGTATTTTACACTGGTGTCGTCAAACTGAGGTCGTGGAAGGAGGTAACAAACATTGTTTCCGGTTCTCAGTCGTTAATCCAAAGGTTAATATTGGAAATGTTAGTAAAAACAAAATGATGTCCATGTATTAAGCTATGATATTTTTTTTTTCTTTTTGTTATAATGTCAACTCTTGTTAAGTTAATATTTTCTTTAATATGTTAGTATTTCGTTCTTTCATATTTTGTTAAATGTTATTGTTTGTGTACTTTGTGACCTGGTAGAGTGTAACAGGAGGTCCTATGGCCTTAACTCTGCCAGTATATATAAATAAAATATTAAATAATTTTTTTAAGCTTGGAAAACAGGTTACCAGTAAATTAATAATTCCATTTAATTTTCGATACATATATGCATAATCATCTTTTTTTTTAAACAAATTCTGCTTATCGAAGGTATTTTCTGAGCATTTCGTTAATCAAAACCTTTGAAGGTATAATTTATATGAATAACTTATCATATTGGGGCATGAGATGCCTGTATATTTTGACAATAGGATTAATGCACTTTATAAAGATCATCATGATCATCATCATCATCATCATCATCATCATCTCAGTGACGAAGATTATTTAAATGTCATATCTCATTAATATCACAATGTTTTCATCCCAGTTGACATGTGAAACCTGCGTCGCGATTACAAGAGGGGATGAGTTTTCTAAGTTCTGCATAAAATGTCTTTTTATTTACTATCAGTACAATATATACAAATGGCTTTTAAGGAACCCGAAGATTCATTGCCGCCCTCACATAAGCCCGCCATCGGTCCCTATCCTGTGCAAGATTAATCCAGTCTCTATCACCACACCCCACCTCCCTCAAATCCATTTTAATATTATCCCCCACCTACGTCTCGGCCTCCCTATAGGTCTTTTTCCCTCCGGTCTCCCAACTAACACTCTATATGCATTTTTGGATTCGCCCATACGTGCTACATGCCCTGTCCATCTCAAACGTCTGGATTTTAAGTTCCTAATTATGTTAGGTGAAGAATACAATGCGTACTGTTCTGTGTTGTGTAACTTTCTCCATTCTCCTGTAACTTCATCCCGCTTAGCACCAAATATTTTCCTAAGCACCTTATTCTCAAACACCCTTAACCTATGTTCCTCTCTCAGAGTGAGAGTCCAAGTTTCACAACCATACAGAAGAACCGGTAATAGAACTGTTTTATAAATTCTAACTTTCAGATTTTTGGACAGCAGACTGGATGATAAGAGCTTCTCAACCGAATAATAACACGCATTTCCCATATTTATTCTGCGTTTAATTTCCTCCCGAGTGTCATTTATATTTGTTACTGTTGCTCGAAGATATTTGAATTTTTCCACCTCTTCGAAGGATAAATCTCCAATTTTTATATTTCCATTTCGTACAATATTCTGGTCACGAGACATAATCATATACTTTGTCTTTTCGGGATTTACTTCCAAACCGATCGCTTTACTTGCTTCAAGTAAAATTTCCGTGTTTTCCATAATCGTTTGTGTATTTTCTCCTAACATATTCACGTCATCCGCATAGACAAGAAGCTGATGTAACCCGTTCAATTCCAAACCCTCTCTGTTATCCTGAACTTTCCTAATGGCATATTCTAAAGCGAAGTTAAAAAGTAAAGGTGATAGTGCATCTCCCTGCTTTAGCCCGCAGTGAATTGGAAAAGCATCAGATAGAAACTGACCTATACGGACTCTGCTGTATGTTTCAATGAGACACATTTTAATTAATCGAACTAGTTTCTTGAGAATACTAAATTCAATAAGAATATCATATAATACTTCCCTCTTAACCGAGTCATATGCCTTTTTGAAATCTGTGAATAACTGATGTACTGTACCCTTATGCTCCCATTTTTTCTCCATTATCTGTCGAATACAAAAAATCTGATCAATAGTCGATCTATTACGCCGAAAACCGCACTGATGATCCCCAATAATTTCATCTACGTACGGAGTTAATCTTCTCAAAAGAATATTGGACAAAATCAGTTACTATCAGTAACGAAATAAAATATGAAGTGTTAGTAGAAATAATCAGCGATGTGAATAATAGTCACAATCACGAAATATAAACTAGTTTATACATTCAGCAATAATGTAAAATTTATTCTATAAAATTACTTCATCATTAGTAACTTCATAAAAATTTACAATCTTTGTCCTACCTCTCTCTTTATAGTTTGTTGACAGTGACTAACACTATTACACGAATCTGAAAAATAATACGCAAAATAGCTGTCCACTCCCCAAACTTACCGCCCTTGACCGTGGTCCAGGTCGCCTCGTGCGCAAATACGTGCGATCCTATGACTGATTATTTTTTTCTTTTAATAACACGCTACTGAAATAATTACAGACGTTATAATTGCACTCGGACGTAAGTATGGATTGCAATCAAGGAGAAGGAACCGGTTCTCTAGGTTATAATATATACGCAGGAAACAGCGTGTAGCATAAGCAGTGCTGGAGACTGTTTTTTCTTCGGGCGCACTTCCTCGATTCGACTGCTACTGTGAAGTACCAACACCGTGCGATGGCGCATTGTATCAGAACGTGTCTGTCCGAAACGAACTTTCTGAACTAAGGTGAGCGAACCGGTTTGGTCCGGTTCTTGCGAATCTGTGGCTCATGCCACAGAGAAGGAAGAAGCCAAGAAACTGAATTGTTCCATTATACTCATTGAGATAGTCAGCGAGTGGAACCGCATATCTGCTAGAGAGGTATGAGCAAATTTAGGACTTGCACTGTAGGAAACTAAGTGTAGTTTTGAAATTCTTATCGTATCAAGCGCTTATTCTTAAGTATGCTGCTAATTTCAGGAAAACTATGAGCTTACAGAAGATGATGGTGCGACTCTTATTCAGGCATATCGAATTTTGGAGGCAATTCAATTTCTGGCTTTCCTGAATGAGACTCCTATTCATTTTGATCAGCCTTCCAAAACAGGGTTCCCTGACGCTGTCCACGGATATTTCGTCCATTGTTTCGTACGTCCCTTCGATATTCTGTCCACTATATTTTTTCGTCCTCTGGTGTTTTATGTCCACTATTATTTCGTCCACAGTTTAAATATCCATTGTGCTCTTTTGTCCTATGAAAGTTTGGTCCAAATTTTATTATGTCCTACATTTATATTTGTTCTCTTTATTAAGTTGTCAATTTTATTGTCTCGTCCAGTACACTGGTCCAATATTCCTGATTGTCCACTTGAATAAATGGTTTAAAACTAATATAATATTACTACGATAGTAGTAATAATAATAACAATAATAATAATAATATTAATAATAATAAGGTGAATAAAAGTGGTAAGTATAATTCTTGTGGACTAGCATGTCCCGCCCTCTTACGGTTGTTATATAAGCAATTTTAAATGTTTTCGCTTACTTCAAAATTTAATACTGAACCAATGAACTACTGTACATATTTCTATAGAAATGAATATTATTATGCTACAAAATAATTAAATACATTTCCATAGCAACCCTTCTTTTTAAATTGCATATTGGAAGTACTTGTTACCCAAAAATGAACAAAATATTCGAGGACAAAATATTTAGTTGGCACAGAAACTACTGGACAAAGAAAAATTTGGGAAAACAATTATGGACACAACAATTCTTGACCGAAATATTAATGGACAAATTTTTTGGTGGACGAAATGTTTGCTGGACTAATTTCCTTGGACAAAATAGCTGTGGACATGAGATAGTGGACAAATTGTCTGATGGATTTACTGCTGTGGACGTATCATCCTGGAAGGTAAAACCGAGTTGTACTAGGGAATTTTATTCGTTAAGTCAGCGATCGGCAAATATAGTAGGCCTACCTTTCTTACTTGTAGAATGCCATTTCTTAATTCCCATCCTCTAGTTCACCTGTACCGGCAGGGTTGGTTGACGTCTATTAATAGTTGGACGCAACATATCGTGAGGTACTAAAATGAAACTTTAACATTTTTCCCCCATTTTGGCATACGAAGTGAATGAGCTAGGTAGGTTTGCTGCGATCGTTGTAGAACGGCTGAAGGTATAATATGCGGCGACCACTGCATTAAGCCATTTCCTTTCAGTTCCTCCCCCCCCCCACGTTTCCGTTGAATCTCATTCAAAACTACACAAAGATAATTATATATTTGCTGTCTGTATTTTTTTCTTTATTCTTCTTTTTAACTTCCTCCTTCCCTAGACTGACAAAAAATTATTAAACATTTGAAATTTAATTGAATATTATTGTCGTTCTCTCAGTCCTTCTAGAGCTTTCCTTATCAATTAATGCAAAATCTAAGCATTTTTAATAACAACTTTTAACCAACTTCCTTTATAATATAGAATTTTACCAAATTGCCGATGTTTTATGAATTGTTTAAAAATACGTTTTTGGGAAGATATTTATTTTAATTCTCAATTGATTTATTTCATTGTTTCAAACTTTTTCTTCTTCCTGCCCAAAACTTTGTTATCTTACTATTTGTTCTTATTTTGCTTTCTTTCTTTAATAAATTCTTGAGATACTGTTTGGTTTCCACAGACTGTAGTTTCGTGAGTTTTGAAATGACATTGTACAACGTATGTATGTGTTCTTGTATAGCCCCTACGTATGAGTTATGCTCAATAAGTAAAAAAATAAAAAAAAGTCATTCCAGGATATTTTTGTTTAAAACTTAGGTATTTCTATATTATTATCAATCTTGATAGAAGTATTTATTATACATATAGAGTAATATATTATTGTTAATCTCGATACAAGCATTTGTTATATTCTCTGACTGAGTTCTGGCTGATATGTACATCTATACTCAGGCAGTAAAACTCGCTTGACGAAATGTATCAGAGGAAGAACAATAAATTGTTTGTATATATATATATATATATATATATATGAATTCTGATTAGTGTAATATGTTACTAGTCAGCGATATATGCAATAGAGGGGGGAAAGGAACTGGCCATCCTACTCCATTATCTCCTGGGTTAGTTGTCTCGTGTGTGATGCTTTATTGGTGTCACTTATGAGGTTCAAACCTGTCTTCGGAGAGTTGACTAAACAATAGATGAATAGCGATTTTTGCGCGATCATCTGCTTCAAGGACAGGATCTTTGAGCCCCTGTTACGGTGATTTTGATTCATCACTAAACATTCTCAAGCATTGGAACATCTAGTCATATATTCAAAATGGAAAAATTCCGTTACTTAGGACACAGAAGGCAATGGTCATACCAGATCCCTATGAAAGGGAAATACGGTAGACACCGGTATCTGCTTCTTTCATGAAAATCGAACCCGAGAACGTAGGATTTTTAGCTGGTTTCACAACAGTTTGAGCTACAAAAGGGAACGAGTAACTGTTTAAAAAGTAAATAAATGTCTACATAAGTAATCGAACGAACACAAACGATGTATAATGTTTTGCTATTAAAGATAAATGACTTCTATCAAAGCGAACCTCAACATATTAAAAAAATGCGAATATGAAGTTAGCTAATGTAAACTGGAAGTTGCCTGAATTATTTGACGTTATTTTGAAATAAATTCTCAAGACGAGTTTCTTTATAAAACAAACATTTGAATATTAAATTACTATGATGTACATAAGTACATATGGAGTTTCAGTGCAGTAATTCTGAGTTTCTATATAGTGAAGAATCGATAGAACGGAGAAAATTTCTCTCCGACACCGGGACTCGAACACGGGTTTCCAGCTTTACGTGCTGGCGCATTATCCACCAAGCCACATCGGATTCAAACACCGATTCTTCACCATTTAAATATTAAGTATGCTATATTTCAAATCTGATTTCAAATAAAAATCGTTAATATATTTGCTTTTCGTTAGCGGAAGGTATGCTTTGATTTGAATGCATTCTCATAACCACGTTTTCAATAATATACTTCGTGAGTTTAGTTTGTGGATAAATATCCAGCTTGATCATAAGACGAAAAGATCACGAGATGAACGATCACAGGATCTGGCGCGTGACCTAGCGTAAGGTGTGCGCGTACGAGCAGAGATTGTGGCCAATTGGCTTCATTGTTCCAACTTGGCAGCTGCATCTGCGGCTGCTTTACACGATGTGCTCCTAACCCACTCACCCAACAAATCGGATGAAGATCGCCGATAACATTAAGAGGATGACTGAGTAAAACAGCGTGTCATTGCCTTGCTATTTAAGAAGATTCTTGTCACATAGGTTAAACTTGTTGTACAGGTCCCAAGTTGGGTTTTTCCACTAGAAATACCAATGGATTTATTTTTGGACAGTTATTTTATATTACCTAATATTTTCAAGCAGATCGGAGAATGGACACATTATTGTCTAATGAAATTACATCGACAGCAGCCAACTAGAGAATATGAAATTATATTACTCTGTATTATCAAGGTTGTTCAGTGTTCTTACCACTTGAGAGATAGATGTAGACTGAATTGCGCCACATATCACATAGCTGACTTCTAACTTAAAAACAAATTCAATTTTACATTCGTGTTACTTCGTTGCATTAAGAGTGACATTGAACATTTTTCGGTAAATAAGTGCTTGGGTACTGGATTTTTGTGGGTAGTCCTATTTAGTTTTTTTGTGTCGATATAATATCGATCTTCCACCTAAAACTCTCACAGTAGCATCATGCCTACGACTCGCGTTACGGAATGCACGCTGGTTCGGGTCCTCATAGGGAAATAAATTTTCTCATAAAATGTCTTCCAATGTATGGGACCGGTGCCCACCCAGAATCGTGATTAATTTTGAGAATTGAATGGAATTTAACTTTGGGGGGCACGGATGGCCCAGCACTGCGACCTATTGAGATCTATTGCGCCAACCCTTGATATGGAATGAGTTGCATGCTACACAGATCCCCTACACGCACCGCCCTAACCACATGACTCCCTTAACGACCGGTCCCTACAGCCGACAGAATCCATATACCATTCCTGCTTCGGCAAATTCCCCCAAGGCCCCCCTGTCGGTCCGAGGCAAAACTCCTCCCCCGAGTAGGTCCGCCTCGGGTGCCATTGCAGAAGTCATCCAGCTCGGTGAGACCGGTCGAGAGATTCAGCAGCTTCGGGAGGCTGCCGGTAGAGTGATCTGAAAAACCAGAATGATGGGGGAGGAAAGGAAGTGGCGAAGATGAGTGGGGTTCCAATCGCCTGATAAAGTTACCTGATATTCATCCATAGGAGTGAGGGGGGAAAACCCCCGAAAAACCTCATCCAGGCAACTAGTCTTGACCGGGAATCGAACCTGGGACCGCTGGGTTCGGAGTTAGACTCGCTAACCCCTCAGCCACAACGGTGGACTTAATTTGGAGAGCTACAATAGGTAGCGAAATCCGGCTTTTTAATTGGTTACTTTATGGCTTTTGTCAACTGCTATGCTATGGTTATCTAGCGTCTGAGTAAGATGAAGATGATAATGCTAGCGAGATGAGTCCAGGGTCCATCGCCGAAAGTTACCCAGTATTTGCTCTTAATGGGTTGAGGGGGAAACCTCGAAAACAGGTAACCTGTCCCAGTAGGATTTGAACCCAGGCCTGGTTGTTTCACGGTCAGGCACGCTAACCGTTACTCCAGAGCGGAGGACGAAATCCGGTCTCAAAAATAAGCTATAAAGGCTGAGGGGGTCATCGTACTGATCACACTGCACTGCTTCACCTCTGCTGGTCGGCCTTGGCCCTTCATGGGCTATCGTGCCACACTCTAACCAAATGACCGTCGCGTCTATGAAGGGTCAAATCTATGACTTAACCTATGTGTACATCTTGATCTACAATCGTTTTCGCAATTATCATTTACTTATGCATCGTTTCTAGGCGACTAAATAATTTGAATGTAATGAATGCATTATCTAGAGAATTACTTCTAAACACGTTCGTAATTCGTTCATTTCAGCGATTAAATAAATTTAAATGGCTGTCACATTTTTAAAATAGGAAGAGTTAAAGTCCTCCAGGTCAAAAGTGTAAGTGTTGTGAAATGTCGAATGAGATCTAAATCTGCAACTTATGTTAGAGATTAGAGAACGGTGGCTAGGCGAGGGTTAGGGACGACCCTTCAGAACGTCGGCCAGACTGAGGCTTATGTGCACCGCGATTTATGGGATGAATGAGGAGAGGTGTACCAGCCTACCGACCGCATGAGATCCTCTCACCCGCTCACCCAATGGGCCCCCTACACCCCTCCCTAAATTCTTAACACCAAGGTGACCGAGCAGCACAGGATCCATTCCAAGGTGTCGAAGCGCCCTTGGGAGTGCTCTTAAGGAATGAATCCTGGCAGAGATATTGCGGAAGGTTTGGAACCTAGAGACGATTTCGGAGACGACAAAGACATGCGTCATGACCTGAATATGCCTATGGAATTAGATGATGAAGATGAATGATATGATAAGAAATCTAAAATTCTTTTCTACAGGGAAGACTAAGGGAAATGGACCGTGGCAATGAAAATTCCAACCCTAAGTAACTAGGGAAAACCATGGGAAAACCACAGACAGGTTGGTCGGTCCGGGTATTTGAACTTCGGACCTCCCGAATGCGGTTACGCATGAGCCAACTCGCGCGGTAATTTATGTTATCTAATACAGTATTTTTATTAAGAAATAAAACTTCTAAGCTTATCTGAAGATCAATATAAGTCTTCAAATTTTGTTAAAATTGGTTCAGAAGTTACAAGATGCCGCGAGAATGGTATTTTCCTTGTAATTGTGTTTCAAAGCGTAATTTATTTTTTGTGTGTATTATTGCGGTACATCAGAGGCATGCTTTGTGCTTCGTATTGTGAGAACTATCGCCCCAGGGGAAGGTAGGAAGGGTCGTGACAGGATTTACGACTTTATTAAAAAACACCGTTATCGCTGACCAAAATGTTGACAGCGTGCAGTGCTGGATCACGGATGATTCTATGACCTTAACTGGACCGGACACGTAGTATCGTTACAAGCGAATTAAAAAATATCTTTATGAGCGTTTGCTTAAACTATAGCTCTAAAAAAGAATGTCTTTGTTGATGGGCACATTATGAAAGCCACCAAAGTAATATAAATGTTTACTTAATTCGAATGATTATTATCTTGCAATTCCTTCTTCTTCCTCTTCTTCTTCTTCTTCTTCGTCTTCTTCTACTTCTACTTCTATTCCAAGAGTTGGGTTCCGAACCAAAGACTTTCTTTAGAATTGCTCCCTCCATCTTTTCACCGGTCGTCCAACATCTCGTCTTCCAACAGATTTATTATAAAACTAGTGGCTTGTGCAGCAAATGCTGCAAACTAAGTTCATTAGACGTTCAAATAAACATTTTTCAGATTTATTTTCAATGAAGAATACCAGACATTCTGAAAGTTATTTGCTTCCATAATAATGAAAGATACTCTCTCTTCTCTCTCTCTCTCTCTCTCTCTCTCTCTCTCGAGCCAATACTGATGAGAATCACGCATATAAATATCTACACCACATCGCCATTAAATATATGAAAAATACCCAACCCCACTTGATTAATAACTATAAAAATATTTGATTTTTAATAATATTATTATCTTACGTAAGTTTTATAGCTTTCTGTAACATATACTATATATACTATATAGCCGCCACTTAGTAAAATATAGAAATCAAAATCTACTTATATAACCCCAAAACGTTTCACTTTCGTATCATTAATATGTATAATTAATGAAAAATAGTCACATCACGGCATTAACTACAATAATATTTCATTTCTAATAGTAATAATGTCATCAAACCACCTCAAGTTTTGTAGTTTTTAATATCCAATACACAGCTGTACCCAGAAAATTACTTACCGCAGAATCGAACCTGTAAATTATTTTTAGTAAGTTAAGTTTTTAATAACAAATTTAATTTGAGCTCTAAATATGTCAGCATTCTTGCAGATCATGGCCTTCGTGTAATATTGTTTACTGTAGTGTGTGTTTGTTTTAGTCTGAAATGCAACACGGCCGACTTGATGCTCGCTTCGCTTCTCCTGAATGCAATTAGCTAGTTCTCAAAACTGACGACAGATGAATTTTGTAAAATAGGAAAATTATGTAGGAAAATTGAAATTTCACTACTATTTTTCCGAAAAATTTTGGATTCCAAGCTTCAAAATGAGGGGCCATTTATTAAAATCCGTTCAGCCGTTTCCCCGTAATTTCCATTACCAGTTCAAATTATATATATATATATATATATATATATATATATATATATATATATATATGTATGTGTGTTTGGCGTGATAGGACTGGTAGGCGATCAGATGGTAGCAGTTTAATGTGACTGTACCAGGGGCGTACGCAAGGGAAGGAGGTAGGGTTACAGGATTAGAACCTTGAACTTAAAAAAAAAAAAGATGTATTTAGATTTGAGTTTTTTTATCCATAATCTTTTTCCCTTCTCTAATTTTTCATCATGTTTCTAAGTGTCTCCTAACGATAGTTATTCAAGTTTGTAATCGGAAAGATCATTTATAGTAACACTGTATTTGATGCTTCTGGTAGAGTACACTCTTTATTACATTCCAGTGAGAATTATTTTCTTATTATGAGACATCTTTATTTTCACTTTCAGCAACAGAGGATTTTTCTGCGTTTCGTTCTCTCTCACATTAGATGCAAGTGAATAGCCAAGCCTTAAAGATAGCTTGTAAACATTTTTAAATATACTTTCTTACCCGCAATCTATAATAAGGTTGCTTAAATTCAAGAACGGGAAGTTTATACTAAAACTCAATAGCGGCGCGTGTCGAAAAGTCATGTATAATAATAGGGTGGAGTTCGTGACACACATGCGAGTGGGGAGGAGAAAAACCAAACAATAAATGAATCGTGTTTCAGTCTATCCTATTGAACTTTCCCAAAAATAACTCCACGGTAAGTGATCTCCTGCGGAGGTTTAAAACATGTTTTGCTGATGTAGCGTTTTAGAATTATTTTATTTGTATTAAATTATAACGAAACTAACATAATCCAATTTAAATCCTGCCTAAATTCAAGCGCAATAATTAACAATAGGTCCATAATAGAAACAACAACCAAATTTCTTGGCTTACAAATCGATGATGTGTTAATTGGAAAAATCATATTAAAGAAATTATCCCCAAACTAAATTCAGCATGTTTTGCTATTAGATCTATGCAAGAGATAGTAAATATCACTACCTTAAAAACAATATACTTTGCATACTTAAAACCTGGATCATATATGTAACAGATAGGTCGGCCTTATAGGCTTTGACGTTAACAACTTTTGTCAGGTTTACTACGCTGCCATCTAGTTGTTACATAAGGAGTCACGTCATAATTCCCATTTGAATTGCATTAGCGACTGTACTGCCATCTCGTGTTCGTTTACGGCGGACGGGTGGCGATCCTGGCGGTTCTCTTCGAAGTGCTGCCGATTTTAACATAGCGATGAGTTATCTGTTACATATATGATCTAGGCTTAAACTCAGTAGTGAGTTTTGGAGTAATATTCTGGGGAAATTCCACAGATAGTAACAGTATATTCCTATTACAAAAAAGGGTAATTAGAATAATAGTGGGTGCCAAATCTAGAGAATCGTGTAGGACCATTTTCAAAAAACTACAAATAATGTCCATGGCATGTCAGTATATTTTTTCATTAGTAAACTTACTCGTATGTAATGGTGAAAACTTTGTAACTAACTCAACAATTCATAGCATAAATACGCGTCAAAAAATTACTTTCATACTCCATCGGCAAGTCTATCATGCTATAAAAAACAAGTGTGTTCTATGGCAGTAAACATTTTTAATAGCCTCCCTATGGATATAAAAAATCAAACTCAAAACATAAGATTATTTAGGCCCAAAGTAAAGAAGTACTTAATTTCTCATACCTTCTATTCTGTAGGTGAATTCATGACATTCAACAACACTTCATGAATATTTCTATCTTGTATTAAGTATTGATACTAAACTTTGTGTTGTATTAGTAGACTAAATTGTAAAACTCTTCTATATTTATTTCAACTAGACTGTAGCTATAATTAAGACTTTATAGTACTTTGTATTAAGATTTTTTTTGTTTGACATTTTCCATATTCTAGCTGTGAAGCGATGTACGAATACCATGGATACAATACAATACAATTTCAGATAGTAAAAATATATTCTTACTACAAGAAAGAACAATTTGAATAGTACGAGTAGTTGAAGGAAGGCCTAGAAAATCGTGTACACTATTTTTTTAATTAGAAATTCTAACTTTAACATATCAGGACACGATATTCTTTAGTAAACGTTCTCTTATGTAACAAAGAAAATGTTTCACTAATTCAGCCGTACATAGGCCTAGTATAAATACTCGCCGAAAAATAATTTTCATACACTGTCATCAAATTTATCATATTACTCGTATTCAAAGGGAGTATGTTACATGGCAATAACAACTTTCATTAGTCTTCCTGAGGGCATTAAAAATCATAACCAAAACCCTGCTAAAAATAAAACTAAAAATACTTAATATGTCACACTTTCTATTCTGTAGACGAATTCTACACATTTCACAGTATTGTGTACATATTAATGCAATAATTCTCTGTGTATTTTTAATACGTTTTTAAATGGTAATCATATTGCATTGTATAATAATATGTTATTGTTAATAAGATATTAATTCTGTATATATTTATTTTTTCTTAAAAGTTCTCCAAATTAACTATATGTCTGTCTCTAATCTATCTTTCCAATTTATTTATTTATTTATTCACTCATTCATTGTGAAAGCTATACTATCTGAGACCTTGCAGTTGAATTCTTCTAGGTATATCATTTTTAAATAGCAACATAAGTATTGCGATATATCAACGAAAAGAGCTTCACTCAGGCAAACGAAGGCCATTCCAGATCTACTGTTTCGTTATCTGGAATGCCAAAAACAATCTTTGCATGGAAATATCGAAATCTATCTTTACAACGTATTCACTGCTTCTTGTATTTAATTTAACAAAGTATACAATAAATGTGTTTATGATTGTGGTAGTGGTATTTTAATATTGTACTTGTATGGGAATTCACTAACTTAAAAAAATTGGGAAAGCATAGCTTAGTACTACTGCGTGTTCAGTTCATAGTGTGTCATGGCTCGCTGTATGTCGTCATGTGGCTAGCCGATGAGCCTAGAGAATTCAATCTCTTCCTACACTTCCGCAGAGGCGTATTACCTATGTGCCAGAGAAGTTGCCTGGCAAGTACGGCGTTCATTCAGATGAGTACTTACCGATACGTAACGCCGGTAGTGGCAGGAATGTGAACTGTTTGGAAACACGTACTGAGGTGAGTTTTTTTCTTATTGTCGGGATTTGGGGAGAGGGTTAAGACAATTACTTACGTACAGTATTTGTTGACATTAACTTCGACGGTCAACATGGACACGGAGCATTTGATTTGTGTTGTGAAATGTTGCCGTACGCAACCGATGATAACAAATACCCTGGGTACGACTTGCCCGCGCAAAACACAGTTCGAAAGAGGTTATGGTAGCACACAGACCGTACAGGCCGCCATCTGTTGCATCTGTTGCTACGACGTTCAAGTTATATCGTACACGTTCTCAAGTTCAGATTGAACGCCTTGATTAATAGGCAACTTCTCTGACATAAAATCTGAAACTCGCTTCAAATCGCTGATTCACAACAGTGACGTCATGACACACTTTGAAATGAACACCCAGTAGAAGAAAATCTTGGTTTCAATATAATTTATATTTTTATTGATATTTTGAAAATAGTTTTAACATTATAATTACTTTGTTTCAGTTGAAGAAATGGACCAATATCTGGATTACATAGGAGGTCCCGCAGGAGCCTTAGCCCTCACAGGAGTTGCCGCGGCGTCGGCCTTCTACTTGGCAAGCCGTCCCACCCCACAGAAGCCCCTGGTAGAACTCCATTGTCAGAGCAGACTCTTACCGGTGAGTTCATACAAATTGTAATATCTGACTGATTCATTTATTTAAGCATTCTTAAAATAATGTTCGTTGCCAGAGAAAATACTTGCGTGTTAACATTAGACGTAATATTCAATATGACATCAAATAAGTGGTTCATGAAATAATTATAATTACATCCCCTATACTTATTTTGTCCGTGATGTGAAAATTATGTAATTGTTGGGGTTTGTACTCGTATAAATGTTGGATTCAATTGTGCAGACTCAAGTATAATCATTAATCATTAATATTTCACTTTGAATAGAGGTTTTATTTTGTAAATATCATGTACTTAATTGTCAAGACATTTCAGAAAATTTAAAGTGGCAGAGAAATCGATGAATGCTTCCCATACAATTAATAGAGAAAATGCTCGCTTATTCTGAGGGATGATGACATTATTGCTATGTGACATGTAATCAAAATGAATCTATGCGATGGAGTTTAATTGTCGCCAGCGTATAAAATATTGCTTGTTAATTGGTATACAAGGAGTTAAATGACGGGTATTAGCCTACGTCCTCACCTCTAGCAGTAACAGCGAGACAGCACTTACACAATCGTGTGCTAAAACGATGCTTTGTTTCTTTCTTGCCAAGCCAGTGTATAGAGTATGCAAAGAACATTTTCACTTTTGAGGTTCGTAATATTAAACACATTTTTTTCTCCTCCCAGATCATTTGCTTTTAGGGAGTGTGGTTAATCACCTTCCGCAAGATCAATATACTCCGTCATAAAGATGTCCTTTTGTTCTTCTCTTGAGAAGTTACTTTGTATTTTAGAGTCGCATGATTTTAGTTGACTGCCTCCGTGGTCTGTTGGTCAGCATGCTGGCTTCCAGATCAGGAGGTCCCGGGTTCGATCTCGGTGAATTTTTCTTGAAGAAGAGGAATTCCCTGGGTGTCTAGAGTCTGGAAATTTGTATGAATGTGAGTGTGATTGTGAGTGTGCCGGGTTAATATTAATTAACTAGTCATCACAAATATAAAAATACATCAGGACTGTCGCTCGGCAGTAACCAGAACATTGTTGACAAATAACTCCATCTGTTAGCACAACCATAAAGCATCCAATAGATGCTATAGAGTTACCAACAACGAAAAAAAAATTGAGGAGCATTGTTTCAAAACGTATTAAGTCCCCCAGTGGACGAAATTAAATTTGTTACTTTCTATTTATTTATCTTTCATGCTGTGAAGTCTGTACTTAAAAATGGTTTTGTGTAGTGTTTTGAAAACTTCTCCGGTTTACGAGTAATACAGTTTTTCCTCGTTCGTGTAAAAATTTTTAAGTTGCACATAATACGTTTTGAAACGATGCTCCTCAAATGATTTTAATTGTGTTAGTAGGTCTATACTCGCGGGAGTAGATGAAAATGTAATGGGTATAATATTCCAATTTCATGGCCAGCTCTATTGTCTCTTTTATATCATTAAGCTGTTAAATTTTGTAGTTGAGATATTGCTATCCATCATCTCAGTGGTGTTTTTGGCTAGCTACCTTTTAAAGGACCGAACCTGGGATGGACCGACACACTTAGTCTTACATTGGCCCATTGTGCACTCTGTATGCAGTGGTTGTTCCAGTCAACAAGTGGTCAAACTCCGAAGGTCTTCCTGAACGTGGAGTGTCACTAACGTCAAAACGACACTCCTTAAAACGAGAAAATAATTTTTCTTGTTGTGTTCTCTCCTATAGCATTGTTCTGGCCGCCTCTTCCCTCTATTGAACTCAAAAAGAAGAATATGTTGGAAATGTTCTACTTTCTCCACTTGACACTTCATTTTCTAGTGTCCACGGCTCCACTCACTATC
This sequence comes from Periplaneta americana, assembly GCF_040183065.1. Lineage (NCBI taxonomy): Eukaryota > Metazoa > Arthropoda > Insecta > Blattodea > Blattidae > Periplaneta > Periplaneta americana. The sequence goes on from NC_091132.1 coordinate 58,691,883, forward strand.
TGCAAAAATGAAAATTTCAATATGAAAACTCAAGCACAACAATTGAACTTCAAATAAAAATGGCAATCGATAAATAAACCTATAACAACCGGAGTACCAACACGCGAAACAAAAACGCTACGAACTTACGCAATAACCCAATATACCTATAGGCCGAAATATCGAAGTTTTTCGCCATAAGCAAAATGTCGTGAATATTAAAGGTTTCTTATTAACTTGTCCTACAGAATAATATCTGTAATGTTGACAATTAATATTTGAGGAGAAAAATTCGCTCCGCCGCCGGGGATCGAACCCGGGCCTCTTGGTTCTACGTACCAAGCGCTCTGACCACTGAGCTACGCCGAATCCAATCCACAGCACCGGCCACAAAGGGAAACACTGAAGGAGAAAGGTTCGGTCCGGTGCTGTGGATTGGATTCGGCGTAGCTCGGTGGCCAGAGCGCTTGGTACGTAGAACCAAGAGACCCGGGTTCGATCCCCAGCGCCAGAGCGAATTTTTCTCCTCAAATAATAATTAAAATGTCGCGAGTTTATTTTAAATATATAAATGCACTGTAGTCTATTATTGTTGTTACTGTTATTATTATTATTATTATTATTATTATTATTATTATTATTAATTATTTCAGTTAATAATAAAATGTATGATTTAATCAAAATTCACGATTATTTGTGTAGAAGATATGAAGTTCGACAAGTTTTTAGGTTGTAATTAAGGTTATTTTTGTACTTTCATAAAGTTCAGTTACATATAGGCCTATGTAAAATTAAAGTAAATTATATTAATTATAAAAAGCTATTTAGCAATTCACCACGATTAAATTTCTTACATAATGTGCTGGAATTGTATTTGATAAATAGATATTTCCGAGCTTTTGACTAGAAGCTTACTTAAGGAGCATCTTCTGCTTCGGCACTATTTACAAATCTGGCGATTTCTAATACGGAAGAGATTTCTTTCTTCTTCTCAGTGACTGGGTGTATGTCCCTAATCGTGTTTCTATTGTGTTTTGTGATAAGATGTGGTCTGGTGTCATGCTGACCATACCAAGGAGGGGTCCCGCTCCCTTGTGAATATACCTCTTAAGCCTTAATTAAATAGTGTCGCTATCGTTATTGGCTCTTAATTAAGAAGCCATGTTTCGGTTCTTCAGATACGTATAAGCAATCACCCATTACATGTACGATTTCATTATAGTACATTATGCAACGAAACTATAATGATAGTAATTAAGACGCAAATATGTTTGTTTATGAAACGAGCGCAAGCGAGTTTCATAATTTTCATACGAGCGTCTTAATTACCATTATAAGCAAGTTTCATACTACTTTTTATGCTCGACCATATTTCTAACTTTAAATTATTCAGAAGTATACACTTTATTTGTATCTGACAGAAGATCGGAAGTGACCTTGTTCATAGCTCTTGAATTGAGAGATGTGCGCAGACGCGAAAGTATGGATTTTTTCCGAGGAACAATAATGCCATTGACCTTGATGTAATGCAGAAAATGTATAACTTGGAAATTGATTTAGAATTGAAAAACGTGATGACAAATTGAATTTATTTGAATATTAGTTACAATTCACGCTAATTATTATAGTAACAGAACATAACCTTCTGCGACAGTATTGGATTTCCAGCCTCCGTGACGTTTCCCTCGTCTTTCGATTGCATATCCGAGAATAATCGAAAACCTGAACTTTAATGAGTAGGTGTACTTTAATGACATGCATTAAAGGACTGCTATCAGGTGTATAATTACTACATTTCGGCATGGTTGAGCATAATAGTACATTATGCAACGAGCCTGTAATGGTAGTAATTAAGACGCAAGTATGATTGTTTATGAAACGAGCGCAAGCGAGTTTCATAATTTTCATACGAGCGTCTTAATTACCACTATAGGCAAGTTTCATACGACTTTTTATGCTCGACCATATTTCTAACTTGAAAGTATTCAAAATTATGGTTATATGCGAACTGACCTGAATTGTGAGATGTGCGCAGACGCGAAAGTATTGATTTTTTCCGAGGCCGAATTTCATTGACTTGGCACAGAATAAGGTGAACATCACTCTGGTATAACCTGAAAATTGATTTGGAATTGAAAAACGAGATGACAAATTGAATTTATTTGAATATTATTTACAATTAACTCTAATTATTATAGTAACAGAACATAACCTTCTGCGACAGTATTGGATTTCCAGCCTCCGTGACTTTTCGCTAATTCTCTTTCGAGTGCATATCCTAGAATAATCGATACTTGCCGTTTTATAACGGTACAAAGCTGACTTGTCATTGGCTGAGGTTTTATAACGGTACAAAGCTGACTTGTCATTGGCTGAGGTTTTATAACGGTACAAAGCTGACTTGTCATTGGCTGAACACCTGTACTTTAATGAGTAGCTGTACTTTAATGACATGCATTAAAGGACTGCTACCAGGTGTATAATTACTACATTTCGGCATGGTCGAGCATAAACAAATAAATAGCTTCGTAAAGCTCTTGTATAGGCAATGCTTCTGTAAAAGAGAATACATGGGTTAGAACTGTAATAGTGGCAACACTGCTATGGAAGCGAAATGAGACGGAATTAATTATTCTCACTTCTACCATATGTTAGTCTGTGTCTAACCTACCTCACAGTAAATGGACTTTCCCTTCCGACTCAAAGCGAATGCGCTGTGGCGAGAAGAAGATAGTCCTGTGTGGGAGTTACCGATCTAAGCTGTTGTGTTTTCGCCATGTTCACAAAACAAACAGCGAAGTTGGTTGAAAATTCAGTGTGCCCGCGGTCCAACAGCAAGACGAGCGTTGCGAAGGAAGCGGCAACACTTTTTCAGAACCCTCCCATCAATTTCAGAATAACGCTCGGGCACACGTGGCACATCCTGTAGCTGATCTGTACAGTCGATTGTGTTGGGAATTGATTCTTCATCCACGATATTCACCGGGATTAAGATTCTATGATTATAACTTGATCCCAAACATGAAGGAACCACTTCGTGGAAGTCCATTCCGCACTGATCCCGAGATTGTGCAGGCAGTAGATCGCTCCATCAGAAACACAGGAGAGACGCTGCTACAGGGATACGACTTCCACATTTCTGGCAACGAGCGCTGCTACAGGAATACTACGACTTCCACAACTCTGGCAACGAGTTGTTGACAATTTTGGTGACTATATTGAAGGACTGTACAAGTTTCACACAGTTATCACTTTTGTATTAGTAATAAACAAATTGTTGACAGTATTAAAGTCCCAGCCTTTGTATTTTGTGTCTGTGTAATTCAGCTTCTAATCGCACCCTAGTTTCTAATTCACAGGACTGATCATCAGTGAGGCATTTCGAAGTAACGAGCTATTTTAACTTGCATAATTGGCATTGCAGTCCAGCTGGCTTGTCTGTGCGGGGTTTAATCTGGCATTTAAGGTTGTGGCAGTTGGCCCTAGTAGTGGCGCAATTATATGTCTGATGAGGTAGCATAGCAAACTGTCACTGTTTGTCTCTCTCCCATGATTTATATTTTTACGCGCTACTCTTAAAGGTTTGTATAGTGTTGACACTGGTACTATGTGAATAACTACACTTATGTTGCATGTTTATGCTTTCGTGTTAACCGTCTTCACGTATTTTTCACTCTTCGGCCTCTCACGCCCTGGCAGATGTTTTGGTGTTGCGAAGAAAATTTGTCAAATTTTCAACAAGTTTTCATACAGAAAACGTACAGACACAGCTTGATAAAACATTTACATTAAATAATTACTATAGTCTCTAGAAATGAACAGAAATCTTGCAAAATTTTAGGTATAAAATACATCTTGATTACACAACTTTTAATACTGTATCACTTCGGAATATGTATTATAAGATTTTCTTGTGTTAAATTCTATCGTACCTGATTTACATGTTTCGACCTATTGTGGGTCATCCTCAGAACTGGTCGCTGTTGGTCTTGGCGCCTCTTGTTTTGTTTCCTGTGAGGGTGTGTTTGTGTGGTGTAATGTGGAGTCAAAGAGTGTGTGTAACACACTCCAATGAAATTCTGAACACACAACTCAATTTCAGAACACACATTTTGACTCGACATTACACCACACAAACACACCCTCACAGGAAACAAAACAAGAGGCGTCAAGACCAACAATGACCAGTTCCGAGGATGACTCATAATAGGTCGAAAAATGTAAACCAGGTACGATAGAATTTAACGAAATAAAGTCTTATAATACATATTCCAAAATTTTAGGATTTTGATATACTAACATCAGTATTTTTAGGCTTGAGATATTTGTTAATTTAGTATTAAGGTCTTACGTTTGGTGTTTAACAGTCGCTATTACTGACAAACTCCGGCTTATATATGAGTCATCTCTGAGTTCTCAGCATTAAAGAGGATCAGAAATGAAAAATTATAAATTCCTCAGATTACTTGAAACACTTCAGTTTAAGTTAACTGGTTTATTGCACTCACTTTTTATACTTATCAGAGCATTTAATTAAAATGTTAAATGTGATTGATGTTACCCAGTCATTTTGGTTCCTATTTTATGGTAACACAAAAGACAGTAACTCATGGGACATTCGATTAATGTTTAGATTTTTTTATAATTTAAAAAATGCCTGTATTAAGTTGAGGTTATGTTATATAAACAAAGGAACAAGTCGCACATTTACTGACAAATAATTGACATTTCAGTATTACTATTACTATCAAAATATTAAGTAACTCAAAGGTCATACAATTAACTTAACCTAGCTTCATATATGCAACATTTCAAGTACAGTTACACAGTGTAAAGCAATTCTTCTTCTTTCCACCTATATGTATGGGATGAATATGCTCTGATAAGAGCACACTCTACAGTAGAGTCCAGAAACAAATTGCATATATACAGTATATAAATTACCATAGACATAATTAGATAACACCAAGGACATCAATATTCTATGACTCGTTTGAAAATTACTTCCTAAGTTTAAGTTTCATAGTGTGAGCACGTAAAGTGCTTAGGTTTGGTATTAATTTAGTAGGAGTTAGTTTTCAAACAAGAGCATCTGAATCTTCCCACCATCTGAGAAGTAATAAAGCGATATTATTTGAATTTTGTGGTTGTAGACAATTTTTATTTACAAATACTTCAACTAGCTTATGGAAATAATAAATATAGGCCTATATAATACTTTGAAGCACAATTAAAATGTTGTTCCAATAATTCTCTGTGTTCAACTGCTTATTTTAAAATTTAATTTATACAGGCCTAGTAAATATGAAACATAGTAGTGATATTTGCCACGGACAGGAATTGGTGCGAAACTCGAGAATGACTCATGTAATACAAGTATAATATTAGTTAGAAGGTAATAACATTTCTTTTATTCTCGGAACTTTTGTACTACTAAAACTAAAGAGTAATTAAATTTTTCATAATAATAATTCCACTTCCTGCAACTACTGTCTTTCTTGTGTGATCTATGCATCATGTGAATCTGTAACGTATGAATGTATGCAAGAATATGGAAATGTGTGTAAAATGTAGTTAATGTAAGTGCATGCTGTGTGTGTATGATTGTATACGTACGTACGTATGTATGTATGTATGTATGTATGTATGTATGTATGTATGTATGTATGTATGTATGTATGTATGCATGCATGCATGCATGCATGCATGCATGCATAATGAGGCTAGAATTGACAAAGATGTATTAATATTAATGTCCAGCATTTCGTAACGATCCTTCGAAATTAACTGTCCAACTCCTAATAAGCAGGCAACTACTTTCTCACCCCTATTTACCGACTTTGCATACCTATGACGGCGTTGTATAGAAAACCCTTAAAACTGTCTCTATTCCTCCTCCTCCTCCTCCTTCTTCTTCTTCTTCTTCTTCTTCTTCTTCTTCTTCTTCTTCTTCTTCTTCTTCTTCTTCTTCTTCTTCTTCTTCTCTTTTCGTTCGCATATTTAGGTTATCTCTGGCCAAACATAAAATTCAGTATAAAAACAAACTCGCTGAAGAAACTACGGACATAATTTCACAATAGAATTATGCCACCTTGCTTAAATTCAAGAATACAAGATCTTCGAAATGTAATGGAGAAAAGTAGCATTATTGGTAACGTTTTGTGATATTTATTAACAAAAAATAAAACAAATGTCTCCATCATTTGTATTTAACTTCACAATTACAATCCTTGACTATTGTTGAAGCAGGTGGCTCGTTTTAGCTAGCAATGAATGTCACCTGCCAAATCAAGGCCATGCAATAAGAGGAGATTTTGGGGGGTTTAACCCTTGCCCATTTGAGAAGAATCAGCAAATTAGAAAGTTAAATAGTGAAATAATTCATTATGACATACAATGCCAGTGATACATAATTTTAACTCGCGAAATTGTAATTAACAAACAGTTTGTTTTTAAGTTTAGTAGAAAAAACTACAGTGGTATATGGAATTTTTTCTCCTTTGAAACTTTCCCTTTCAAAAACTCTCCTTACGGCCCTGTATCAAACGTTTCAGAGGTCTCATTAGTTTTCTTGTCTCTCGAAGCCGGTACTTCGAAGAATTATTAACATTTTGCGTTCATTACACTTGCAAAATATTTCTCAATTAGACATATACTTGCAGTTATTAACTTTAACGAGAATGGTTGTTATTTCTACTTCTTTGAGTAGAATTTCGTAATATATTTTGTCAATATATGTGTGTATAAAGAGTAATTTAATAAATTTGAGCCGTATGTAAATATATTATTTCTGTGGTCACTTTCAGTAAAATACGATCATGTGAATACGGAGCATGTAGGCCTACTGTAGTTAGTTATAATTTTTTCCCTGATGATTTTACAAGTTTTGAAGGTCGACCAAGTTTGATTACCGAAGAAAGGAATCTGAGACTCTGTATTCTCAAATATATGTAGGCCTACTCATAATATGCCGTACGCAAAACGAATTACTAGTGCCGTATAAGCAAGCAACTGTCAATATATATTAGCCAACGACACCAGTTCCAACGATAATGTGGACCTTCAGTTTTCTCTCCGCCTACAAATCCTTATAGCTCTGTGATGAACTGTTTGATCCGCGTGATCCACACTTGTGAAACCATCTGTATTAACATAGAACAATTAGTTTTCTTGAAAATTCGGTGCTAAATAAAAGCATGTAATACAATGTCAGTTTTTATTTCCACCTTTGCTTATCTTATATATTTAGATTTATATTAACGTTTTCGATACGCAGTGTGTATCATCTTCAGATATATATGTCAGTATGTGTTGTAAAGACCTAGCCTCTTATTATGTAGTGGGTTATTCACGTGCTTGTGACCTATCATTGTTTCTTAATTTAGCTACAATTACTATAAAATGTACTTGATACAGTGTGGGGTTGCTTGTTGTGATTTTGTTAAAAGTCTTTCTTTTGAAAGCACACATAGGTAAATGGAAAATTATGTTAAAACCAATATTAAGACACATAACTATAAACAAATAAAATAAAATGTACACTATTAAATACTATAAAACACTGTAAACACTATGGCACTTTTATCATGTTATGATTGGCTATGTTAGCCTGTTATGTGGTAAAATTGGGTTGTTATCACTGTTTCTTGGTTAAAAAACACTGTCTTTCTGACGCACTTTCACTGATTATCTGTAATGTGGGATTGTATGTTGTTGGAGTTTTTGGAGGCTTATTATTTTTTGTTGTTCATATTGACTACTGTGAAGATCATTGATGCTTTAGCTGTATGTAAGTTCTTAGACGTATATAATACAAGATATTTTTGTTGGGTCCGTATATCTAGTTCAGCCGTGCGTGTCTGCAAAGAATTTACATTATATTAATTCAACCTATTAATATAATGGATAATAATACCAATGTTATAAAACTTACTGGAAAATCCTGTAGGTAATGAGTATTCATAATATCTGTTTAAAACTTCAATACTGTCATATTGGCAATAAATATAACCAGTTTTTCCCTATTATTCCCGCTAGCAATAATCTGGCCTCAGTACGGAAAACTAAGGAACTTCAATATGTGTATCAATTTATTCACACTGAAAATGAATAAATACCCGTTGGCAGTGGTAACTAACACTAAATAATGACAATCAATACTAAATGCAGTTAATAATAAATTACAATTGATAATACTACTGCTGCTGCTGAAATAATAATGAAATAATATTAACAAGGATTATCCTAATTAATTTACATAAGTTAGGTCAGATACAACAGTGTTCATGAGTGAGATAGTTATATACAATATAAGCATTTTAATACAGTTGTATGAACACTTGTTCATACAACTGTATTAAATTGCTTATTATGTACAGGGACATCATTTTATTTTTACTTCAATTTTTATTGTACCTGAGTTTTTTAATGTGCTTCACTCCCACCCCTTCTACTAATGAAGTTCAACCGTCTTCCACACAGATCCAAGACCGCATATACAGTCATATTAGCCTTACCGTCACAGTACGTTCCAAAAATATGTTCGCGTTTTCCAATGACGAAAGAGCTTTCAATATTGCATCATTTTCGCACAGGTACTGTCGTCCATTTGCCTACGTCGCATTCCGGTTTTCCCTCTCTGTAAAGACTAGTGGCTGGGCTGCCTTAGCTCTTTTCTGAGAACATTAATTTCTGTTAGGAATTGTACATCTAAGTAATATTATACCCATACAATTGTTTTAAATAACTTAAATAAAAGGGCCTCGTTAAGTAATTAACTGTCACGTGATTTCCCTCCTTTCTACGATCCTGCGACATAACCACTTGGACGGACAGTAGATAGCATGTCTGAGTAATTTTATCTTTTCGGATCGAGCAGAAGTGAAGATTGAATTTACAGTACGTAAGGTACTCTTTTACAGAGTAGGTACAGAATTATTTCAACATGAGTTACTAGTACGAAGGACGAAACTGGTAATTGGAATTACATACATTAGAACTGAAGCCTGTATCGAAATGAACCGCCACCATTTTGAAAAATGTGTTTAAATATCCATATTATGATTATTTTTCAATTTAACTTCATTCTCTATAGTGTACGCTAATGTGCTATAGACACTATAATATACACTGCATAATAAATACGTCCGTATGGACAGCTCAGTTCGTGAGTAAAAACACTTATTGTTAATACTGTACTGTATTCTGATTAAACAAAAACCTAATGAAAATTATCAAACTCAAAAGCGTGATATTTCGTAGTTTACGTAAATGGATGAATTACTTTTGTTCCCTCATATACCTAGTAAAGTGATTTGTTTGTATATTACGCCATCGAACTCCAGTCGTGGAAGGGGATAGCAACCGTTGATTCAAAGGTATAGGTTAATATCAGAAATGTTTGTAAAAATAAAATTATGTCCCTGTATATAACTAAGGATTATCCTAAATTAAATGAAGCACGATCACTTAAAATAACATTTAAAGTAAATCTAATTTGTATCCTAACCCTATAAGAATTAGATTCCCTGCCTCAGACTTTGTGTACTAGACTTTTATGCACTTTGTATACTGTGTACTTATACAGTATTTCCTGAATATGTAATCAGATTTAATGTCTCACAACGTTATAAAAGTCAATCCAAGTATCGTTGCCAGGAGAACCTATTCTGGGTATAATAATGTGTCTACCTGCGGGCTGCATCTGCTGCGTTCCGAGGACCTTGATAATCGGCTTCTTAAAGATTTGTTCACCGTGCGGTGAAACACTTTTAGATCGAGATCGAGCTCTGTTTTGCAGCGTGACATTTTGCACATAAACAGACGCTCTCACATTATGAGGGGGAGCAGCCTGTCCATCCTGCTGCAATAAGGTTCGCTTTCACGGAAGAAACAGTCTTGCTATTTATATGCTGAAAAAAAGTACCACTCATTAACACGATTTTAGTTAACCCTTAAAAATATCAGAGTTGAGTTGTAAATATGAGTAATTTATAGATTCTCTCTCATTCTTTAGCTACAAAGATATGAATTTTAGCATTTGTATGGGCAGAGAGACAAGACTGTGGGTTCCTTTCCACATAGGGCATGTTCGTTTTCAACGTGGTGGTCTTTGTTCCCTTAGGCCACGTGCTGGTCCCACGTCATGCGAGTCATGCAACGTGTCCGTATATCAGAAATATCTATCTCTAATGAGTATGAACATCTATATACATACAGAGTGGATGGTGACCTCTGCACCAAAATGAAACTGGTAATAGATCATGAGAAGAGTTTTGAAAAATTTAAATAAGTTTTTTCTTCTCTAACATTCACCGTTTTATAGAGGAAATCGTTATGTTTCTATGAAGGATTTGGTAACATCACGGCTACTGCAATAGCTCTAACCAGCGCGGCCACCCATCTCTTACCTTCCCCTCCCCCTCTGCTGTACTCGGTCCGTGACATGCGATAGTGTGGTGCGTTGCAAGATTTATTTTAACGATTTTCGCAATTATTCGATTTAAATTCATGGCTAAACGGTTTGATATTAAAAAAAGATTCAAGACATTAACTGTTCAGATTATTTTTACCAATCTGCTTGTATAGCAATCAGCCATTTCTTTCGGGCCATTACCGCAATAGAGCGTTGCAAACATTGTGCAAAGATTATTTTTTCCTGCTTAACGGTGCTTCATCGAAGAAAAAGTGTAATAAAAGCTTTGTTACATTTAACATGTAGAAATATCTCTTAAATTTTGATGCATCTGTATCCTTCCACTCTGTATATAAATAGGAATATATTTGTGATACTTTCGATATAATTTCAAAGTTCTTTCAATCATTTGCTATCATAATACATTGCTCTCTTAAATTAACTGAAAATATTGGGAATTAAATCAATTGCTTTCCCAAAACAGCAATGAAATGTTTCATACAAAACAATTTCTATCTCAAAAAGGAGGTAAAAACGAGCAAAATTGTATTAAACTCTTTTGTTTCAAATATCTCGAAGAATAACCCGGTGAAATTAATGATATTACTTACGGTTCATCCTGTTTTACTCAAAGTTGAGGCACTTTCTTATATATTCATTCATTCGTTCATTGTTCTGCTCAAGGGCAGGTCTTTCACTACAAACCCAGCTTTCTCCAATCTTTCCTATTGTCTGTCTTTCTTTTTGTCTCCTCATATGATCCATATATTTTAATATCGTCTATCATGTGATATCTTCTTCTACCCCGAACTCTTCTCCCGTTCACCATTCCTTCCACTGCATCCTTCAGTAGGCAGTTCCTTTTCAGCCAGTGACCCGACCAATTCCTTTTCCTCCTCCTGATCAGTTTCAGCATCATTCTTTCTTCACCCATTCTTTCCAGCACAGCTTCATTTCTTATTCTGTCTGTCCACTTCACACGTTCCATTCTTCCCCAAATCACATTTCAAATGCTTCTATTCGCTTCTCTTCGCTTCGACGTAATGTCCACGTTTCTGCCCCATATATATGTATATGTATTTAAAGATTTTATTGTGGTTATGTATCGAGTTGTCGTAAACATATTCAGAAAAAAAATACGTTTTTTTTTCAAATGGGCTTAAATCCAGGATTTTTGGAACTTATAACTAACAGGGTATTCCGAATCTCACCGGACCGGTGGACAACAATGACGTCACGCTTCAGCGAAATAGGAACAAAACTGCTGGAAGGATCGATGGCTGTCATAGCGACTGTATAAGTTGTTGTCTGTGCTACGCTAGCAAAATTTTGCGAAATTTTCATACTGCCATCTCGCTCAAAGAAAATAGAGCATAAACAATTTATTTCTTGAACCGGTAGTAATAACTGGTCCGTTGACATGTTCGCTCATAAGCCATTAACATATTGTTTTTACGTTGTGCTCATTACAAACAATACAGCAGAACTAAAGCAGAACACACCGCCATGACACAACAGTGCACGATGTCATTCGTCTGCTAATTCCCGCCCTATACAAGAACCAATCAGATTCACTGATGGCGGCTGATGGAGACTGCCACCACCTTTGCAAGCTGATGGCACCGGTGCGACACCGGTGGAGCATCAGTGAAGCCATCGGTGAAATTCGGAACACCGTGATGCCACCAGATTGCTCAGCGCTGAGATTCGGAATACGCTCTAAGGCTCGAAAGTTGAAGACCTAAAAGTTAGTATTGCAACGTTGTATAGATCAAGCTAAGCAAACATTCCCTCTATCTCAGGTAGAATCCTCGTTATCACTAAGTACTTTGTTACGCCTGGTGAACATTGACTCCGGAATCTATTCACAATTTTTCGACAATAAACGTAAACAAAAGGAATATTACAGTACCCTCCCCACAGGTAACAAAATCTGTGGCGCGGTTTACACAAGAAACAATTATTTTCATTTGAAATACCATGTGTTGAGCAATGTCTCTTTGAATTCTAAAGAAGTGTAAACCAGACGCTTACCTTACATATTCTAACACACAACTAATTATATATACCCACTGTCATTTTTAACTTTTAGGTCTTCATCTTCAGAGCCCTACTTATAACATAAGCAGAAAATAATTTTTATTGTTATTTATATGTTATGTAGATGCATTATTATCACGTCTGTGGCATCATAATGCTAATAAAGTCATTTAATGAATATGAGCAACACAGAATAGTTTTTTCAGCGTTTCTCAACTTTAGCATTTTTGGACCAAGGAGCGATTCAATTTATCTACTCAGTTGGTAGGTCATATAATATTGAAATAACCGATTATGTAGTTCGATTTCATAATCCATAGGTGCTTAATTGGAAGTAGGCCTAAGCTTTGGTCCGTCGCACTTTAAGACTTGATCTCATACCAAGCAAGAAGACTGAAAGTTCTGGCAACAATCTCTTCTGAAGTGTTTGTGATGTTCATTTTCAAGTACGAATAAAAAAAAACATGTTTTTGAGTTCTTGGCATTTAGCCTTAGTATATGTGATTAATTTTTCTGGCATCAAATTGCTATAAGAGGATGCAAAACATTTTAGTTGCGTGTTATTTTAGTAGTATTAACAAATTAGCTGATGGTAGGTTATGAAGTTGCGTGCAAAGTGGATAATACTGAGCGAGATAGTGATGACGTCAAACTACCACATGTGTTCCGTATAACGTTTCTTTTCATGGAAAAAGTCTGATGCGACCTGCTATACAAAATGCTTCTTCGTAGACATTGTCATGCGCTTTCTTTTCTTCTCATAGTTGTAAATCTCTCCACCAGGCAGTCTCTAGTAAATAATTGCATTATTAAATAGAAGCACAGAAACTGAAAACTATGTTACTTAACTGCTTCTTTCTCTTTATTAAAAGATAAAATAAATTTGTCTGTATTGTTCAAAGATATGTGAAGCTTTAGAACAGTTTACTGCCATTTTTAATCTTTTTGAGAAAATGGTAGAGAATCACTCTGCTGTGATCGATAGTAGTACAAACCTGATCTTATTTGAGTATATCTTCACCGTGGACCTGTATATTTATCTCATTACTTCGGTTATCATAAGGTTAAGATAAATCTGTTTTATATTTTGTTGGCAGCCAGTGTCTTCAGAAATGCCGTAATTTTACTTGAACAGTTTTACAGGAAAGTTAAATCACGCAATAGACTTTATCTGTAGGATTGTAAATAATTATGAGTGTAAAAGTTTGTCTTTTTTTTTTTTCCGGTGTTCCATATATTTTGTGCACGATGTTGTGACACATATTTATAAAATTTCAGGAAACACATATCGATCGTCCAGTTCAAAAGTGCGACAACTCAAAAATTGCTATTTTTTAGTTATTTATACTACTGAAAGCCCCTTTCGAAGTTCTTTCCGATTCAGTATTGAGATGTCATATTTACAACCATAAAGAAAAAAAACTAAATAGACTGCTTTAGAAATAATTATAACTATGGACTTTACTAATTCATTATTTTAGTACATTTCGAAATGTGCGAGTATTAATAATGATCTGGAAGACTGTGATATACTAGTCCTGAATACTGACTCATTTCTAATTCTCGTGGTTATGAACCAGAACTCTGTTCTTTCTAAGTAATTTATTTGAAACTTTCAACTGAAGATATCTCAAAACTTGTTTTTTTGAGTTGTCGCACTTTTGAACTAGACGATCGATATATCTAGTTTTCTTTCAATGCAATAATAAATGAACGCATCCTTAACGAAGATAGAGTGTATTTTAATGAGATTCTTTAAATGTTAAGTGTGTAACAGATGTTCAAAGTACTTACCAATTATTGAAATTTTAGCAGTGAAAGTTTTCACTTATCTCTAGTGCAGCGGTCATCAGCACAGTGCACTCTCGGGTTAGCGTCTCTTACCCGTGGATAAGACTGCACTATGGTGCATCATGGCTGCTGGCGGGTATACTCTCTCCCTCTTCCTGCTGCACGACGGGACATATTAAATTGCTCTGCTTACCCTTTACTCATTTCAGCTAGTGCTGGCGATCACTGCTCTAGTGTCTTCTGTGATAAAAAAATCATACAGGTTTGCAAGAAAACGAACCAACAAATTAATTATTTTATCGTTAGGCAACAAATATTGAACTAACTGAATTACAGAATGGTGCTTAAGTGACGTTTAAGATAGTGTTGGTTATCGTTCCATTAGTCCTTGAACATACTTTCGAGCGATCCAACATCTCCGGCTATAGTCACTCATAAATGATAAATTGAACGCAAATGTCCATAAACGGACTAATTGATAACTTAAAGTGATATAACAAATCAGTGTTGTCATACATTGTTAGATCTGGGTAATTCTGCAGTTTGGTCTGAAAAATGACAGACTGTCTTGAAGCATTTAAGCGATGCACAGGTATGATACATCGTAATTCGTTTTATGAGTTACGCTCAAATATCAATTTGTTTCGTAACTAAACTTAAAATATAATAAATCCCATATACAGAGTGTATCAAAAATACGTGTACAAACTTCAGGCATGGGTTCCTTACACCAAAATAAGGAAAAAAGTTCATATGAACATATGTCCCATAATCCTTTGTTTCCCCGTTATTCATTTATTACTAAAAGTTTGCGTCCAACGGCCTTCGAGGTCCAACCTCAAAACTTCATTTCTTTATGCACTCATTCATAGAAGGCTGTGCCTCGTTGTATCAGAACTGGATTGCAGATGGCGAAGTGTTGCCATGGAGACTTGTTTACATGTGTCATTTGTCATTAGTCTGTCTTCAACGTTGCAATTGTGAACGTGGAGTGAGTTAACGTATTTCGTTCAACCATGGCAGGACGATATTCATTTCGTGAGCAGGCTGACATCATTTTTATGTATGGTCGCGCGAATGGTAATGGACGCGAGGGTGTACGGCTGTATCAAATGGCGTTTCCAGACCGAAGACAACCGAATCATCAAACCTTTGTTGCTGTGTATCGTTGCGTTGCTGAGACAGGAACCGTTGCACCACAGACTGGTGATCGAGGAAGACCAAGAGTTGTTCGTACGCCGAACCTCGAAGAAGACATTTTACACTGTGTCGAAGACGATCCAGGTATCAGTACAAGACAATTGGCTGTGGCAACTGGTACATCACACAGTACAGCATGGAGGGTACTTCACGAGCAGCTCTTGTATCCGTATCATTTGCAACGTGTGCAGGGCCTGCCGATTATCCACCACGGGAGAACTTTTGCCGATGGTTTGTAGCACAAATAGCCAATCCATTGTTTGTCTCATCAGTTTTGTTTACAGACGAGGCAACGTTTGGAAGAGATGGAATTACCAATTTCCACAATGAACACGTATGGGCAGATCGTAATCCTCGTGCTGTATTTCAGGCTAGACATCAGCAACAATTTAGGATTAATGTGTGTGCTGGAATTGTAGGTGACTGTCTGGTAGGTCCATACATTCTATCAGCACGTCTTACAGGTGCTATCTACAGAGACTTTATCCAAAACACTCTTCCAGAATTACTGCACGAAGATGTGCCTCTGAACATAAGACAAAACATGTGGTTCATGCATGATGGGGCTCCAGCACATTTTAGTCGCCTTGTTCGAGATACACTGACTGATGTCTACCATGACACATGGATAGGCAGAGGAGGACCAGTTCAATGGCCAGCACGTTCTCCCGACCTCATCCTTTGGATTTTTATCTTTGGGGGCACCTTAAACAATTGGTTTATGGAGCAGACATCCTGGATCATGAAACTCTTCATCGACGTGTCATGGAAGCTTGCGAAACCATTCGACATCATCCCGGAGTATTTGAAAGGGTGCGACAGTCCATGATTCGACGAGTGCATGCATGTCTAGAAGCAAGAGGAGGACATTTCGAGCATTGGTTATGAGTTTTGTGTGTTGCATTTTATGAGTTTAGCAATGTGTTGAACAGTTCCTAACGGGGAAACAAAGGATTATGGGACATATGTTCATATCAACTTTTTTCCTTCTTTTGGTGTAAGGAACCCATGCCTGAAGTTTGTACACGTATTTTTGATACACCCTGTATACAGTTTTTATTTTCGGAAACTGGTAGCTTATTTACAAGTTATCGAAATAACGTCAATTTCTTAATAGAACCAAAATCAGACCTTTAAGGGGTTAGGTAAAGCTTACAGCAGTAAAATTTTTGGAAATATTCAACATTTTTTTCCCTCCATTACTGTATCTTGTACAGTAGTGGCAAAGAAACCGGACCGACCCTTGTAGCTGATTTCAGAGCCCTGTTCACTCCAGAGCACGATAGACTGGTAACTAAGACTTTCGTGGTTCGAATCCTGCCTGGGAAGGAAACTGTATTTTGTTCCTTATTCAAATTTATTCCCAATACTTTTCGACTGCTGGTAAAATTCATGTTCTGAGAATAATAAGTTCATTAGGTAGTAAAATATCGCTGCAATCGAAAAGTATTTGGAATAAGTTTGAATAAGGACCAAAAAAAAAAAGTTTCCTTCCCAGGCAGGATTCGAACCACGAAAGTCTTAGTTACCAGTCTATCGTTCTCTGGAGTGAACAAGGCTCTTAAATCCGCTACAAGAGTCGGTCCGGTTTTTTTTTTTGCCACTACTGTACAATAATGAAAATTGCTATGTGTAAAACACTGTCCTCCTGCTACATGAAAACAATATTTTTACAATAAAAAAAAATTACTTTTTTTTTTTTTTTTCAAAATTAAAAATGGTGGCAGTTCACTGTGCAGTGATGACACGTTTCTCTCATAACTCATAATCTTGTTAACTTTTTCATGTTCTCTCTCTTTTATTTTATTACTGAAACTCATATTTACAATATCATGCTCTTTCAACTACATTCCTTAATAAATAATTTTTTTTTTATTTTGTGTTTGAAGAAAATACTGATATTTGACCACTTTTAAACAAATTTATTTTTTATCAGACAATCTATCAAAGGTAGAGGAGTGAGCTTGCGTCATATTGTTGATATTACATGTATAAATAGGCCTACACACAAAAAAATTCCATCACAGAATGTTGGATATTTTTTGAGTTATGTGGGGAAACTCTTCATCATTGCACAGTGAACTGAATTTAAAAAAATGTAAATAATTTTTTTAAATCGTAAAAATATTTTTTTTCATATAGGCCTAGCAGAAGGACAGTGTTTTAAATATACCAACTTTCATTATTGTACAAGGTACAGTAATGGAGGAAAAAATGTTCAATATTTCCAAAATTTTACTGCTATAAGCTGTACCTAACCCCTTAAGTTAAATCACCAAACCATGAACGTGGATAACAGTGGTGAAAATGATATGTATTGAATTCTTATTTCGTCTCTTCAGTACTTAGGAGTTGCTTCATGTTACGAAGTTATTAGTTGCTCAGTATTTTCAGTCACATGAAATTAATGTTCAGTGACATTTACAGCTTGACCTTACCCTAAAAGCGATCAATATACAGCCATTCTTCGAAAGTAGATAGTATTTAATGAAATGAATATGATGAGCTATTTAGCTTACCGATGCAACTTTGTACTTTAACCATATGAGTGATCTTCGTCATTACACGTGTAGCTCATGATTATAAAGTGAGTCGGGAAAGAATATAAAAATGTTCAGCCATCGAAGTAAACCAAAATCCACCGCGAGCCAGAACTGAAGAGAGATTCAATGATATTTCTGTCAATGTTGTTTTTTTTTTTAATTCTATGCTTGTGGTCATATCATTGGTTGTAATAAAACATTGCAGTTTTATCCTGTTAGGTTATATTTAATGAAAATTCATTATTATAACCAAATTCTGCCTCAAACGTTGTTAGTAGACTTGTAATGTTGGGGACCGATTACAAATGTTGACTGCAGCATGGACAGAGGCCGGGGACGTGAGCTAGTATGAGGACATTGACTTGGTTCTGCGATCGATTACGCGAATAACAAGCTGAACATAAACAAATCTGGACAGCTCTAAAAGTAAATATAAGCTAAATAGTATTGCAAAGATTTATTTTTACGTACTACCTTTCGTTATGTGCAAAATACCTATTGTATTGATTTTTTTCTCTATTCAATATGTGCATTTTTTTAATTGTTTTCCTGACCTATATGGTCATCTATTATGACAGGCGGATGTATTAATAAAAAATAACATAGTTATTCGTGGGTTTGAGTTTCCTCCTTTATTTTCTTTTCTTGTGCTGCATTGTCTCCGTATATAATATCGCTTGTCACCTCGTATGTTCGTATTACATAATTTACATATGATATTCCCGTCATTCACTTCAAAACACTCACCAAATTTCGCTGCAAAAATATGCGCCTGAGAACCTTTAATCTTCGACATTATTATTCAGCAGATATTCTGTTTACGCATGCTAGAGTTCTGACTGGTGAAAGGATAGTCAATTTGAAACCATCGTAACGCACCCTTTCGGTCCTCAACATTACAAGCCTAGTTGTTAGTTACAACAATCTAAAGCGTGTCAGATTCATACATATTGTTTTGTATGAATTCTTTAAAAAGTAAATGGAAGCTGTCTCCTCTCATTATTATCTGACAGTAACTTAGAGCTTTATTTTAGAGAAATAAAATATATTCCGATTACATTTCATTGATGTGTCGTCCACAATTACTGTTTTCCATATCATGCACATAAAAGAACATGAAAACAGTTTAGTGATCCGTATTGTTATGGAGTACTTTATTAATATAATTAGACACGTGTTGTTCCTTTGACGTAATTTACCAAAGGGAAGCATTTGTGCTTTAATTTTTATGTCCTGTATCTGCAGATGCTGGGTTACGTAGGATGATACGAATTTCATAATAGCTCCCAAACTCCAGAATGCTAATAAAATGAACAGCGTGTTGCGTCGGCAATTTAAATTCTCGCAGAGTATTCGCAATCTCCCATTTGAAGATGTTTATAATGCCTGTTGTTGGCATTCGCCACTGTGATTTTAGTTACGACTTTTACACATTTTAGTGGAAATGTTAAAATGAGGACGCAGAACGTTGCGACGTCAGCGAGCGTAAATTACAATGTCGGATGTTTCGTCTTCTTTATGAGCGACTGGGGGTGTAAGTTGATGAGCGACGTTTGTGGGAAATCTATTTTGAAAAGGAATAAGTCAGCATACCACTTAATGTAGTGCTGGATAGAGACAGAGCTAGAAAAAGAATGCGTATTTTCACTTACTGTCTTCAGGGAGTGGGAGCATTTTAATTTATTATTCACAGCTTCTTTCAACTAAAAAAAAAAAATTATTCACCATAATATGATTCGCATGCTAGTGACGAATAAGAACTGTAATGAAGCGATATTTTAGGTAATGCTATGATATTTTGCTATGGTATGGGGATCATACCTAGATTTGATAAAATTTTACAGGAGAGAGTGTTAAAGGTTTAGAGTCCAATGTTGTTAGGTGCGGTATCATAATTTCTTCGACGCATACTTACGTCATTTGTTGAGTAATTTTTACAATATTTTACTAGGATCTTCCCCATAAGTGTAAGCTAAGAAATGAACTAACACAAAGAACTATTTTTGTTAAAAGTTTGGCTTTGGACATCTCATTCTTACCCCTTCATATATCTCTGGGAAATTATTCTTCGAATGGTAGCAGGTTCCCAAGTAGTCTACTGACGATTCTACGCGAGAGAAATTTGTTAAATTATGTAATATTTATTCCCGTGGACGGTGTGAACAGGTGTAAGTTTCGTGATTACCTTTGTTCTCTGTATAAATGTTTTCAGAATTTTAGCTCATATATTTTACGAGTTCTTCAGTTATGATCATATTATACGAGGTGGGCAAAATAAAACTGGCCCGTGGAAAATATATATGAAATATATGAATTTATATGAATAAGACTGATGCGGAAATGACCCTGACAATGCGAGAAACCGTGATTACGATGCAACAATGAGTTGCTGTCACATGTTCGGGCACGCTCATCTCCCGCTTGCTCTGTCCCGAGCTTCGCTGTGTCATTACGTTTGGGTGAGTGAGAGGAGCAGACGTGTTTAATGGCCAGTTGAATGCAACACAAAATGGTGCTCACGATAAAACAACGCGTGTTCATTGTCGAGTGTTATACGAAGCACAATTCATGGAAAAGGTGTGCGGAACTGTTTGCGCAAGAGTTTCAGACTGGACGTGTTTTGGCAAAACCTCCAGCAATGCAAAACTTAGTGGCAAAATGGCATGAAACGGGCTCTGTAGCGAATAAAAACCGTAACTATCCGAAAAGAGTACGAACACCAGAAAACATTGCTCGAGTGCAGTAAAGCCTAGTCACTCTTAAACAACCTTATAACTATAAATATATATAAATATAAATATTACAGATTTTCCGGGCCAGTTTTATTTTGCCCATTCTGTATATCCTGTTTGGTCAGAAATACTTCTTTTTATGCAGGATGATTTGAATATGAGAGTTCATTGTAGGAACTCAAATCGATAGTGACAGTATAGATACGGACTACTGTTACTCGAGGAGCGTGAACCCCTTTACAGCTTGCAGACTGCTGAAACTTCACTTACTGGTACGTTGGATCGTTAGCAGAGGGGTGTGTTGGTGCCTCTTGCCAAGTGTTGTCATCTTGTTGTTTGGCACATTGCCTCCCTGTCAAAAAAGGATTTTTAAGCTTCGCTACTGCGGCTGCGAGCAGGCTCCAGCCCGCACTTATGCAACAGCCCCGTCGATGATTGTTACGCTTCATATTTTCCTCGCACCTCACCTTTTTGAACTGAATTTATTGGTCGTTATTTCATAGCGCAAGTGTACGAGTCATGATGCACACTTTGACATACAAAATAATTAATTCACATCTTTTACTTCGTTCACGGAAAGTTTATGCTCCATTTAGATGATATTATTTGAAGATATACAAATTTATTTTAAAATGATATCATGCATGATTCTAGGCATCAGTACTGGATCAATGATTCCTATAGGTTACTGTTTTCGAGATATATTTAATTCAATATCATGAAATTTGTATGTTTGTCAATATTTTAATTAACTATTTATGAAGAGTGACACTAGAATAAATCGCCTTTGTTAACCACAAATTCCCCTTTGGAGTCATATAATTTGAACTCTGGTTTTCATTGTGAAAATCTACTAATGATACGTAAATTTTTCCGCAATATTATCCGATGAAGTTGATAGGTGGAAGAATAAATGGTGTTGTGATCAATTCGCTAAAGCTTTCTGCGTAGTGCTTCACAAAAAACTTTTAGAGAAATTAAGCAGGCTTGCAATAGATAATCGAGTAGTAAGATGGATATATAAATTCCTAGAAAACAGGGCCCAAAAGGTCAGACTAGAAAAAGAAATGTCGGAACTTGAAAATGTAACTTCAGGAGTACCTCAAGGGGCGGTTCTTGCACCTCTATTGTTTCTTATATATAAATTATATAAACAGAAATAAAGTGACATCAAAAACTTTTTCCTTACATTTTTAACTAGGCTATGTCCTGATTGTACCTATGCAGTGTAAAATATTACCATGGCAACTAAAACTTACATTTAAGCAAAGCCTGAATGGTATAGTCAAAAAACAAGGTACAATAAAAATGTAAGGAAAAAGTATTTGATGTCACTGTACTACTTCTCAGATAAGGTTATTCGCGGATGACTGTATAATATATAGAAAAATTAGTGATGAATTCGATATCGCCGCCTTGCAAAACGATCTTAACGTTATTGAAATCTGGATGACAGAAAATAAAATGAAAATCAGTATGAATAAAAGTAAATCAATATTCTTCTGTAGAACGCATAAAGAAATTAGTCTCAAATACCAACTGAATGTTCACCGGTGCCTCAAGTAAATACTTGTAAATACTTAGGTATATATTTAAGTAACAAATGGGTTGAGAGAAACAAGTCGCTAATATTACAAGAGAAGTCTGGAAAGCACTACATTTCTCTATGCGTATTCTTAATAAAGCTAATCGAAGGTCAAAAGAATTAGCGTACAAAACTCTTGTTTGCTCAATAATAGAATATGGAGCAGTAGGTTGGGATCCTTACAGACAAACCCAAATTGATTCAATAGAAAAAGTCCAACGCAGAGCAGCAAAATATGTCAAAATGGGGAAGGGACATGGCGAAGACATAAAAGACTTAGGGTGGGAATTGCTCGAATCAAGGTGACGAAAAGCCAGACTGAGCGCATTGTTTAAGGTACAAATGGGACACAAAGCATGGACCGACATCAATACTAGATATCATACTTAGGCAGGGCTGATCATACACCGTGTCCCGCTTAGAGGGATCCAGAAATAAGTGATAATTTCAAGTGTAAATAATGGTTTATTAACATACCTTTTTACATAACTTGATGTAAAACTGTCCGAGTTTCGGAGAATGTTCAGTGTGACTCGATATGTGCGCCTTGAGTTGCTCTGCAGACATCTAAACGACGGTATTCAACCTCGCGCCAATTGTTCTGTAGCATTTGTGGAGTCACTAGCGCAGCTGCATTTGTGATGCGATGCCTCAGTTCTCCAAAGTCTCAGCTCTGCCTTTTTGGTACACAGCATTCTTCACAAAGCCTCAGAAAAAAAAAAGTCCAAGGAGGTCAGATCGGGTGACTTGGTTGGCCAGGCAATGAGTCCTCGTCTTCCTATCCATCGATCCATGTACGAAGAACACGGCGTTGTACTCGCGTAACAGACTTTTCTTCTGCTAGCCATAGCACACACCGAAGTTTCTGTTGTGGTGTCCACATGTTGACCATGGCGTGTTCTCCTACAAAATGTCGCCAGGCTTGTTTTAGCAACTAACAAACGAAAGTTACGCATGCAGCTGTTTTCAAACTTTGTTGCGTAAACTTGGACAGTTTTTCTATTTTGTCAAATGTAAATATCAACGATATCTTTATCTGGTTTTAAGTTGTGAGAATTTATTTCTCGATCCGTCTAAGCAGGACACGGTGTATTATGAAGTTCAAATGCAGAAAACAAAAAACAAACGTGACAAAATTTTCCTTTCTAACCACACTATAGTAAACTGGAACGGCTTACCTGCGGAAATTTTTCAGGGTTATCCTCTCAAAATCAATACATTTAAGGAAAGGTTGAAAAGATTAGACTGAAATTTAATAGTAATAAAGGTGCAGTGTAATTATCTAAGTTGTGACATGTACTGTAATTACAGTAAGTTGACTTGTAATTACTTAAGTTGACAATAGTTGGGTTTAATAGAAATAGGTTTACTTGTAAGTTAGGTTTACTTTTGCTTATAGTAGGCATTATTTATAGCATAGTCTTTTTTATAGTCCTAGGCTGCTTTATTTATTTATTTATTTATTTATTTATAGGTACACTTAATTTTACGTTTATTTCAGTTATGTTATTTTATTTATTTATTTATTTATAGTTACACTTAATTTTACGTTTATTTCAGTTATGTTATTTTATTGCTGTAATTATTGTAATTTATTGAGTTTGTATTTATTGTAATGTTATTGTATATTATATATTACTTACATAATAAATATTAATCTACATTTCAAGCTTTTTTAAATATTTGAATTGAGTGAAATCTACTTCTTGAATTTATACATGTGGTTGGTCTCTGACAAAGGTTTAGCCTTTGCCCTCAAATTGTTCAACTCTTCAACCTGACACCATAATATGTACAGATGATGCTTAAATGACATGGAATACCACATTACAACACGTAAGCAGTGAACTAATATCGAATTTCCGACTGTGTGTTGTTATGCCTTATTCCAGCACCTTATCTAAATTCGTATGTACACTGAAATTGTCTCTTCGTTTTATATGCATGTAAATTGGTTTATGATGGCTGACGTCATACTCCGATGACCGAAGTCCGGTCTTCTCCGTTGTTCCACTGTCCTCCTTAGAGGTGTCTACTTTCCATAGAGTCCACGATTCCCTCGAGCCAACTTTTTTTTCGGACTTCCTTTTATCCTCCTCTCTGATGGTACCCAGATCAATGTCTGTTAGGCGATCTATTGTTGCTCATGCGCTGAATATGCCCGTACCATTTAAGCTGTCTGGTCTCTTTTTTTCTTCTCTCATACCCTTTTTATTTAGCACGCCCATTTTCTCTCTTATTATTTAATTTGTAATTTTCTCACTCCTGGATATTCTTAAGACGAAGTCAGTGTCTATTGTTTCAGTTTTGTTTTTGAGTGTGTTTGGGATTTTGCAAACCTCTTAGGTATAAATCAAAAAGCTTTTACTATTGTATTAAATATTTTAAGTTTTCTAATTTTAGTCAAATGTTTACTCCAGATTAAAGAATTTAAAGTACTTATTGCTTTACATTCCAAGCGATTCGTTCTTCTTTTCCTCTGTTATGTGTACCATCGTTGTCAATTTTAAATTCCAAATATTTAAATTCAGAAACCGATTCTATGTAATTTTTATCATCCATTTGAAGACCCCTTGGGCGATTCCCCCACATATGTTCTGTTTTATCAATACTGATGTCTAGACCACGTTTACAATATTCTTCTTTTCATTTACGTGTCATATATTTAATGTCATATTATTGGACAATAATACATTACTTGATCGTGAGCAAAATGAAGAGAACAATAATCGTACCATTTTAGAATAGGTACACCCATTCCTTGACATTTTCTTTTTCAATTCGTAAGAGCTTTTTCAACACATATATTAAATAATATAGGGGACGAAATAAGTAAAGCGTTTTCAAAAGTAACAACAACAACAACAACAACAACAATAATAATGATAATAATAATAATAATAATAATGATAATAATAATAATTTAAATCATATTGTCACTAATTTTTATGGGCAAACCGCACAATATCTCTGTATTACTCGACCAAGGCCAGAGGAGTCCTGCAGTCCGGATTCGTGGCTCTATTGCTCCTGCGTTCGTAATACCGCATCGCGATAGTTCACATTACGCCCGCGGCTCCACTCGTCTTGGTCGAGTACAGAAGAAATAGCATTTTTTAAATATGAACACACACTTGTCATAGTAGTGACAAATGAACTCATTAGTTGAGTGCAGTTTAGTGAGAACTTGTCCCTTCGGAACAGTGTTTTGTTCAATTTCTCTTTGTAAAGTTATTGTCTTTGTCCTCACAAACTCGTTTGGACTTACCCGATAATATTACGAACGTAGACAGGATTATTCTATATTGGTTCTCATTACTTAAATTTTGTGTTCGGTGTAAAATTTCAGCAGTGGTGATGTATGAAGAACTTCTAGCTTCTCTGCATTTTTAAACGAATCAGTTTTTTTTTAATTCTACATTAAGTTACTGGAATAAACTCAAACTACATGGGCCAAATTTTTTACTGTTACTGATATGAACTCGAATAATTAAAAAAAAAAAACTCCGTCCAAAATCTGAAGAAAGTGGTTCGATTATGAATGCAAATAAATTATTAATATTTACTTGCTAACATAATATGTCCAAGTTATTGCCGTTTTACATAAGACATTGAATGTAGGTGACGGGAATGAACTTAAAGGGAATTACTCCGTCCACAATGTGCAGTACGAGTTTGAAAAGATGAGAAAGGCAACAAACGGAGTGAGACAAGTGGCTAACAGGCTTGGAACTCACATATATTTTTTTCACAACATCAAATTCGCTTGTAAGGACGCACTCTCGCCTACATTTTTAATTGTTTTGCCTTCCTTCATTTTCATCTGATACGATTTGAGGCCTTTCTCCTGGAGAATGTCTTTTTGCCTTCATTCTTCATTTAATATCTTCAAACCTATAAATCTAAATTGTGTATTACGTAAGACTTAAAATCTTTTCAAATTTATAATGATTTTCCTTAAATGTTTATGTTCGAATTACTGTTATTTAGGAATAAATGTTAAAGTCCACACCTATGGAGTAACGGTTAGCGCGTCTAGCTGCGAAACCAGGTGACCCGGGTTCGATTCCCGGTCGGGGCAAGTTACCTGGTTGAGGTTTTTTCCGGGGGTTTTCCCTCAACCCAATATGAGCAAATGCTGGGCAACTTTCGGTGCTGGACCCCGGACTCATTTCACCGGCATTATCATCTTCATGCAGATGCTAAATAACCTCAGATGTTGATAAAGCGTCGTAAATAACCTACTAAAATAAAAAAAAAAATAAAAATAAATGTTAAAGGCCTAGTGTAAGATACAATGCTTGTGATAATTTATCTACTACAATACAAATGAATCGCTTTACAATTCTGGCAATTTCATTCATTCACCCAGTGTTCGCTCATTGAGTGCTTACCCGAGCGTCGTTCTCTTCCCAGAAACCAGTGTGGACGACACCTACGCCATTTGTTCTTGTTCACAGCGTTATTGACTCAGCACGGAAGATTTATATCGTCGCCCTGTTTTTTTTTTTTCAGTGTGTTCTCTGCTCCTCGAAATTGCTACAGTTTGGCAGTGTTTTTACCTGTGTTTCAGAAATAGGCCACTACAGCTGTGTGTGATATATTGGACTCATTGCCAGGCCAGTGTACTGCGTATAATTTCTGTAGAATTTATTATATTTTTACACATAACAAAACTGGTAAATATAGGCATATTAATATTGAATCGAAAATGACGTAGATTTCGGAAGGTGAAAGATTCAAACCACAAGGTCGGTTGTTTCGATTTTATCATTTTCCTTTAGGTAAATTTCGAAATAATAACTTAAAATAGGCAGACAGCTACGTCTGAAAATTATTTTATTGTCTTCATTTTATAACCGCCTTTTATCACACCGTTGGGGTGCATATTATGTTAATAACATAAGTTATTTAAATGTATTCTTCCCAACATCTCGATGCATTACCAGGCGTACACAGTGGAATCTTTTTAATTCGAATTCTGAGGGAATTAAAAAATTCGAAATATCCAAAATTACAGTTATCCAGCATTAATTTTTTTAAGAAAATACAAGTCAAAAGAATTATACTGTACACTACTATACAGTAATGACCAATGAGCGACAGATGTGCAGTGTACTTTTATCTTCATTACTGCGTTTTATCCACGTTCATACAAAAATCAGGTCACCAATAGAAGAAAACACTTCAACTTTCTTTGCTAGCGTTAAACTTATGTATGCCCCATACTTTAACATTGAGAATTCAGGACACTAGTAATCACACTAACTTATGTACATGTCAATAATGAAGATTTTCATAAATTTGTTCTCTTCCAAATTACTGACTCATGGATAAGAGGAAGGCAACACATACATCTGTAAGTGTGTGAGTTAGGGGGTTCAAGCCCCACCAAATAAAAAAAAGCAGAGAAAGAAAGAAGAAAGATATTTAATGCCTTGAAGCATTCGTATCTGTTATTGTGGAAAGTTTATGATCGTTTGAGACATTTTTAAATAGACCTGTACAATACATGTTTTACGAGTATTTTAAAAGCTCGAAATTTCGATAATATTCGAAGTTCTGTAGCATTTATTCGGAGCAAGTCTGGTAGCTCGAACCATTCCCACCAGCCAATCACATCTCAATAATAGTTTTTACTAAAAAGATAATTGAAATAAGGAGAATACGTGAAAATACGGACAAGAACATATACATTTAGTGGACTGCATACTATCACATGTTGGCATAAATGGAGAAGAAAATGAGCATGACAATTACCGGTATGAACAGTTCACCTCCATTAACATTTTATTACATCAATTTTATCGGTTGATTCTTTGGAGGCACAATTAATAATTAAATGCTTTTAAGTAGCAGTACAGAGGCTATACAATGGAACCCACCGTTTGCATTGGAATTTGTTCTTTACAAAAAACATTGTTTACCGCTACTCTCTAAGGGATATACAAACTATCGACATGGTATAAGGATGACCGTTATTTAATTTTCAGATTCTGAATCTACACTGCGCTAAAATAATATGTATATTATCCTTGATTGGTGGATATGAATGCGCGAGATATAGAGGGACAGGCGGTATTAACAATTTCCAAACGCGTATTAGTTGAGATAAAGATTAAAATGGTAAGAGTATATATCCATGAAGGCATGGCTGCTACTCCCGCCGAGTATCTAAGAAAAGTTGTGGAAAATGTACCTGTCCATTTGAGGAAATTACTTGAAAATGCTGCAGCACATATTGAGTTGTGACTTTCGTACATGCAATGGCAATGTGTGAGCTGTGTGAGCAAAAATGGGGGTTTCTATGGTGTAAACCTTTTGACAAATAGATGTTTAAAAATAGGAAGTGACTTCTCACCCATCCACTATATAATATTATACTTCTATATATACGTACAGCTATTCTGTATGACACGATCCCAACAGTAGGTTTTTTCTCTTCTCTCCTTCCTTCCACCTGAAGACGAAGGGAGAACCACCCTTCGAAACGTTGTGTCTTAATTTTTGATTGTGACAACCAGCAACGGAAAAAGTCCAACCCCTCACCTAAACATTAGTTATTTACTAACATATTTATTATGTAGGCTTATAATTTATTGTGTCAATTTCTCCGGAAATTTTTGAGACAAACACAAATAAAAAAGTATGAAGACTCACCTAGTTAAAACTGCTTCACCTATGATTTTAAACATGTGGGTGCATTCACATGCTCCGAATTAAGTGCCGCTCTGCGTTTAGTAACAATGTTTCCTGCATCACTAAACACGAAAAAAAATTTTTTTTCTGTCAAGCACTTCTCCACGATCGTTCAATTTAAATCCAAACATTTCACCGAGATTTGTCATATGCTACTTGCTTTGCAGTTACAAAATAACGGTACTTTTGTGCTTTGAAGTAGCAATTTCTGAGAGACGAATATTGCCGGAATTTTTAGTCTGAGTTTGCATTAACAAAATAATAATTAATTTCACGTACAACCGATTAATTTTAATCGACTCGATTAAGCGATTAAATATTTTGATCGCTTAATCTTACAACATAAATTGATCGATTAATCGACCTGAGAAGGAAGCCTTAAGCCCCAGTTAATTCCTGCGCTTTTGTCAGAATTATTGACTGTTTTTTCGAACCAAA
The DNA here is from genome assembly GCF_040183065.1 of Periplaneta americana. NCBI lineage: Eukaryota > Metazoa > Arthropoda > Insecta > Blattodea > Blattidae > Periplaneta > Periplaneta americana. The sequence goes on from NC_091132.1 coordinate 58,721,304, forward strand.
TTTAAACTTTTCTTTACAAAGAAGTTATTAATGCCCAGCTCCACGTTCGTTTGACAAGTGTATATTTAACCTATGAGACATGATGGTAAAGGGCGCGGGGATGTTGAGACTTTAGCTCAAAATACGTCTGTGTGTGACGTAAATTTTACTTTGTCTAGTTGGGAATTGAACCCGAATGTTAGGGATTGAAAACCATTCAGTTGACTCACAAATCATTAGCAGATATCGCCTTGGAGCCGACTATTCCGATACTCTGTCAGTGGTCGTTAGCACTCGCTGAAATGGGTAAAGGGTATAAGGGGCAACATTATATGCCCCGTCGTGCAGCAGGCAGAGAGGGATAGAGCATACCCGCCAGCAGCTACGGGTGCACCATAGTGCAGTCTCTTATCCGCGGGTAAGAAACGCTAACCCGAAGGTGCTCTGTGCTGACGACCGCTGCTCTAAGTCTTTATTTTAGTTGAGAACTGGCTAAAAGAGAAATTTGGGCCAAATCGAGAATGCAATTTGTTACTTACAAATTCAGTTCATTAAGAACGAATTGAACATTTTCAAATGAATTATCAGAGTCAAAAAGTGTTATCATGTTGTAAGACTTACAGTGTTTGGATTCCAATTAAGCTGTGTCTGCTACAGCTTCTGCCGTCGCGGTTGTTTTTTTAGATCCACTTCCTATCCTCTCCCTACCAAAGGATCCACGTTGCTCCCAACATTGTTTCTCCTCTATGAGTCTATATTTATATATCGTCCATTCTAGATTTCGTCATCAATATGCCCGCCCCCTGTTCACGAGATGTGAACCACGTACAGGTCCGCGCAGTGGGCTAACGTAACGTGCTGTGATCAGAAGCTGCGGTACTATGTGTAGTGTGTGCACGATAACCAGGCCCTTGCCGTGAAGGGACAGCGTGTGAAGGATGTGAGTGAAGTGCTACTTGCAGGAACCGACCTCACGCCATCGTATACAGTTATTTAATTCCTTAATACAGGCGCTCCCGTGACATGACATGTTCATTGAAGTTCCTTGCTGTCAGCTATAATTTCGTACACGGAATTTTTATTAATAAGTGGATAGGTTTCGAAACATTGGAATTATCTTGTGTATTAGCATGGTCTTAAAGCTCTAGTTACAATGAAATTATTACATAATCTAAGTTACATTTTAATTGTGTAATGCAGTGTACTTTACACGCAATTTATAAACATTCTCAGTAATTTAACTCATTATTAAATTTCAGTTCAATAAATAAGAAATTATAAAGCGATAAAATTAAAATTGTAGTCTGATTAAACACGACTGCTATTCTTTATTTTTTCTGTATGTCTGGTTCGGTACCTCGCGTAGTGGGAGTGAGTGTGGAGTATTGATGGAGTGATAATGCTAATAGTATGGGGAAACGGGAGAACCCCGAGAAAAACTCCTCGCGCCCTCTTTCTCTACCACAAATTCCTTCATGACTCCGATTGGTATCGAACCCTGGTCGTCACGGTGGAAGGCAGAGATGCTCATTACTAGGCCACAGAAAAGCAAAACCAGTTAAATTACATAACTGTGAAATAACGTTTTTCGATAAGGCATAATGGTAGAACAGCTACTTTGTAAAAGTATAAATTCTGAAGCCAGAACAACATAGCCTACTGTATTATAGTAAAAGAAAAACATACAATGTAATAATAGAACGAATAATTTTAGCATATTTACACAACTATAAATCATAAATTCAAAGATTTTTGTATTCTATTGATTGATATAGCTTTTCATTTTTCTGCTGACAGTTGAAGGGTTCAGAGCCATAGTGGGCCAAGCGCCATTTATTAAAAACGGAGAAAACAAGATTTAAAATTAAGTGATTACCATAATTTAACGAAACATATAGCAAGTGAGATAAAGTATGCACATTAAAATTAAATGATATGTAAATCTTTGAAATTATGGTATTCACTTAACTTTAACCCTTGCTTTCTCCGTTTTTAATAAATGGCGCTTGGCCCGCTATAGCTCTGAACCCTTCAATTATTGTACATATCTTCAGGTGCACTTTTAGACTCAGAATATACATCACTAATGAAAATCAGATTTGAATTTAATTCGCACAAATATTTTTAATAAACAAAAATTAACTTATCTGTATTATTAAAAAAAAAAGGAATAATAGAACTGAATTAGTCATATACATTATTTGTGCACAAAATTTAAATACCGGTATTACAGTTTTTGTCCTATCTAATATATCCATAGTATTAATTTATGGCCTTTCAGTCCTAGCAAACTCTTGTGAATTACTGAAAAAAAAAACTAGATATTTTAATGAATGGTGTCTCTACCACGCCGGAGAAGAAAAAAAAAACAGAAAATGTAATAACGGTGGCTTGAAAGTAACAACAGTGGGACAAGCTGAAGTATTGTACTCTTCTTCAATACCGTTGATGATACATAAATCAAGTTTAAGTGAGCAGTTTATTTTTACTATGTCAGATCAAAGGCTGAAACTTCGGTATTCATTCGTTATCGTGTTGTGTCTATATTTCGTAATTATTTTACATATACAGAGACATCATTTTATTTCTACTTCAATTTTTATTGTACCTGAGTTTTGAATGTACTTCACTCCCACCCCTTCTACACACAGAACCAAGGCCGCATATAGTAAGCAGTACTGAGTTAGTGAGTATAGTACGTTCTAGAAATATGTTCACGTTTTCCAGTGACAAAATAGCTTTCAATATTGAACCATATTTTTGCACAGATACTGTCGTCCGTTTGCCTACGTCGCAACCCTGATTTCCTCCACGTGCTTCTGCACGCCCTACTGTATGGCGTCTTAGCTCTTTTCTGAAAACATTAATTTCTGTTCGAAATTTGGGCGTCTACGTAATATTATACATACACATACAATGTTTAAAATAACTTAAATAAAAGGGCCTCGTTAAGTAATTAACTGTCACGTGATTTCCGCCCTTTCTACAATCCTGCGACAAAATACTTGGACGGACAGGAGATAGCACGTCTGAGTAATTTTATCTTTTCGGATCGGACAGAAGTGAAGATTGAATTTACAGTACGTAAGGTACTCTTTTATAGAGTAGGTATAGAATTATTTCAACATGAGTTACTACTGTAGTACGAAGGACGAAACTGGAAATTGGAATTAGGTACAGTAGTCTATAGTGCGATAATATGCACAAAAGAACTGAAGCCTGTATCGAAATTAACGGCCACCATTTTCAAAAATGTGTTTAAATACCCTTATTATGATTATTTTTCTATTTAACTTCATTCTCTACATTGTACGCTAATGTGCTGTAGACAGTATAATATACAATGCATAATGAATACATTCGCATGGATAACTCAGTTCGTGAGTAAAAACACTCATTGTTAATACTGTACTGTATTTTGATTAAACAAAAACCTAATGAAAATTATCAAACTCAAAATTGCGATATTTCCTAGTTTACATAATTGGATGATCTACTTTTCTTAACTCCTATTATTTGTTTGTATTTTACGCCAGTATCATCGAACTGCAGTCTTGGAAGGGGATAGCAAACGGTGTTTCCGGTTCTCAACTCCAAAGGTATAGTCAGGTTAATATTAAAAATGTTAATAAAAATAAAATGATGTCCCTGTATACTGTAAAGCTCTCTAGTAACATCATCGGCTGCTTTTATTCTCGTACAAGTAGTGATTTTCGACACCGCCTGTATTCATATCTTTTTCGTCAGCTATGCTCGCCACATCATACTATTATTTTTATGACTTTTCTCCTTCCTTTGCCGCCCAACAGCCATACTCTGTAGCAATTTTCGCGACTTATAAGAAAATTGTCATAAGGAATAGCCCTGCGTGGCCTACATAATATTTATCTCAACACTTTGCTCTCTGTCGCTACATGATGGACTTCTAGCATTATACTAAAATTATAATTACGGTAATTTAAATTCTTAGTTTTGAATAGAAATATTTTATGAAGATGAGGAATTACGAGTGTTGTATAATGAAAGGCGCTTCACATGAAAACGGTCCGTCGTTCGATTCCCGGTGTAGCAATGGAATAAATTTAGCCTTCGCCTATGAGAATGGTGTCTTGTGATTGTCCTGCAATGTCTCTGCGGTGACCCTGCGTTTACCAATCCCACATCCAGGGAGTTCCGCGCTGTGTAGAAATATATCTAGTGTTGATTCAGAGATAATCCTCCCTGCTCTATACCGCAATGATCTATAAGTCGGTACTACACGAGAGGTAAAACGGACAATGAAAGAAAAATATAATGAAAGACCTAAAATTTGCACTTATGGTGACTACAATACTTAAGTCATAATTTAAGAACAAAATAATATAATTGAGATCTCTTTAGAATTTTGAAAGTGCAGTTAAATCATAAATGCTGCATAAATAAAACTCAATATTTTGGAATGAATACATGTATTTGCTGTAGGTCGAGTATAGGGTTACCAGATGAAAAAATGTAAAAGCAGGACATTTTATCTGAAAAGCAGGATTTTCCACATAAAAGCAGGACATAATAGACTAACTTGATACTTGACGTGATGCTTTTTTTCATTATGCTATATAATAAGGTAATTTGTTAATATTTGTATATAAAATTGATACAAAACTATTATCACGAATTAAATTGACTAAATTGTACGGATTGTAAATAAGCTTTTACCTTGTTTAATTTTCTGATTGTTAATACTTCTGTGATAACTCAACTTGTTTGAGTAAGAAATGTTTTTTTTTTTTTTTATCCAGTAAGTATTTGTGAAAATCCATACGCCATAGTTGTCTTGAATTAAATTTTACAAACATAATTCCTCTAAAGGACCCCAGATAAAGACAGTTTCTCTCTTTGGTCCGTTGAGAATTGGCGAGAAAAAAAAGCAGGACTTTTTTTATTTTGTACAATGCCTGGCAGGACGTAGGACACACACCTAAAAAGGCAGAACATGTCCGGCGAAATCCGAACGTCTAGTCGAGTACCCTATAATTTGGTAAACATGGTTAATTACTGAGGATTGCATATTTATTAAAAGATATAACGTTCATGGACGTGTTTCATACTATTTTTCCAATTTACTATTATACGTTAAGTTTAATTGATTTCGAAATATTAAAAAAGAGATTAAATCATAACATTATTGGGACATCTGGCAGACATATACGGTGACCACTATGATCCAGAATACAAAGCAGAGGTTAAATTACAAATAAGATACAATATGATTTGCGGAGAGAATACAGAACAATGATAAATTTAAAAATAAAGTACAGTTTGATTTCGGAGAAACCTGAGATGAAAGTACAATTAAGAGTAATGAAATGAAGTAAAAAAAAAATATAATATTAAGTAGTATTATACAAGTGATTGTGTAAAATGGATAATGAATCTCTCAATACCATTAGACAGATTTTGTTAATGTCCTCATTAGAAAATATAAGAGAAAGGATAATGGTTTTGGTTAACTTAAGTGAAGTTCCCCTAGCGCCAAAAAGAAGTCCTTTCACTTCCCTCACTGAAGTGAGGAATATATGGATTGTAAATAGACTTCTTTTCATCGTTAATGTTAAGGTAATTGCTAAAAAAATTCAATACGTGTAATTAAATTGAATGGAGTAAGTTGCGCATAGTTACAGCGCCGACTTTTTAATTGTAAATTTCCTATATGCACCATACGCATGAACGAGATAGCATGTTAGGGAAGAGTGATAATTAACAAATAACACGAAATAATATTTGTACAGAAATATGCGGCTATATTTACCTTCGTTTGAAAGTAATGTGATTGTCACATTCAATATATTTGTATCTTGCAGTCCTAATGGTCATTCTTAATTATATTTTTTTATATACAGGATTAAGTGTTATAATTATGCAAATTGAAAGGACAATAAAATATATTAAAACAAATAAAAAATCTATTATATATTTTTTTTTAATTGAGTGCATGGTTAAATTAGAAAATTAGCCTGAAAGTCTGTGTAGTTTGGCAACAGCGGCGCGCTGCCGGCTCACGTACCGTAAGCACACACGCACTCGGTCTGAACATCTCAATTACAAATCTATGGAGTGGAAGAGCAAGATATGAATTCTTAGAGCTTTTGCTGTCACGTCTTGTAGCATTGTGATATTGATTCTGTTAATTGTAATGTACAAAAGAAGAGGCTTTTTATAAGGTACTTTTTCTTAATCGAAAATTGCAACATTATTCAGTGTAATCGCCATTCACGTTTGCTCTTCTGCATTGTATCATATTGAATCTGAGATGAATGGAGGTATAACATTACAGAACCACCGGCGTAGCTCAGGCGGTAGCGCGTTTGCCTGGTGATGCGGAGTTGTACTCGGGCGTGGGTTCGATTCCCGCTTGGGCTGATTACCTGGTTGGATTCTTTCCGAGGTTTCCTCAACTGTAAGGCGAATGTCAGGTAATCTGTGGCGAATCCTCGGCCACATCTCGCCAAATACCATCTCGCTATCACCAATTCCATCGACGCTAAATAACCCAGTAGTTGATACAGTGTCGTTAAATAACCAATTAAAAGAAAATAACATTGTTTTAATCTAAATAGCTTAATTCTTTGCTGACGATGATGTACGTAATGTATAGCGATGCCAGCTGAAGTTTCGCAGCCCTGTCTCAATCGATAGGCAGGCGGTTCAGTGACGACCTTGCTAGGGCGCTCTAACGATTGTGTTACAAAATGAACTAGGGTCATTCCAGTACGGGTGTTCCAAGAAATGTCGTAGTTTATGGATAGCACACCTGAATAATTGATAAATGTAAAGACGAAGTGACATTCTCAGGTTATTTTGTTTTCCTCTTTACTTATATTATTTCCTTACTTCGAATTTGTCGTCTTTACTCTCCCTTTAAGTTGCACAAGTTGATTTCTATGTTTATTTTAAACCCAAATAAAACTCTGGCATTTATTTTTAAAACGTATAATATTATTATCTTAGAGACATATCTCATTCCAAATTATATCTGCTCTATTTTTATATCAACCGAAACTATTATGACTTCTTATAGAGTGTTTCATAATTCCTCTTACAAACTTCTAGGGGTTGTAGAAGGGACTAAGTAGATAATAAAGTTTTGATTAGGAATCCATGTCCAGAAATGTATCGTTTCAATGCAAAATAAATTTGAAGATTGAATCGATTTCACATCTCTCACTTCACTAGAGACAATGAGCTCTTGCCAGTGTGCACTACAGGAGTCTCATAAACAAGGTTTTTTTTTCATGTGGCCCCAAAGGAAAAAGTCGAGAGGAGTTAAATCTGGCGACCATGGTGGCCAAGGAGTTGGACCACCTCGACCTATCCACCTTTCCCCGAATGTTTGGTGGAGATGTTCGCGGACGGCAAGTGAAAAGTGCGCGGATGCGCCATCATGTTGGAACCACATTTGCTGACCTAGTGCCAGTTGCAAATCTTCACATAACTGTACCAGTACCCTTTGTAGGCAGGTCAAGTACCTGGGACTCGTTAGGCGATACGTGGAACCACTCTTGTAGTGCACACTGGCAAGAGCTCATTGTCTCTAGTGAAGTGGGAGTAGTGAAATCGATTCGATCTTCAAACTTATTTTGCATCAAAACGATACATTTCCGGAAATGGGCCCTAATCAAAACTTTATCTATTTAGTCTCTCTACAACCCCTCGAAGTTTGTAATAGGAATTATGAAACACTTTGTATAAGCAACGTTCATAATATGACGTAGGTTCATGTGTGACGTGTAAAAATCGAACTCGCTGAGATGACGTGGCTTTTATCAAAGTCCGAAAACTCGTTATGTAATAAATATTAAGACAAATCGTTACAATTCGGACTGTTTCAGCCCTGATGTGACATAGTAAGGGGAACAGATTTGTTCGTCTTTCCCCTTTAAGGATGATTGTAACAATTAATATTAGCCCTTTGTTATTTTTGTTGAAATATAAATTAAATACAATGAATTGCAAAAATACAAGATAAGATGAATACAAAGTATAAATAGGTCTAGACTAAAATAATAATACATATTATGAAAAACGGAGGATATAATAATTTTTAGTAAATTTGATGATCGAAAGAGCAGTGCTCGTGTTCGGTCACAGTTCAAAAACTATTATTTATTACGAGATGAATGGAGAAAAACTGGAATATAAAATAAGATAAAAAGTGATATTTAAATTTCCATAATATTTATTTCACTATACCAAACATACAGGAACTGCCGAGTCTGCTGTCATTATGAATTTAACATGTACTTATTTAAATTTAACTATGGACATTATTATTGTACATTTTCCAGAACATAAAAACCAGTTTGTAGTAATTAATTCATTATATCTAAATACTTTTGTTGATTTTTTACAAATATTAGTACCTGTACTGTATTAAAAATTAAATCGGTGTCTTCAGTAATATAATAGTAATTTCGGAATCAACTCAAGTATTCAATTATTTTGTGAGCAGAATTTAATATTACGGGAGCGTCGAGGAATCTTTGAGCCACAGTCGTGTGCTTTCAGCGTCGACGTTGTGTAAGACTGTGACAGTGATATCAGTGGTCATTTACATACTTTGAAACATGGCGCCCGGCCGTCTGAGCTGCATAGCGCAGGAGCCCATTAAATATCCCATCGACATGAACCGACAATCTGAAGTATTGAAAGTAAGTAAAACTACTATCATCGTCCTTCATTATATACGAGGTCGGACAATAAAGTAATGAGACTGGTTTAAAAAAAATGAATCTCAAGTTAAATATCTCGGAATAATAATCGAGCAACATTTACATTGGGATAAACATGTTCTTTTTCTGTGCAATAGATTAAGAAAAATTATTCACTATTTTGTCATCCTACGAAATTACTTGACTGTCCATACTTTACTTCTGATTTACCTTGCATTAGTAAAAGCTATATTACAATACGGCATTATAGGATGGGGTAGTGCTTATAGTACTTCCCTCATGCCTATAACTCTGCTAAAGAAAAGAATAATAAAAATATGCCTCTTGATAATCCTTCAGAGCTGCTGTATTCAGAATTTAAAGTATTTGACGTCCATCAAATTTATAACAATGTATTACTGAATTTCGTACATAAAAACCGAAATATATTTAATTTATATGCACATAAATATAAAACCAAAAGATCAGACAACATATGCTTGACAGTACCTAAATGTACTGCAACTGTAGCATATAATCATAGTAGCAACTTCGGTCCAAGGCTTTATAACATGATAATAGATAAATTCCCAAACATACAATTTGCTAATGCTCCTTATTTCAGAAAGTCTATTAAATTGCTGTTAACAGAGAAAATTTAAAGTTAAATTATTGTGATATCTATGTTTTTTTCTTTTTTTTTTCTTCTTCTATTATTTTTTACTGTGTTATTCAATAAAATGTCTTAACATTAACTTATGTGGAATGCCCCCTGAGCACGAGTGTGTAACTTACTCTTTCTGGGGGTGCTAGAGAGTTCTTATATTTAAAAAAATCATTATGTATCTTTGTTCTGGCAATAAAGGATTATTATTATTATTATTATTATTATTATTATTATTATTATTATTATTATTATTATTACTTACATGTTTACCAACTACAATGTGATCAGCATGGTCACCTTCAAAGAGACTGAACACACTTATTCCAACGTTGCTGCCATTGCTGGTAGCAGCTGTGAAACTTATCTTTTGAGATTCTGTTTAATGCCTCAGTTATGGCCTTTCGGACGTTTTCTCTTTGAAAATGACCTTTTACAATAAGAAATAAGAAGATGTCGTATGGAGTAAGATCGGGTGAATATAGAGGCTGCGGCAGTGTTGAGACAGATGAACAACCACATTTCTCCGTTTATCTCGCTGTTGCCCCTATGAGATTTTTTGGAACGATTTTTGCACAAATTTTTCTCATGCCCAGGTCTTCAGTTAGAATGAGGTGAACAGGTTCCGGATTAATTTTCAATTCTTGTGCTATCATTCTAGCTGTTAATCGCTTATCAGTTCGTACAACTTCAAGTATCCTGGCAGTGTTGTCATCAGTCCGTGCAGTTTCATCTTCAAGGTTGCTTCTGCCTTCGGCAAGCATTTTGTGCCATCGGAAATCTTGTGCTCTTGACATCACTTCATTTTCAAAAGCCTGCTGAAGGTTTCCATACGTTGTCGTGGCATTTTCACCTAGTTTCACGCAAGCACGATACTATGCGATTTCGTTGTATTGACGAGAAACAAACACACAACTCCACTAATCAAGCAGTTACTTCACACTTACGGCTTGCAGAGTAGTGCTAGTTGGGATCCAGGAAAGACCAAGGTCAAACATATCTCTGGTAAGAGACTCAGGGTTGCCTCATCAGGTGAGAGAAAATCAGTCTCATTACTTTATTGTCCGACCTCGTATATGCATATTTATTTATTTAGTGTTAAGTAGCCTATGATGTTGTAGATGTAGTTCATATGAGACTACTTCTCCGTTACTGTCCTTTCCTTCCATCCATAATATAGTGAGTCCCAACTGATGTTTTCGGTGTTTCTGTCGGCCTCCAGCGGTAGGATTCCCAGCTACCTCCATTGCTTGCATCCACGATTTCACGGCGCTTCGACAGATTAAATGAATAATTAAAATAACATTCGGTACGTCCCCCCCCCCTCACAGTGGCTGCTGAAAATGTTGTCCATTTCGTTTGATACATAATTTACATCGTCTTAAATTATCATTCACACGCATCCGTTCCTCTGCATTAATAGAACGAATTTCTGTTCGAATGTTTTCTTTATAAGTTCCTCCAGCGTATGAGGATTAGTTGCATAGACTTTATTTTTCAGTGTTTCTCAGAAATAAAAATCGCATAGTGTTAGATCTGGAGAATTAGCACGTCATAATCCCCTGCTAATAATTCTATGGCCAAATAAACATACGAATGTTATTAATAGACCTCGGATTTTTAGGCTCGAATAGGATAGGTTGCAACAATGTTATGTAAAAATCCCTAAATGTATGCAACATGAGAAACTCTCGAGCGAGATATTGCCGAAAACTAGGTGCATTAAAGAACGTATGTTTCAGCCTACGCTATAAGAGTCTAAAAATTCGAGGTCTAGTTATTAATGTATCATGGTATGTAAGTTTTTAATTCTGCGGAGCGCCGCGAGTTCGCGGATGCAAGCAGCGACGGTAGCTGGGGAGATCTATTGGTGGTCGGTCGACAGAAACGCCGGGAACGTTCGCTGGGATTCACCTTTGGCTTATACAGTGCGTCTAGAGATAGAATAGACCGCGGCAACGGCCTTGCACTGGGGGAGAGTTGCCGCACCTACTGCCAGATATTGTCCACTCTATCTCTAGACGCACTATATTATCTTCATTTTTCTGTTGCACCACAGCGTGCTTCCCAGAATTTAACAAGATCTGCCTAAATATGATCTTCTTAGATTGATTGCTGCATATTAAAGACTTAAAGATTGAAAATTATGTTCACCCTGTAACAAGATATTAATTTGAAAGTTTGGTTACTTCCAGCCATTTCTTTGGATGAAATTGTGTTCTAAACATACCGTATATCATTTTAACACCATAACTAGGTACAGTGTCATAATGAAGTGAATATTGTGAGAGCCTGATATTTTCGGAAACACTAACACTGCATTTATTTTTGTAAAAGTTTCATGTAGGCTATTGCAAGAAAACATTTGCAGAGGTACTAATGTTTAAATTACAGTAAGAGAGAAATAAAGGTACATGTTATTTAAATTCAGGTAATCTCAAATTTGTTTCTAACTCGTCGAGAAGTTACATTGTATTCCAGCAATTAGTTCCACTTCAGAAAAGTATGTGTAGAAAACTCGCACTTACAGATGTTTCGTTAGTTCTCTGCAGGTCAGTGACCGTTAAATTTTAAGTGATTTTTCTTTGTCGTGGGTGTCAGAGTATTAGAAAAGCATTGCAACTTTTGCCGTCTCTCTTCCTCCTCACCACAAATTGTGACCTTGCACAGAGACAGAGATAAAATAAAAGATCTTTACTTACTTACTTTGTGGCTTAATATTAATTGTTAACGTGTAATATTATAAAGAAATTGTAATCACACAGTGAATAAATATATAATTAATTATTTATATTTGAAGTAAATGTTTAAATTTTTATTTTTGTTATTTTTAATTCATTATTTAAATTTAAATAAACAAAATACAGAATATAATTACAACAATATAAATAGAAATAAAATAATACAATCAATATAAAAAAGAAGATACAGTAATATTAACAAAATTTGAGACCGAATGAGCAGCGCTCGTGTTCGGTCGCAATTGAGATATATTATTAATATGAGGAATGTAGAAAGTAAAATAAAATAGGATCTAAAATTAAAATTCAGCTACAGTGAAATTATAGAATATAATATATTAATATGAGAGGAATATAGAAAATAAAATAAAATGAGAACTAAAATTAAAATTACAGCTAAAATGAAATTATATAATATAACATTAACATAGAGAAGAATAATACCGCACGTGAATATAGTAGGACAATTTATGAAAAAATATATATTAAAAAATTATAGAATAAAAATATAATATGGGCTGATTAATTCATACACATAGGCTATAAATTTATTCAATGAAATTGAAGACATTAGCAAGTTACTAATTTTCTTGTTATGCGTTAGTGGGTTACATGTTAGAAGTTCTGATTGTAATTTAGCTAAAGAATTATACAACCGAGGGCCAAAATTAATGCTATGCTTTAGCAGATGTGAAACATTTATAGCCATTTCCGGAAATGAGTTTTCGCTAGCGCACATACGTACACAAAATATAACTTTCTGGACTCACGGAAGTAGGGGCATCGGTGTTCATCCCCAGAGCTCTACTTAACAAGTGTTTTACGTACAATTGAATTATTAGCGTGAATAAATGCTGATGTATTCGATAGAATGAACTGGTGTACTATGTGCAGTTCTGCAAGCTGCCAGGAAGCCTTTATTTTAGCTCACTTCATTCAAACCCATCTGCCTTCCGAATTGGGATAGACGTTCTGCGATCCATCCTCCATCTAATTACGTCCTTTTATTTTTTGTACGCCTCGATACGTCATTGCCGCGTGGCATCCCAAGAGCCAAGATTCCTTTCTACCACTTCCAAAGTGTATTATTTTTGGACAGAAGCCTTGAAAATCAAGAGATATTAAAAAAAGTGATTTAATTTGATATGGTACTAAAAATATTTAGGATTATACAAAGTAGTATCAGTAGTAAGTGAGAGTTTGAGTGATGAGTCTTGCTTTGGCTCATATAAACATCCTGCCAAATGCCGAGGCGTCATGTAACGTTTATCAACAGTCGGTTACTGTTCAAAGAGTAATTGCTTCAATGCAGCACTCTTTGCAGAGAGACGTATTCCTGCTCTTTTGGAAATGACAGACGTGGAGGCTCCATTCAGCCTAACGCAATGTGTATTTGTCAGAGACGGTGCTGAGAAAACGTATGTCTCTTTCTCATATAGAAAAAATAAACAGCCGAAGTTTAGTGCTTCAGAATGAAGTTCAACTCGAGAGTCAGAACTGGGCTAGAATACAATCTGCAAGCCCAGATTTATGGTCTAATTTAAATATTGTTATTAATTAAATTGTGTGTGTTAAATTTTGTATGAAAGTCGAGAATTTATGTATGTTTTTTTGTTATATCATGCTTGTAAGTCTGTCGTCTGTTCGTATTTCTGTTGGTTTGTCTGTTTTGACGTTACACGTCTATATCTTTAACCTGCATTAATAGAAAAAAATCATTTGATGGAACGAAAGTTACACTGATCGCCATGGAAATTCTTAAATCATATTAGGTAAAAACAACATTGTAAACGAGTCTAACACATACACGCACGCACTCACACATACATACCTAACTTATTTCAAAAGCGTTGACAATAATTGTAATATACACTATTTAAAACGAATGTTATTCATTTGTGCATTGACATGAATAGGAAACATACCCATGCACAATACATGCGTAACTATTGAATGTTAATACTAGTTTGACATATGTATATAGGCTACAGATGGATAAATAACAGTAACAGTTTTTATGGGGTATTGTCATATGTTTATATACAGTATACCTGTTAATTGTTAATTTCTGTGGCTCAGAAACATTTTTTACTTGTTCTCATTCTCCTTTATGCATTATTATTATTATTATTATTATTATTATTATTATTATTATTATTAATTATTATTTCGTTCATTAGATACATTCAGATTGGCTTCTCCTCAATTCCTCTGTCACATTTTTTCTTTCTTTTGACGTCTGTTCCTTCTTTATACTATGATTCAATTTGACTTTCACTGAAATGATTTCAACAAAGGAAAAATCAGTTTAATAATACCTGTTATTCGTGATGTAAATGGGTAATCTCTATTAAATTGAAATAAGGCAATTACAAATGTTTACCGGCGGCCGGGTAGCTCAGTTGGTAGAGCAGCTGGCTACGGACTGGAAGGTCCGGGGTTCGATCCCAGGTGGTGACAGGATTTTTTCTCGTTGCCAAACTTTCAGAACGGCCCTGAGGTTCACTCAGCCTCAAATAAAATTGAGTACCGGGTCTTTCCCGGGGGTAAAAGGCGGTCAGAGCGTGGTGCCGACCACACCACCTCATTCTAGTGCCGAGGTCATGGAAAGCATGGGGCTCTACCTCCATGCCCCCCAAGTGCCTTCATGGCAAGTTACGGGGATACCTTTACCTTTACCTTACAAATGTTTACCTGCGACGGGTAATGTACGGTATATTTCTACGACACAGACTACCAAGTATAAAATTTAATTTCAATGCAAGATAATGGTACTTCGGGGGATATATAGAAAAAAATTTCTGTTAAAAGAAAACGCTTTTAAAATAGGAATACATCCAATACCTCTAACTCTTGATATCATTTCAACTTAAAAGAACTGTACTTAGTGTTTCGGGTTGCATGCTCGAGGAGTTTGTTAATACGGAAAGCTAAAGTTATTTTTATCAATAAGTGAAAGCTGAAAAGGCACTCTAAGTTTTCAAAAGAACAGTATTAAGTTTTTTTTTCTTTACAACATGTTATAAGCATTGGTTGACATGCAGAACTGAGAGTAGAAATCAATATTGTCTTGGCATTGATTCCAAGCAATCTGCTCTCTCAATAATAACGCTAGAAATATATGAGTTAAGCACTCAATAACTGACGAGTGATTCAAAATTTCATCTTGAAATTATCACTTTTGCATAGAACAAATTATGTAATTATGTGCGGTTCAACTAGTTGCCTCATAAGTGGTATCTTATTGGTATCACTTGTGAGGTTCAGTCGTGTCTTCGGACAGTTGAATAAACAACAACAACTGAACATCAGACTGCAGTAATAGGAACATGTTCTCCAGAAAAAAATTTTCAAACCTTTTTCGTTGGCTCAGAAAGCACGTTAGTTTTCCTTAAACGCACGCGTGACTTAAATATTATTTAACAATAAGTACGCACCACAGTTACTTAAATGCAATTTTAATAAATTTTTATGTAACACATGCTACAATGAATTTTACCACAAGGATTCACAGTCATCAGATCATCAGCTATAAAATCCTAAACTGCAATCGACAATATTTTATAAATAGTTTGCCGCTTTGGAATAGTGGTCAGTACCCTAACTGAAAAATTTGCAGGTCCGAAATCGAATCCTGGTTGGGACAATTGTCTAGTTGAGGTTTTTTCCGATATTTTCCCTCAAGAGCAAAAATGGGCAACTTTCTGCTGTGGATCCTGGATTCATATCGCTGATAATATCACCTTCATCTTCATTCATTGTACCTACTTCCATACTCATGTTATCCTACCATATGGAGCTAACAGAATCCGATCTAATGGGTGGCCCAATCTCAGAACATGATTCTTTATCATAATCGCCAAAATGTAGACAGAGGCGCAAATGACATACATACGTCAATATTTTATAAACAGTTTTAGGTTAGATCTTTTATTACTGAGGATGTGATAAACAGACTGTCAGATATTGATTCACAAGTACTTTGTTTAAGAAATATATACCAAGACTTATTAATAATGAAAATATATTGCATGTCCTGACTCTTGGGAATGAGTGATGTGTTAAGTCTATAATTTTTCTTATGACATAGTAAATTTAATCATTTTTACGAACTTTTCCAAAGAATTAAGAAATGACCTATTTATAGAAATAACGTAATTTAATCAAGAGAAAAACCTCATTACAACAAGAAAGGAAACTAAGTTCATAAAATAGTTGTAGTCTAGAATATATAAACTTAAGGGGCCGTATTCATAGACACTTTCGGTGGATGATCAGCGTTTTTCGTATTCATAAACCAGTGTTAGCGATAGGATATGATTTGAATTCTGTACAAGTAACCAGTGGATAGCCGGGGCTAGTTTAGCACACTCGTAGCACGTGCTGCGAAATGTCTATGAATAGCACCCAAGAAGTCTATGTAAACGGCATTTCTGAGTTGTAAGTAAAGCTACAAGAACAGCTAGAGAGAAATTGTACAATTATCATCTTGAATTCCTTGAAAACAAAACTAAAAGAACATGGACATAATTCAGAAAGTTTGAAAAGTCTCGAGCCATTTGAATATAAAAAAATTGCAGATAAAATTAATTGATATTTTACTTGTGTACTGTTGATGTTAAACAATGAAATATATTTTGTGATTTTACGAAAGCTTTCGACCATGTCAACCATGAAATGTTATTAGTGAAAGTTAATTTATTTGGCATTATGAATATAAATTTTAAGTCATCCTTGTCATATTTAAAATGCAGAGAAGAAAGGTTGAGATAATTTCTGCAACTACCTAATAATAAAACAATTTCAAAATCAGGTTTTATAAAACACTGTGTTCCTCAGGGTTCAGTTTCAGGGTCATTGCTGTTTTTTATACTATAAATAATTTGTCTCAAACAAGTATCTTTGCAGATGGCACTGTAAACAAAGTAATGGCAACATAGGCGAACATGTTATTGAACTTACATGGAAAATACATTTACATCTCTTCAATATAATCACCAGCATCTTGCAGCATCCTGCATCTTTTACCAAATCCGTGGTAACCGTTGAATACCGTTAGTGAGGTTGTTTCTGTTGATCTCTCTGATGGACTACCCTACTGCATGAAGCCCTGATGCAATATCTGGAAATATCTTTCCTCTGTGATACTTTCAACCGTAGAAACAAATCGTAGTCACAAGGACTCATGTCAGGGGAATACTTCCCAATCCCATCTCTATAGCAATTCAGCCACTGTTCCTGCGACATGACAATGACCATTATCATGCACGATGAAAGGTGGATTGTTTCTCAGGAAATGTGGACGTTTGCGCCAGATAGTTGGACGTATTTTGTTCGAGAAAATGTTGGTAGTACGCTGCATTGACATTTTGGTTTTGAGGTACGGCATGGTTAATGATAACACCTTCACTGTCGTATGCCACTATCAGCATTACTTTAACTGTAGAGGGTTCATATCGCACTTTTTTGGACGTGGTGATCCTTCGTGGTGCCATTCATTAGACCGACGCTTTAGTTCAGGCTCGTATGCCCGTGACCAGGTCTCGTCAATGGCAACAATACATTGCAGGAATACGTCTCCTTCATTGTGGTATCTGTGTAGATGGAGTTGAGCTATTGCTTATCGGTGCCACTTATGTGCTTCTGTTATGAGGAACACAGCGTGCTGCAGTTTTTCTCATGTGGAGATTTTTCTTCAGGATGTGTCACACAGTTTGATGACCGAGTCCAACCTCGATGAATAATCTCTATCTCTCGTGTAATCCGGATTTGTGCGAGGCCGCGCTTCGCACCTCGCGTGCGTTGGTTCAGAAAAACCGAAGCTTTTGAAGACTCGAACCAGATTTCATTCCGTAAATCGAG
The DNA here is from genome assembly GCF_040183065.1 of Periplaneta americana. NCBI lineage: Eukaryota > Metazoa > Arthropoda > Insecta > Blattodea > Blattidae > Periplaneta > Periplaneta americana. The sequence continues at coordinate 58,739,237 of NC_091132.1, forward strand.
CCCAAGGCATAACGCCTTAGATCACGCAACTACGACGTGGGATACAAAAATGACAGGTATTAAAATAAAGTTAAAAATGTATGCAGTACTTTAATTTCTGAATTGCAAACTACTACTTTTTCCCATTGCTGTTAGAAGCGATGGTATTTTGAATGTGATATTTAACGACGCTGTATCAACGACAAGGTTATCTAGCGTTAGTAGGATTTGTGATATTTGGCGAGTTGAGTCCGAGCATAGGCGGAGAGAGAACCATTTCCTTTGAGGGGGGGGGGGGAGGCAAAGCAAAACCGCAGAATCCCCATATAACGGGGTTATGGGGGACATCATTTACCTCCTTCCCCGTTATAGCTTGACCGTGGTACAGTATATCGGAATATGATCATTTAATAAAGGTATTTTCTGGGGTCATGTTTCTTACAGTGTTACATCCATATCCGCGATGTTTCGAACCGAGTTGTATAAGGCTTCAACTGTAGGTCTAATACAAATTATAATAGGGCATAAAAAACAATCTCCTTCTTTTTCTCTCTTGTACAGAAACACATGCATACATCACTAAAATTACGTAACACTGCTAACAGAAACTTTTTTTATATGAAGCTTACCTTCCGAAGATATATGAAATGCAAATTCTAATTGTTTTATTTAATCTCATCTTTAAGTTCACACATTATACTGGGATCACTTTTCTTTTTTTCTGCATTGTTGTGCATCTCCAAGTGGCGGCCTGAACATCTGCAGACTTCTAACACATTAGTAGAGGCTCTTACAAAAAAATTACAGTGGTTCTATTCCTCAACTGAGGTATAGGAATTCTTATAGATTCAGAAATTTAAAATAAATACAGTATTATAGTCCAGACACATGATCTGGAGACATTAATTCATGAAAACCAAAGCAAAAAATATATTTTCATTTCAACAGAATAATACAAAAAAAAAAGAGGCAGACAAATTTGGGGGGGGGCAGTGCCCCTCCATAACTCCGCTTATGACCGAGAATTCGCCATTGGATTACCTGACATTCGCCTTACAGTTGGGGAAAACATTGAAGAAACACAACCAGGTAATCAACGCAAGCGAGATTTGAACCCACGCCCGAACACAGCCACAAAACATGAGGTCCACTCGCTAATCCTTATACCACGCCGGTGACCCGGGTTTCTGTATTAACCTATTATAAAAATAGAAATAATACTTAGCAATTTTAAGTTGTAGATTTGTAAGCCAAACGAATTTATTACAGAGAAATCCATGTCGAAGCAGAACATAAACAAAGGCAACTCTATGAGGTAATGCCTTGTCACAGAATTAGCATCACTGTCCCGATTCGTTTCCAAAGTGATCGGAGCAGGAGCCAGAAAACTGAATTCTTAAGCACTGTTGCCTCTACTTCGTTCAAATGGTATGCCAACCATCTTTATTTCTACGGTAACCATTTTTGAGATGTTACCGAAAGTTTATAACTGCTGCAGTCTTTGATTTCTTCTTAGTGGGGTCTCCTGAAGACTATTTTATCCTCCCCTCCATGGACTACATTTCTGTAGATGGGAGTCAACTATATTGAATGTAATCGTTTAGGTAGATGTAGTGTCTTAAACGACTTTCATGGTTAAATGAGTTACGAAAAGTGCACGCTGTGTAGTAAAATACCTGAAATACGTCGGAGGGATAAATGATTCTTTATTAGATTTCCTATCGATATGGACAAAAATGATCGTTTAAAAAAACCCTTATTTTTTAACTATGAACTTTCCACCAATATATTAGGGGAGAGTTGGGTAGTATCGGACATCGGGTAATATCGGACAGTGCGTTTCTTTCATCTACCACCATATGGTAGTACCTGAATGGCATGGTTACGTTTCTCTATGCGACATCATAGAAACGTAACCATGTCAATCAGGTACTATCATCGTGTGGTAGATGAAAGAAACTCACTGTCCGAGGTTACCCGCTGTCCGATACTACCCGACTCTCCCCTATAGTTTTTTGTTACATATAATATGAGCTATTCGTTCTGGAAATCTGCAAAGGTATTTTACTTCCACTCTCTATTTTAGATTCGTATCTGGATCTTCGGCACGAAAAACAGACAGTCCAGCATTCTAGACTACGATGCATCGGTGTCTAAAACAGATAGCATAAAATGTTTAAACTTTCAAATTGTTTTCTACTCACGAAGAGCAACACATTTAGTCTTTTACAGCACTCTTTCCGTCTTCCACATATAAACTACTTGTGCTTAAGAATTTATAGGAGTTAATATTTTGGACAGTAAGGCGTCGGACTGTGGTGGTTACGGACTATGTAAATGTTATTTCTTTCAGGTTCCATTAATGGAACACTTAAGTTCAGTGTATAAACCTTTTCAGAATATCTGTACATTTGAAACATGCCTGAACGAAAGTAATTTATTTAATTAATACCCATGTCCTATCCTTCGTGGTTAAATCAGAGCTGAAATTGATCATCACAGACACACATTTACTCACGATACTTTTTATTCGTCGTTATCGTCTTTGAACGATTACACTGGTATGCAACTATTTTGCTACAGAGAAACTGTCTATATTTTTCAGTTCCCCACTATGGATAGTTAGTTACAAAGCCGATATGTAGTTTCGTTTCATCACATCCAATTTTCTAAAAATAACGTTTTATTTTTTCTTTTTCGAATTTCATGAAAATGTCTAAATACTGAAATTAGTATATAGCTTTAGATAAATTATATTTATTATTATTATTATTATTATTATTATTATTATTATTTATTATGTTAAAGCTGGTAATTTAAGACATAATGGACTCACTAAAATGTTATAAAACAACATAAATAAAAAATTATTAACGAAGTATCCCTAAATTTAATTTTTCTTGCTTAGTATTGCTAGGAAACTTGACAAAAATTACTTCATTTCTACAGTTATTTCTATGCCATTCCTTGAAACTGGTACAAAGACTTAAATGTGTGTTTATTTTGTGAAAAGAAAGTATCTTAAGTGATGCAATAAAATTACTTATATGCAAATTAATAATATAATATAGTATTATATTAATAATACCGGTATAAAATAATTTTATTAATAATTTAAGGTTTAATAATTAATTTTGTGCTCTCGAATTTTATATTACGTTGTTTAAATATGTTTAAAAATAATATAGCCTACCTCATTTGACCTTTTTGAAGTTCTTGTTTAAATTTTGAAGGTTTTCGTTCTTATTTTTATTTGTTTTTCTTTTATAGCAGAAAGCATTTTTTGAAATGCGTATCAGTGTTATAGGTTGTGTGACCCATTACGATCTCAAAGCCATATAGGTGTTATTTACCAACATTAGGTATTATTCAACCAGCGGACTGACTCTGTCGTGTGACGAATATGTATGATGGAAGTTTAAACCAAGGGTTGTTTGGGGTTGCATGTAGGTGATATTACCGCCGTAATATAAACATATGATGCCTACATTAAAACGGTTATACTTTTTGGTACATCACTCTCCTATTTTGAATAGCAAGAGAGTTGATGATTTTATTGCCAAGAACTTAATATTAGTTAACATGTTTCAACCAAGATGCTAGACACGAGCACCAGTTTCTTCTGAGAAAGAGAAAAGTGTCATCACTGTGTATAATAATAATAATAATAATAATAATAATAATAATACATAAACAGCGTCAATTGTGTATTAAGGTATATTTTGAATTTATGTAATGAAACAATCCTCGAGTGAGAGTTCTGTTGTTGAGTACAAAGTAGGTCTAATACTAGTTAGATGACAGAATAGAGAAATAAAACGTTGTAGCTGAATAGGTTGGTGGATAATGAATTAATTAACGAATCACTTTTGAGAAAAGAAATGCTAAAATGCTCGCGTGCGTAATTCTTTACTCATATGACTTCCGAAGAGTACAGTCACTTGTCTTTTGTCCACCTTGGTTGACAAGTACCTAACTCCCAAACTTGCTTATCTATTTGCGTCACACAACTTTTAATCGATACCGGTATACTCCCAACAAGTAGAATATTGACCCCTAAAATCGTTATATAAACAGTGCTGTCACCACTGGTTGAATATAGACCTTTATTTCACATAGTCGCACATCGATTCCGATGCCTTTTCCTGGTGAGAAACAAGAGAAACAACAATAATTAAAGAGTCTGATTGCTATTTTACTTAACTATAGTGTGATATTTATTATTGCATTGCAATTATTCACATTATAGGCGCCAAGATCTTGATTCCCTGCTTTTATTGAAGTCTTTGAAGACATACAGTAATATAATACTGTATGTTAATCATTTACAAACAACGTTCATAAACAACGCTAGCATTCGTGTTCCTGCTACAACAGAATCTTTTCTACAACAGAAATTCTGAATCTCTTTCTGCGGTCTCCAGATAGTAAATAAAAAATGACAGCTTGTAGGCTATGTTATTTGTATGTAACAAATCTCTTACATTGAAATACTATAAGCTTAGAATTTGTATAATTATTCTAAAATATTATCATAACATACGTAGTGTTATTTTTTTTCATTATTATTATTATTATTATTATTATTATTATTATCATCATTATTATCATTATACTTTTACTAATAGGCTATGTCTTTGGCTAATCACTCTTGGATAGCGCAATAATAGACCTATTAAGAAATATCAAATAATAAAATTATCATAACATCTACTTGGAGAATTTAGTGAAGAACAGTTTTCAGAACATGGGAGGAGTGAAAGTAGGAGGAAGAAGAATAAAATGCGTTAGATTTGCTGATGATATGACGTTATTAGCAGACGAGGAGACGATACTAAGGGATATGTTACTGGAGCTGACAGCTGTGAGCAGTATGAGATAAAGATAAAATAATACAAACAAGACGAAGACCATGGTCATAGGAAGAAAAGTAAAGAAGGTAAACTTGCTAATTCTAAATGAGGCAGTAGAGCAAGTGGACAGCTTCAAATACTTAGGGTGTATTATAAGCAGTAACATGAGCTGCTGCCAGGAAGTCATAAGGAGGATAGCAATGGCAAAGGAAGCTTTTAATAGAAAAAAGAGCATCTTCTGCGGACCTCTGAAGAAAGAACTAAGGAAGAGGCTAGTGAAGTGCTTTTTACGGAGTGTAGGATTGTACGGGACAGAAACACGGACATTACGACCAAGTGAAGAGAAGATACTAGAAACATTTTAAATGTGGATATGGACAAGGGTGGAGCGTGTGAAATGGACAGACAGAATAAGAAACGAAGCTGTGTTGGAAAGTGTGGGTGAAGAAAGAATGCTGCTGAAACTGATCAAGAAGAGAAAAAGAAATTGGTTGGGTCACTGGCTGAGAAGAAACTGCCTACTGAAGAATGCACTGGAAGGAATGGTGAACGGGAGAAGAGTTCGGGGTAGATGACATTAAGATATACGGGTCATATGCGGAGACTAAGAGGAAGGCAGAACATAGGAAAGACTGGAGAATGCTGGGTTTGCAGTGAAAGACCTGCCCTTGGGCGGAACATTACGAACGAATGAATATTATCATCAGACCGCACGACTTAGTACCTATTATTATTATTATTATTATTATTATTATTATTATTATTATTATTATTATTATTATTATCATCATCATCATCTTTACGGTATGTAGACTTACAGGTCATGAAATAATAAAATCACTGCTAGAAGTTGTGTAAGTATTGTGGGACTGTTTCTTCATCAAATTCTCTGAATAAATAGAAACAACTCAACAATGGTCAGACGGGCCAGATGTTGTACCTTGGTGACGGGAGAGTGCAGTGTGTTGTATTGCCGACCTGCACCTGCCAAGTTCCCAATTTAAATCGAGCCTTTATGTCTCCTGATCGTCTCTCCTAACTGAATCAAGGTGGATTTTTTTAGTGTTGCTTGGATTGTAGTCAGGAATGCAAATGTATGTTGTCTGGTATAAACAAAGACATTAATGGGCATTATATTGACTTTGATGGTTGTTAGAAAATGTTTGTCCTCCAACTCATACTGTTTCCTCTTGACATTTCGCTTCAAGCTGTTTTTTCCACCGTGTCTACGTTATGAAAGGAACGGAAAACGTCTTTCGTAAGAGTAGATATTTTCTTGATCCGTCATAACTTCCCGCTTAAACTTTGTATAAAATTGCAAAATATGTTTTTATATTCTCATTATGTATTTTTATTTTACTTAAGTATGAAAATAAAATATATATAAATTGAGAAATTAAACAAGATAGGGTAAAGGTTGGTTATATGTAATATTGTAGTAGTTCTTTTTGAGAATTTATTACAATTTTACTGAGCGAGAGAAGGACCGGTTTTGTTCAGAAACTTGTCCACGAACATTTCCTTAATACGTTGACGCAAAAAACCGATCTTCCTCTCGCTCAGTGAAATTGTAATAAATTCTCAAAAAGAACTATCACAATATTAACAACCTTTACCCTATAGGCTTGCGTATAGTCTAGGCAGTTAATAGTTAATTAAATTAATTATTAACAGTTTTGTATTTATTCTATTTTATACTGAAATATAGAATATATTTGTATGAAATTTTCCTTTTTCTAGTGCAAACAACGAGCAAATGCTGGGTAACTTTCGGTGCTGGACCCCGGACTCATTTCACCGGCATTATGACCTTCATATCATTCAGACGCTAAATAACCTAGATGTTGATACAGCGTCGTAAAATAACCCAATAAAAAATTCTAGTGCCAACAGAGTATTGTATTGTACATGATGCTTTATTCGTAATGTAAATTAAAACATAAACTTAACGTACACTTGGTGAAAATGAAAGTGGCCGGCGTCTGAGAGACAAAGTTCGAATCGGGTATTTCCGTGAGCGCTCGGGACAGCCAGGCTTTGTTCAAAAGATTGCGTATATTCTTCTAGTAATAATGGAGAACACAACTATTAATCACTAAAATTTTCCGAGAAAATAATTCATATACGAGATTTAAACAGACAGATCGTTCAGAGTGTTTAAACAGTGAATATTGTAACACAAACACTATATATTATAGAACAGGTTCTCAATTTATACTAGTAGAGTCAGAAAGTACCGGAACTTCGGGTGGCAACGCCATGCTCTATAGGCAACTTCTCTTCCTTGTCCGTGTGGTACGTGGCATGCTCTCCAGGCGTATAGACTTGTGCCGACCGACCAAAGGGGAAAGTAATGCTTGAAGTGCTCTTTGATACCCAGTGTCTCGTAAATTTCGAGCTTATTTCTGAGGGTCGAACTGTCAGTAAAGAGACGCGTGTTACAATTCTTCGACGTCTTCGTGATGCAGTTCGACGAAAAAGACCCAATTTGTGGCAAGGACAGAATTGGGTTCTTCATCATGGCAATACCTCAGCACATCGGTCGGTCTTGGTGAGCGAATTCCTCGCACAACACAAAATACCTTTCCTTCCATGGATATTGAAGAGCACTTTAAGCATTACTTTCCCCTTTGATCGCACGGCACACTGAGTCTATACGCCTGGAGGATATGGCACATACCACACGGACAAGGCAGAGAAGTTGCCTACAGAACATGTCGTTGCCATCCGAAGTTCCGGTACTTTCTGACTGCTAGTATTTCAGATATATAGTATAACTTATATCACACTAATATTTAATTAATTTTTTCATTTTTAAGGGGTTATGTACAGCTTACAGCAGTAAAAGTTTGGAAATATTCAACATTTTTTCCTCCATTACTGAATCTTGTACAGTAATGAAAACTAGTATGTGTAAAACACTGTCCTTCTGCTATATGATTATATATATATTTACGATTTTAAAAATGATTTACTTTTTTTTTTTTTTTTTTTTTTCAGAATTCATTTCACTGCAATGATGAAGCGTTTCCCACATAACTCAAAAACTAACCAACATTCTGTGATAAACTTTTTGTGTATATTTATGCATGTCATATCTACAATATGATCAAGATCACTTCTCTACCTTTGATAGATAGTCTGATAAAAATAATTCATTTAAAAAGGGTCAGATATCAGTATTTTCTTCTAACACAAAATAAAAAAATATATTATTTATTAAAGAATGTAGTTGAAAGAACTTGATATTGTAAACATGAATTTAGGCAATAAAATAAGAGAGAGAGAACATGAACACGTGTATGAGTTATGAGGGAAACGCTTCATCACTGCACAGTGAACTGTCACCATTTTGAATTTTGAAAAAAAATAAAAAAAAAATTTTTAATCGTAAACATTTTTTTTTCAGATAGCAGAAGGACAGTACTTTACACATACTAATTTTCATTATTGTAGAAGATACAGTAATGAAGGGAAAAAATGTTGAATATTTCCAAAAATATGACTGCTGTAAGCTGTACCTAACCCCTTAAGTCATTTCACTAATATTTTGGTAGTTTATAATACAAAAGGCTTATTACCTCTTTTATATGAGTCCAACTGAAGAAAGAAGATTAATTTACAACTTGTTCACTATGCTTTAAATGCATGTAAGGAGAAAGTTAAAATGAAACCATGGAAAAAATATGCAGCGGATAGTCGTTCATGTGCCTGTTCGTAATTGATCGACATGTATATGAATCATTTATATTGAGTCGAAATTGCGTTCAATAACGGTAGACTACGTCCTTGTTTGCTTCTCTGCCGCCGGTGAGACCAAACGCTAATGCTGTGTACTTAAAGGGGAGATAACCCGAGCTCGAGTCTACCAAGTTTCCCTTCAGGCCGAGATTGTAATTCCTTTCGTCACTAAGTAAATCGGAATTAAGTCTTGTACTCACACCGCAGTAAAGGAATCGTCACCATGTCCGTCGCATACTTTCACGTTGCGCAGTCACAAGAGAAAACATTTTGTATACGAGTTTCACATATTTGAAACTGGCTGATACATTAGATATACTCATGTTCACAATTGAGGAGTTATATGAACAAGGGGAGTATACCTCTATAAGCTCTTTTTAGGTATAATTCATTTTCTTGTTCCCCAAAAATGTTGCTCATCTTGCAAAATTTTGTTTCAATATCTTTAATACAGCGATCATGGCGATCGATTATTTATATGCATGTCATGATACACAACGAGATAAACTTTGTAAAGAACACGCCATTCGTTAAGAGTCTTTCTTTAAACTATGCTGCTACACACAAAACAAGTGAAATTCATTTTATTCTTGAAAATTTTCAAAATCCAGTCTTATCAAAGAGTGACATTTTCTCCGCATGACGGGGTTGAAGTATGTTCGTCATATTCTGGGTCAAATGAATCACTTTCCTTCACAAAGATGTTCAACCATTCCATTGGATATGTTTACCATCAATTTCCATTGTACAACTTAATACTGCCAAGGAAAATGACATTCGGAGTCTCTTTAAATACCTCACTGAAGAGGAGATGGCTTGGTTTGAAGAAATACTCACCAAAGCAAACCAACAAATATGGCAAGAGGAGGAAGAGAGCGAAGTGATTCAAATAATTTCCATCATTTTTATTTTTCATAGTATCGCAAAACGTTTCCATCGTGTTTATTTTCCATAGTATCGCAAAACGTTTCCATCGTGTTTATTTTCCATAGTATCGCAAAACGTTTTCATGGTTTTTATTTTCCTAGTATCGCAGAAAATTGCCATGGTTTTTACTTTTATAACATTGCAAAACATTTCCGTGGCTTTATTTTTACAGTATCTCAAAACGTTTTCATGGTTTTTATTTTCCTAGTATCGCAAAACGTTTCCATGGGTCTTATTTTTCGAATTTCACTAATCATTTCCATGGTTTTTATTTTTATAGTATCGCAAAACGTTTCCATGGTTTTTATTTTTGTACTATCGCAAAACATTTCAATGGATTTTATTTTTGTAGTATCGCAAAACGTTTTCATGGATTTTATTTTCCCCGTTTCGCAAAACATTTCCATAGTTTCTAATTTCCTAGTTTCGCAAAATATTTCCATAGTTTTTATTTTCCTAGTTTCGCAGAAAATTTCCATGGTTTTTAGTTTTATAGCAAACATTTTCATGGTTTTTATTTTTTAGTATCGCAAAACGTTTTCATGGATTTTATTTTTATGGTATCGCTAAACGTTTCCATGGTTTTTATTTGTATATTATCGCAAAACGTTTCTATTGTTTTTATTTTATAGTATCACAAAACGTTTTCATGGTTTTTATTTTCCCAGTTTCGCAAAACATTTCCATGGTTTTTATTCATTTTCCACAATGACAAAAGATGGTGAGTAGAAGAGTGACATTTTAACAAACTTCCCGCTATTAATATTGCTTTGACTTTCTTATTCATTAAGAGACAATATTTTTTGCGTGCCATAAATCTGCATTACGGGACATCGTACTTCATCTCCCTTCAGAAGAAAGTCATAACATTATTAACCGTTTTTAAACAATCCATCGCCCTTTGCTCGGCTGAACCGCAAACCTCGGATCTTTTTGGCCAGATTGGCAATCACTCGACCACCGCACAGTGGGCCAGATTGAGTAAAAAATGGGACAAAATTGAAAAAATGAACTATTTTTTACAATACTTTTGACAGTGTATACTCATAATACGGATCCTGGTGAGCACTAAACTCATGATGCATAATCGATAACACGTTTTAACAACTGTGACTACAGCCTTGAAAGAGAGCTATTGTAACCAGGCGATAGCGCACCAGTCAGTCCTAGGCCGTGCGCTTGAGATAGTGGTGTGTGTTACGTGGTCATATTCGTGAATAAAGAAATAACAATGGCTGAGAATGTTAGAACAAAGGGTAGGTTTTATTAGGAATACATGTAATTTTGAATTGGTTTATATAGAGTGTAAATATTTGTGATAACTCGGAGGAATGCAATTTAAGCTAATATATTTTAGTTTTCAATATTTAAAGGGGGTTATAAAGTGCGTGTCACTCGATGTTACGAAAACTTTTGTGCCGATGGTTTAAACAGACCCTATAGATTGCAGAAAAGTCGTATTCAGCTGCATCTACTTGCACTTTTCTGTTTAATGTGCGAAAATTCAGATACCTACGTACAGTATTATTCATTACTATTCCAGATGACCGCTGGTTTTTACACCGTGAAATCATGGAAGCCTTGCTACAAAATAATAATGATAAGACAGCTGTTCATGAGTTTGTTATTTCATAATTAGGATTACGTGAAAATTGTCAACAAGATTTTTCTTCAGAACTAAAGAAAAAAATAGTTCATTCTGCAGTAATTTGAATAAAAGATAGCAGAATTGCTACAGAATGAAAAATAAATAAGAAGACAAATATGGCTGTTCATTGGATCAAGAATTTAAGCTGCTCCCATGAAATAAATTTCATGTTGAACATGTGGCTGGATGTTCATAGTTGTATAGTCATTCTGGTCAACCAAGAAAATTGTTCTCTGAATCATCTAAGAAGACTAAGAGGAGGAAAACTGATCATCTCAGAGAAGCTGCTGATCCTGCAATGCTTGCTCTTGCTACTCAGATAACTCTGAAGGCTTCTGGTAAAGAGAAGCAGCTAAACTAATGGAAAATGCTGTAAGTGCACCAACCCGTGCGGCAAAAATTCCAACTGCGTATAACGAGCATAGTGGTTCCCGCAAAAATGTTGCAAAATATAGTGGTGATGACGTTTTAGCCCTGATAATGGATACGAAATTATCTAAGTACCAGTACACTTTATTGAGACTACAAGCAAAATGTAGAAATGTAGATTTATATCCAGCGTACAATGAAGTTCGAGAAGCAAAGCTGCATTGCTATCCATGTGATATTACTCTGACAGAAATAAGTGCAGAAGTGAAGTTACAGAGTCTGTTAGATCATACAGCCAGATGAATTTATGAAAAGGAGAAAGGAAGAAATTCAGAGTCGGTTTCCAAATGAGATGGGACTTCTTGTGGACAAACCTAAACCAGGAGAGAGTGGAACCTCAAACAACGGGAATACTCCTAGAAGATTCTTCTCAAATCCCGAATTAACATATCCATAACCGGGATAGATAAGAACTTAATTATACGTTTTTTGCAGTTGTTCTTCGAGTAATTTCTAGTGGAAGAGACATTAAAATTGATTCTTTCAATCAATATGCGCTAGAAAATGCAAAATTGTTCATTCAGAAGTATCCCTAGTTTAACCTCCCAGCTAGCGTACACAAAATTCTCATCCAGGGGTCTCAGATTATTAACTCACCTCTGCTTCCAATTGCACAATTACCTGAGGAGGCTCAGGAGGCTCATAATAAAGATATTAAAATAATATATCGAGAGCCTCACACAAGGAAAAGTTCTCGTAAAAACACAATGACAGATTTAGTCAACAACCTTCTCATATCTTCCGATCCTCTCATTTCAAATATCAGAAAGTCACATAAAAAACAGAAAACTCCCTTGTGGAAGGAAGGATTACAGCTATTGAAATACTCTAGTGAGGAAGAAGAAGAAAGTGCCATTCATGAAGAATATGTCAGTAATGAAAATGTAATAATGAGGAATCAGATATTGGTTAAAAAACTATTATGTTGTGAAAGTACTTTTAACTTAAAGAAAAAGTGAAAACTATTGAATAGCTATTGATTTTATGCATCCAAGAAAACAATAGAGACATAAAATAATTTTGTCCCACTTTGAGTCGATTCTGGCCCACTGTGGCACCGGCAAGAATTGGGTGTGGTTTGTATACAAAAATGTTCTTAGACTAAAACTCCCAACCATGCCGTGGTGCGGACGCCGGATTTCAAGCACACTACGTCTCTACCACATAAATACGTGTGCTGTGCGTGCCAACTGTAGAGTACACGCGTGACCCAACTCCAAACACGCGTCAGCTAGCTGAATTAGTCGCATGGGCTATTACCCATCACATGACTGTTTCTCGTTCTACCACCAACAAAATTCATGCCAAATTCTGTTGCCCTCGTTAACATAGTAAAGCACATAACAATTTCGTAATATCCATTCGCACTGAAAACCTCGCTTTCACTGGACTGAAGTTGTATCACGAAAATCTATCCATAAATTCTAAAGAAACTTCGTAACATCCTGCTGCAATGTTCTGAATTGGATGGCAGCATCAGGACAAGTTTATACTCTACTTACCTCTGGTTCTTTTCTTAATGCCTTCGAATGATTCAAGTAGGTATAAGTAATGAGGGACCGTACTTTGTCCAAGGAAGCTACAAGATTAAGTATTACTAGAGTTTTTAAATTGACGACGCGTGCATCTAGTAAGCTAAGTACTTGACTGACGGCTCACGCGACTCTTGTTTCGTAAAGTGGGGTAGAACAGAACATGGACCACTTTAACAATTACACTAATATTTGCAATTTACATTATTTATACTATGTACACTAGAATTAGCTATTTTTACTATTTACACTATAATATAGGATGCAGACTTACATTGATCAAACATTATTTGGATTATTAAGATTATGTACAGTAGTGGCAAAAAAAACCGAACCGACCCTTGTAGCTGATTTCAGGGTCACAGATTCAAATTTTGCTAGTCACAAAACACATCCATCTTGTAAAATTAATTGTAACAATGAAAGTTATTGCATTTGTTCGATTCTTACCGTCTTTTGTTTCCTTCAGCGCCTCAAACTTGCAGACGAAAAAAACTTGGAGACTTTTATTTTTATCTGGCATCAATATTACATTTCTACCTCTATTCGGCAAAGATAACTGCGTATTTTTACATTAAATAGCAGTACATACCTCTGGCTTCACTATCCGTATTGAAATTAGCACAGTTTGACACAATACACAGCACAGGATTCTTTTGTATCAGCTACAAGTGTCGGTCCGGTTTTTTTTTTTTGCCACTGCTGTACATAGTATAAAGGGCTGTCAGACATTGCCTACTTTCTAAAGCGATTGTCAAAAGAATGCTTTTCGTCTCTAGAATAAGATATTTCTTCAAATATTACCTTTGTAGGTTTATTTTTAATATAGGCCTATCAAATTTCTTTCATTATGTTAATCATTCTTTCGATCCAAATTTTCTTATTTAACATTACATTGTAATTGTTTAATTCTTAGAATTATATGTAACTAAACACTTACACATTTTGCTATTGTTATTATTATTATTATTATTATTATTATTCCGTTGTTTTCTGTATTGGTGTTATTTATTTTGCTATGTATCCTTATAGTGGTTAAAGGAAGGCACATGGAATGAGATCTGGAGAGCGAGGAGGTCACTAAATCTATTGAGGACCTTTGCGTAACCGTCTTCTAAAGGCCATTCGAAAGCTGGTGCATGAATTTGTTTTCGCGTACTCAAATCACATAAAAGCTTTTCTCCGTAAAAAAACTCAATTGTTATTGAAAAGAGTAACAAAACATCTAATCTGATCACTAATGTAAACAAATCACAAAAATGGAAACGAAATTATTATTATTACACATCACAAATACCTTTTACTTGCGAAGACAATACCGCCAATTTTGAAAGATTGATTTTCTGCTGCTACTGGTGTGGGTGTTTTGTAGCTATACTTCGTATTTTATTCGCGAAAGTGCAGGAGGCTACATCAATAAATTACGGACATGATGTATTAGAAGTAATTAGAACATATGAAGAATTACACCAGGTTAGCCACTTGCTCCTTATTTATACGAAGTTATGCAATTCCACAGTCACAGTCAATTCCGTAAACATAATACTGGTAATCATATTAATGCAAAAGGGAGCAGTGCGCCTGTCATTCTAGATCAGGTAATTAAGACGTGTAGCTAATAATGGTTTGTAGGTTCGGGTCTTACACTGTGTATGTTACTTAATGTTGCTAATGTGGGAACCCGGGAATATTCCACGTATTTCTTTCTCATCGATTCCACGTTATCGGTGCCGTAAATGTACCGGTACTGCAAATCGAGGCCGACAGTTAGGGCGTGTAGGCTATTATAAAATGATTGTGCTTTCAACACTAACATCTTAAATAGGCTTACTTATTAATAAATAAACACAATAGGCTATGTTATTAAAATTTGTCATTATAATCTAACCTAAATGTGGCTAGGCCTATGGAGAATAATGGAGCGTGTGAAATGGACATACAGTATAAGAAATGAAGCTGTGCTAGAATGGTGGGTGAAGAAAGAAAAATGTTGAAATTGACCAGGAAAAGAAAAAGGAATTGGTTGCATCACTCGCTAAGAAGAAACTGCTTACTGAAGGATGCACAGGAAGGAATGGTGAACGGGAGAAGATATGAAATAATAGACAACATTAAGATACAGTGTTCGGACTAAGAGGAAATCAGAAAATAGGAAAGATTGGAAAATGCTGGATTTGCAGTGAAAGACCTGTCCTTGAACAATGAATGAATGAATCTAACTTATTACAGATACTTACGTCATTAACATTTTAAAACAAAGAAGAAAGTGTCTAATATCAATTGATGCTAACTTTCCTTGGTAACGAAATTAAATACAGAGTTGTCAATTTTCAAGTAAGGAATTACCCATCCTGGAGGTATAGAAATTTCACACCTAACCTTGCGTTGGAATCTCCTACAAACAGGTACCGCAATTTCGTGAACATGGTATAGAATGTAGGGTTGCATAAAATTGAAGTATAATATTTTATTTTTGGATATTACAAAAATATTCCACTTGTATGCAATGCAAAAATGAGAGTTTACTTTCTTATTTTGGTGCACAGTAAATGATTTCATTTCCTCATGTCTTGTTAATCATACTTAAAGAACATAAACTGAAACTGTAAATCTCATTGATTATATGGTGAGTAAATGAATTTTGTGAAACGTGTAAATTGTTGAGGAAATTTATGTAATCTTCATACACCTATTTTACGACATTTTAACAATACTGTTAAATACAGACTATCTAGAAGTTATTTGTTAGGCACAGAGTTTCTTGTCATGATTGACATGTGCAGGAGTAGACTATTTATATGAGGAGTCCTCAGTTAGTAGGATCTTTGTGTGTTTAATTTTGATTGCTTAATTAAGCTTGCTAGTAGAATCTCGAACACAATGTTCACTGGTTCACTGCCGGACAAGACACTAACCTGCAATTTGACGAATCTGTTTTTATTCAGAGTCGTAAATTTTAAGTAACGCTCTGTTTATTTCATCGCATGGATGAGCGCGTTAATTGAATGAGGCCGAACTAACGACGTCTCGTTTTCTGAAACTATTTTTCTTAATGACTCGTTAAGTTAATTGTACTTACCACAATCTATGGTACGGTAATTATAAATGATTGTCTTACAAGGTAGGATTAATAAGGTAAATATTATCGTATTTTATTATCATCGTCATCATCATCATCATCATCATCATCATCGTCGTATTTCTTAATTATTCGCAGTAAAAGAAAATTGTGAATTTATAGCTAATTCACTCAGAGATGATATAATATGTTTTCTGCATCTGACATTGAAAAAATGGTTTCATTCTCGTCACATGTTTCTCTGTGAACTTTTGTTTGAATTTTTCGCCTGTGTTCACTATTTAGTATGTAAACATGTGAAATATCCAATTTTACTAAGGAATAACGATAGTTTATTTTAGGAATTAGTATCTTCCTTTTTCTTGCACAAAATTAATTACTGTTAACGAAATAGAATAATATTGTAGTATTTTTCTAAAATTTTCAGTTCGGAGAATTCCCCCTCCCTTACTTC
This sequence comes from Periplaneta americana, assembly GCF_040183065.1. NCBI lineage: Eukaryota > Metazoa > Arthropoda > Insecta > Blattodea > Blattidae > Periplaneta > Periplaneta americana. The sequence goes on from NC_091132.1 coordinate 58,755,879, forward strand.
CACATGTAGATAAACATGCTGTTTCATATCAACAATGAGACTTTTTTTTAACTATCGGCTGCTATCGGTTCACAAGTCGGCAGCTTACCGGCGCAACCCCTTCGCAAGTGCCGGCACCTCCTTCCGTGAACTCACTGGTTACCAACCCGGCATTTTCGTACATTCTCAACTATAAAGTTACTGCGTACAACTACACGAAAGGTTCAGTAACCCAACGCGTCACAGAGGGGCATTGGTGGCTGTGCATTTTTTCCTTCCTCTAGTCCTGCTTCCGATTTGCTAGTTGCTTCTCATCAGTAAAAGCTTCACTTGTATTTCAGTCTGTATTTAAAAATATGCAGTATATTTATCTCAACATCGTTAGAAATTCCATACACGTAGTACAAGTTTTATTGAGCTCAACTCGTAATAAATTAAGAAATATATTAAATACAAAAATATTATTTGCTGTATTATAGGATTTTCGCTACTATATTGTAATCTTTTCTTCCTTCGCTGTTTAGACATCCGATATAGTCTGATATTTTATTTGTTGAAAAGGTTTCAGTGCTCCCTTAAGCTAGTTCGTATCGTTATCCCAAAGAGAAACCTTCACTAATGGACATCACAGCTGACTTTCTGTTTATTTGTAATATAAAATGTAATGGAAAATCTTGATATAGAAATTTTATTTATCGTGGGTCAGAAATTATTTGGTAAATTACGAAATGATGACGATAATTAGCAGAGTTGCCAATACAAATTCAGGGAAAACTGCCAGGCAAAAATGAAATTCCCTCTGAATTCTTATGCTACCGTCACTGAATGCACGGTTGCCACGTCTTCCTGTCATACACTACTTTACCTATCTTCATTGAAATTAGTGAAACGTCAATTTTACGCAACGAACTAATAAAGGGCAAATTTGTTTATATCTGTTCTATAAAATCTCCCAACATCCCCTCTCCATCATCTCTGTTTGTCTGGAATACGCATTCCAAAATTTAAGTAAAAATGCTGCTTTTCTGAAAACCCGTTCACAAGAGACTTGTGAGGTTCATACCTGTCTTCGGACAGTTGACTAAACAATAATCCGGTAGAACAGCGGAAAAGCCACTAATCTGGCAGCATTGGGACTAGCGGATATGTTAGTGTCAACAGTGTATTCTACGCTGAAAATTCAAGCATATTAGATTGAAAACTACATATTTCTAACTTACCTCCTCTTTCCATTTTTCGCTAATTGCACCAATAACGAAGTTTGTATATGTCGCCGAACTTTTGAATCATCCTGTACTATGCATAGGATTCCTACAGCGACCGCAGAAGCTAGCTGGACGAACTTACTTACTTACTTACTTACTTACTTACTTACTTACTTACTTTCTTACTTACTTATTGGCTTTTAAGGAACCCAGAGGTTCATTGCCGCCCTCACATAAGCCCGCCATTGATCCCTATCCTGAGCAAGATTAATCCAGTCTCTACCATCATATCCCACCTCCCTCAAATCCATTTTAATATTATCTTCCCATCTACATCTCGGCCTCCCCAAAGGTCTTTTTCCCGCCGGCCTCCCAACTAACACTCTATATGCATTTCTGGATTCGCCCATACGTGCTACATGCCCTGCCCATCTCAAATGTCTGGATTTAATGTTCCTAATTATGTCAGGTGAAGTATACAATGCGTGCAGCTCTGCGTTGTGTAACTTTCTCCATTCTCCTGTAACTTCATCCCTCTTAGCCCCAAATACTTTCCTAAGCACCTTATTCTCAAACACCCTTAACCTATGTTCCTCTCTCAAAGTGAGAGTCCAAGCTTCACAACCATATAGTACAACCGGTAATATAGCTGTTTTATAAATTCTAACTTTCAGATTTTTTGACAGCAGATTAGATGACAAAAGCTTCTCAACCGAATAATAACAGGCATTTCCCATATTTATTCTGGGTTTAATTTCCTCCTGAGTGTCATTTATATTTGTTACTGTTGCTCCAAGATATTTGAATTTTTCCACCTCTTCGAAAGATAAATCTCCAATTTTTATATTTCCATTTCGTACAATATTCTGGTCACGAGACATAATCATATACTTTGTCTTTTCGGGATTTACTTCCAACCCTATCGCTTTACTTGCTTCAAGTAGAATTTCCGTGTTTTCCGTAATCGTTTGTGGATTTTCTCCTAACATATTCACGTCATCCGCATAGACAAGAAGCTGATGTAACCCGTTCAATTCCAAACCCTCTGTGTTATCCTGAACTTTCCTAATGGCATATTCTAGAGCAAAGTTAAAAAGTAGAGGTGACAATGCATGTCCCTGCTTTAGCCCGCAGTGAATTGGAAAAGCATCAGATAGAAACTGGCCTATACGGACTCTGCTGTAAGTTTCACTAAGACACATTTTAAAGCTGGACGAACATCGAAAATAAAATATTATTTCACAACCTAACCCCCTAACAGGCAAAGTATTGATTATTATTTAGCAACTAGGCGTATGATGTCATTAAAAATCACCAATAACTTTCATCACCTCTACAAATTTTAAATGCTCATTTTCGTAAATATCAAATAAACTATTATAATCAGAAGGGATTGCCATATAAATTGCATTATGTGCGATTTTGCTATAGTGAATATTTCAGTAAATCTTAGTGTGTATTTGGAATCATGTTTCAGTATTTATTTCTATCAGTATTTCAGTTTTTTTCGGTAATACGGCACAATGTTTTTATATTTTCGTCAGAAATACTCGTATTTATGTGGAACACTTTCGTCTTAATGCTGTAATTATAGGTTAACCTGATTAGTGTGATGTAGTTTTGAAAGACGTATCGGCCCAAGTGTGGGGCGTAAGAAATGCGGTGTCTTGCCCTCAATACCCCACTCGAATAGTAATTTAGAAACTAATGGAGACGTCCAGCTGTCACACGTCTCGACTATGCCAACAGTTCTGACGTGCACCATACGGTTCGGCAATTTCTGTCTTAAGACGAGTCACAGACGTCCCATGAACTCTTCAAGTGAAGTTTTATATTGTGTAATACTATTAATAAGCATTACATGCCACAATAATTTCAGCGTGGTATATTTCATTGAAATAGTTACAAGAAAACAAGTTGACATAGTATTCGGACGGCACGAGGTTCATCTTCGTGCAGGTCATCCTAATTGGAACTATTTCCTGATTTAAAAATGCTTGTGGAGCTTTAAGAAAAATTCTACAGCTAACTCTTTCCAAATTGTCTCACTTCCCTTGTGACTTTAATAACAAATTATTGAGTACATCATTACTATTGTAAATGAATGAATGAATGAATGAATAAATACACTAATAAATAGACAGTGGATGCGGGATGACTTATCGTTGAATGTAGGTGCACATTTACTATATGTTTCATTTTTTTCGTTCAGACCATTGGCTCAATAGGTTTTAAACGTAAAGAGACGACGTCAACATGCTACTGTATCTCCGTACAGTCGGAAGGAAAAGAAAACTAGCGTACTGTAGTACATACCTTGCAAGGTTCAGTCCTCGTCATCATTGATGCAATTACCAGCGTTGCAGTAAACGACGATATATTCTCGTAAGTTGTCGAAGCTGAATCGTCTTCGCCTATCGCTTAAACAGTTTTTATATCGAGAGAATTTCTGAAGAAGAACTCTAAAATGGGGATCACTCAATTTCTTTAGAGGGATTTTGTACTGAGCATCATCTTGCATGTGTCGTTAGACCCGCACAACTAAATGGTGGTGGTGATGATGATGATGATGATGATGATGATGATGATGATGATGATGATGATGATGATGATGATGATGATGTAGATGGTTCCTCAGATTTCATTTCAACGCATTTCCTGTGCGATGTACTGTTGCAATGTTTCTCTATAGCCTGAGTTGTTCTGGTTTTTATTTCAGTTTTACATACATTACACACGATATTGTCTTCGTTAATACATAAAATGTCACTCTCATACTTCTTAATTGCATTTCGTATCTCTGAGCGAATTTAACGTTTTGCCATTATGAATGGCTCAGCGCAACTTATTCAACGCGTACTGAATACTTGAGCAGGAAACACAACTGCACACATTGCGTTCGTTTTGTACGCTGCTGTACTCGCCAGGTACACGAAAGACGGACGACGCGGCACGTGCCATATACTCTGATACGAATCAACTTCACTTTTCCTTAAGTCTTCCCGCATCCACTGTCTACTAATAAATAAACAGATAAATAAAAACCCCACATAATATTATCTCCCTCGTCCTTAACCTTTGAGTGAAGATTCCTATATAGAAGTTTTTCACTGGGCTTTTGCATTACAAAATTATTCCATCTGACCCAAAGATACCATACTTATTTTCGTCAGAAAATTAATCCCTCCTCAAAATTCCAGATCATTTTGCAAATGATTTTCTTGCTAATTTCATTCCAACTGTTGTATTTCTTTTACTAGTGAAGAGTTTCTTGCTTAATTACTCTTCTATATAAACTACGTTTCCTCAGTATTCTTCGAACTATTCAAGAACTAAACAAATATTATTCTGCTATAAATTTTATAGCGCTTAATATGGGGTTTTAAAAATTCATATGACAGTTTCATCTGTCAATTCTCAATGTAAATCGTCGTTGTTCCTGCAGTAACTCCTATGTACATATTTATCGATTTTCAGATTTTTGCTCTATTAAATAACTTAAATAGTGATACAGCAAATAATAAAATCTCCTGTATGTAATACTATTTCTTTCTTTCGAAAATGTAAGAATTCACAATCTCTTAAGCACTACTGCTATAGAAGAATAAATGTGTTTTTTCTTCCTACTGAAAAAATTTATATTTTGCACATAGGAGTTATTGCAGGAACAACGACGAAATATTTCATTAAAATTTCTTCTTTCTTTAGCGATGAACTTCTGTTTATATCTTTCAATAATACGTTGAACAGTTCATTTGATAATTTCGACTGTTTCTCGGAAGGACTTTTTCCTTTTACAATAATGACTTCATTACCAATTTTCTTTCTTCTTTTATGGTACGAGCGTTAATAGCAGTATTTCATACGCAGCCACTGATTTGGCGGCTGACTTTTTGCAGGCAAGTCCCAGGATGAATCCATGCACTTTTATACTGTATTTGTCAATTGTGCGTCTCATATGCGATTATTTTTCCAGTTCGACAGGTGGCCTAGGTGGCATTAGTGAATTAGATGCTGACAAGCAGAATATCCTGTCCCAGCTCTAATAGAGCCAGGTTCTACCTCCAGACGAGTACCTGACAAGACCCAGGATCTGGAGCCCCAAGTCCTTAAATGCTATATCGGCATCGGATACCCATAGGCCTACTACCCCTAAGACATCATCCCAGCCTCCTTTAACTCGTCTTAAGACGTTGCGTATACCTCGGATGCTTGTCTACTGATTATGTCCTAATTAACATCAAATTATTCATTTTTTAATGTGCTAGTTACATTAATAAAAATAAAACTCGAAATTGTGAGCAGTGTTAGCGATTGGAGAAGACGTGATTTTGGACCATAGCTCACCGTCCTTGTACTGTACAGGTAGGCTGACGGGCTGTAATGAAGATCCATCAACTAAAAGGACGAAGCGGTCCCCAGTCTGTTGCATGTGTCATGAGAGATTCATTAATCAACGCCTCAGCCACACGAATAACATGAACTCTGAGATACGAGAATCTATGCTGTCTACCAATCTTCAGAGGAATAAAATTAGTTAGAAACTAAATGTATTGACAGCTGTAAATTATGAACACACACAAACATGAATATAATGATCATCTTATAAGGTTCGAGCGCATTTTAAAATAATTTCTTAATATAGACTATTTGTTGATAAAGCGTCATAAAATAACCTATTAAAATAAAAAAATATGGACTATTGTTCTTACTTTATACCACGAAACAGAATAATCGATGAGGATAAGATGTGAATTGAAGGGTTCAGAGTCATAGTGGGCCAAGCGCCATTTATTAAAAACGGAGAAAGTAAGGGTTAAATTTAAGTGAATACCATAGTTTAATAAAAATTGACATATTTAGTTTTAATGAGTACACTTTATATTACTTGCTATATGTTTCCATTGAATTATGGTAATAACTTCATTTTAACCCTTGTTTTCTACGGTTTTAGTAAATGGCGCTTGGCCCACTATGGTTCTGAACCCTTCAATTAGTATATAATACATATAAGCTTCACCTCTTAAGACACGCTTAAACGGAAGTAAAGAAAGAGAAAAGATAACAAAAATGTTCGAGTTTTATATTAATTTTTGGAGGTCTTATCTTTAAAATTTGGAGTGACGCAGTCGATGGAGTGCTGGCTTTCTGTGCCCATGGTTACGGGTTCGATATCGCCCCAGGTTGATGGCATTTAAGTCTGCTTAAATGCGACAGACTCATCTCAGTAGATGTACTAGCATGTAAAAGAACTTCTGCGGGACAAAATTCCGGCACACCTGCGATACTGATATAACCTCGGCAGTTGCGAGCGTCGTTAAATAAAACAATTTACAATCTTTAAAATTTTACCATGAAACATGATTATGACTAAGTTATCATTTCATATGAAGACCACAGGGGAAAAACTTACAGGAGAGCAAGTTGAAAGTTTCAAGACCCATTATTATACTCGTATTGTGTCTTTGGCTTATCATTCTTCAAATTTCTTTGGACCTATAAGTTTCTTATTCTCTACAGTTAAACTACACAAATCTACACTACCTGAGTTTTATAAGTAGGTTATTTTACGACGCTGTATCAACATCTTAGATTATTTAGCGTCTGAATGAGATGAAGGTGATAATGCCTGTGAAATGAGTCCGGAATCCTGCACTGAAAGTTACCCAGCATTTTCTCAAATTGGATTGAGGGAAAATCCCGAATAAAACCTCAACCAGGTAACTTCTTACCCCGACTGGGATTCGAACCCGGGCCACCTGGTTTCGCGGCCAGACACGCTAACCGTTAATCCACAGGTGTGGACACTACTACCTGAGTTATTATATCTAAAACAGAAAATCGATAATTTTTTACTTATCACGTTTTACCCCTGTGGTCTTCATATAGTATGATACCCTGCAGAGAGTATTTATATGAATTCCATAAATTAATTTTCTACTATAATTTTGGTATTTCCATAAATAAAACGAAATCATGACATTTCAGACATCCCCCCCCCCATAAAATTTAAGCTTGTACTAAATAATAAGACGACTGAGCAAGTAAACACTTTGAAATGTTCAGAATCTACGTTATCGTACATCAAAGAAGTGAATATTGAAAATGTATAAGAGATATGTGGAATAATTTAGAATATACTGAGAAATAAACTACTCTAAGAAAAGACATAGTGATGAAGTTGTACAAGACATGGCAGTTTTAGGAGCCTTGTAGAGAAGTGAGATATGCACAGTGGCACCTGAGAATGAATTACAAAAAACTAGACTTAGGTTTCCGATATGTTTTAGGAGTGACAGAGAGATTCAGTAATGAGGGAATAAGAAAACGATTACAGATTTATAACTTAAGTAAACAAATACAGCAAGAAACAAAACTGGCTCCTGTACCTTTGACGTTAGCCACTAAATTACGATTGTGGATTATGATCATTCACCGCTGATGGGAATGGTTGTGATTTCTGAAGTTTGGAATAAGAGGATCGGGTGTTCATAGGTAGTAGTATTTATTCCATATTTATAAACCCTATTTTACATATAAAATGATAATGATAAAAGCTGACAGTTGCATTATTCTAACAACCAAGTTCCTTTAGCTAAGATAAATCAGCGTTTGAGTTTCAGAAGTGGACTTTTTCAAGTTATCATGAACTGATAGCTGCGAACATTCCATGGTAGAAACCTCCAGAACTTGACTTTGGTTTCTTTCTAAATAAATTAATTCAGTCTTGAAACACACTAATAATACTTCTGTATCAATTTAGTATTTATATTAAGTTACATTTAGTTGGCTTTTATAACAGAAACTTCTAAAAAGTGTTTATTTATAGATATAATTGTGCTTTTTTCTGTAAACGGCCCCAGGGAAAATCACTTTCTAGACGCCTCGTAATTGCAGTCGAGTGGCCAAAATTTGTATAAGCACTTCTTTTGACATTATTAACATTGTGGAAGAAAAAAAAATAACTTTTCTATCTGCCCCCGTCAGGATGTTTGCTTGTTAGCAATGATTGCCTTCATGTCTACTCGTATCGGTCCGATACATGCCGGGGAATGTGGAGTAGGGAGTTAAGGGATAGTCTGCAGTACCTCAATTGAGGCGTTAACGCCCAGGCCTGCTTTAGACCATTTTAGGTTCCCTAGAGATAAAGAATACCAAGGAGAAGAAGCTTTTGATCGAAATATGAACCGTTACAGTCCATATTAAAAATGAGTTGTATTACCCACATTATAAAACTTCTTTCTTTTAACCCAGAATAGCAACATGGTTTTAAATACCATATTTCAAATGCAATCTAAAATGAGCACAATCAGAAGTGTGTCATTTCATGCGATGCAATTTCTCATATGTTTTTGTTGGCGTATTGTTTAAGTATTTCAACAAATGTGAACCAGTGAAACAGATGCCAAAAATTCCAATCTCGTGACTTCAGTTCTGAAATTATGGCAATCATAAACACATAATATAACACATACCTTTATAGCTTCTGTTGTAAAATATTAAGGTTTTATTTAGCTACCTTTTAAAAAGTGGAGCGATAGTTAGCTCATCTGGAAGCTGTAAGCAATCACTCATACAAAGCCCAGCAGGTCATGTGGACTGATGGGGAAGGTGTTGCCAAATGTTTTAACTTCAATAACAGTTTGTGTTGCGCAAAATATAGGTCGCGTGGGACGATACGTGGGATAGTAGATAGGATGTTTTACGAAATAAACATAGCCTTTGAGATGGTCATTTGTGTATATGTGTTTATGTTTGCGGCTATCCTCTTAAAACTTCTGTATACAATAAACTGTTTACAAACACATCTAAGCATGAAGATATTTTAACGTTTGGAGTTATTTTTTTTACTTCTGACAGTAGTGAATGAGATTATTTCAATGTAATTTTAAGGAGCATTACTAACATGAATTTACTTTATTATTATATTCATCAATGCCCATGAAAATATTATATAGAGTAGAAGGACACTTACTTGTATTTTCCTTCATATCAAATAGTAATAGAGTATTTTATTACCAGGGAACGGATTTCTAGGTGCTAAAAAAAGAGAGATTTAGGACTTCATAAAATCCAGTTTAAGACTTTTAGGAGGTTATCAAGAGACAGAGTGAGATGGAAGGAATTAATATTAGTATACAGTGAACTTAATTTAAAAAGTGTTAAGGAGTTAGATATAAGTGTATTGATACACAAGTGTCTAGAATAGGGTAGATATAAGCTAGAAAAAAAGAGTAAATGTAGAGATATAAAGGCGCAATAAGTGAACAGTAGCTTACAGGGATTGGCTCACCCGGTGAGATGTTTTCGAGCTAGCTCTACCAATAATTTTATTTTTAGTAAATATTCTATTTTAGGTGAAATTATGTACAAATAACTAGTGTTTACAATGAATGCTACTGAATTGAAGACTCAAAGCCTATCAAGGAAAGCGACTGATTGCTCATTGATCAGTTTCACTTCGTATTACGGGAGTGCATTTACCTGATCAACATACCGCCCCTTTAATGCTAGGATGGACTTTACCAAACGAACTTCGGTTTCAGGAAATTAGGTAAAATCTTCTTCCCTCCCCTTCTGTGATGAATATGGAACGAACTTGCCAGACCAGTGTTTGTAACAGATTTTCTTTTAAATTTTAAATAGCCTTTTTTTTTTCATTTCTAGTACCAGTATTTTTATTTTAAATAGCCTATACACAAAATACTAAAAAGACGCTTTTTAAACACAAACCTAGTTTTCAGGCATTTATAGGATTTTAGGGTTCATTTAGGCGTTTTAGATCCTACAGAATTTTTTTAGTTGGTTATTTAACGACGCTGTATCAAGTACTAGGTTATTTAGCGTCGATGAGATTGGTGATATCGTGATGATATTTGGCGAGATGAGGCCGAGGATTCACCATAGATTACCTGGCATTCACCTTACGCTTGGGGAAAACCTCGGAAAAAACGCAAACCGGTAATCAGTCCAAGCGGGGATCGAACACGCCCCCGAGCGCAACTTCAGACCGGCAGGCAAGCGCCTTAACCGACTGAGCCACGCCGTGGCTTATAAAATTTTAATGTACATAAAACGTAGAGATATCTTAACATAGGCCTACGTCTAGGACATAGCATACAAAATAGGTAAAAAAGGTAAAGGTAAAGGTATCCCCGTAACATGCCATGAAGGCACTTGGGGGGGCATGGAGGTAGAGCCCCATGCTTTCTATGACCTCGGCACTAGAATGAGGTGGTGTGGTCGGCACCACGCTCTGACCGCCTTTTACTCCCGGAAAAGACCCGGTACTCAATTTTATAGGAGGCTGAGTGAACCTCGGGGCCGTTCTGAAAGTTTGGCAACGAGAAAATAATCCTGTCACCACCTGGGATCGAACCCCGGACGTTCTAGTCCGTAGCCAGCTGCTCTACCAACTGAGCTACCCGGCCGCCATACATACAAAATAGGTACGGGACTAAAAATTCGTTCCCTACTTATTACGTTAAAACATTTCAGTATCTTTTCCCTACGTCCAATCATGGAATTTTTTGTGAAAATAATGTGTACATTACGGTGTAATGACTTCTTTAAGAACTTTACAATAGCCGGCCGTCTTTTTTATTCCTTTACACTTTGAGGCCAGTAGAGCATGAAGCGGTTAGAAAATTTAAAAATATATGTTTGTTTCAACATCGTTAGACGTTCTATACACGTAGTTCAAGTTTTATTGAACTCAACACCCAATAAATTAAGAAACATATTAAATACAAAAATATTATTTGCTATGTTCTTACAGGATTTTCGTTACTACATTGTACTCTTTTCTTCCTTCGCTGTTTAGACATCCGAAATAATCTGATATTTGTTCAAAAGGTTTCAGTGCTCCCTTAAGCTAGCTCGTATCTTTATCCCAAAGGGAAACCTTCATTAATGCACATGTCAGCTGACTTTCTATTTATTCATAATACAAAATGTAATGGAGAATCTTGACATAGAACTTTTATTTATTGTTGGTCAGAAATCTCAAGGTGAGAAATCTCAAGTGTGAATTTCTGAAAGAGAGAGATGGGCAATAAGAAGTAGAATCCTATTAATGTATAGTTTATAAATATTCTGCATCTTAATACAGTGCCTTTCGCTGTCAGGGCGCCCGTTGCACGGCGGCCGGCGATAGCAACCGATGTTATCCCTCGCAGCCAGTTCAGTACAAATATACAATGTGCAATGAAAATTACCATGTACAATTGAATAAAATTACAAAGAAAAATAATCACGTATCTTATAACATGAGATGTTGTAAATGTTGTCCTCCTTCATCCACACATTTCTGGCATCTTTTTTAGGAAATGTGCATTTACACGTATTAATTCATCTTCCGAAATAGTCAATTTAACCATTTTTCATGATCACGTGGCAAGAATTCATGAACAACAGCGAGCTTGTATGGTTTAAATTTTAAGAGTTTGGTAGCTCGCCATGCTGAGGTATCGAAATTTCGGTTTCCTGTGCAAGCCTGTAGAGTATGTTCTAATCTTTCTCCCACTTCATTTAGTTTCTCCTCAGTAAGAACACGTTTATTTACCCTTCGCTTCTTATCAAGAATAAACCCCGTTTCTCTACATTTAGTGACAAGTTTTCGCACAGTATCTCTGTGTGGGGCAGGCACACCTGGATATTCGGTTAATAATCGCCTTATAACTTCCCTGCAAGAATTTAACACATACGAATCATACATAAAAAGTCTTTGTTGTAATGTGTAAGTATGTCGAGGCATTATGTAAACAAGAGCACAGCACTAATACAGAAATCACATTTAATACCAAGTACAATAACACTTGCAGCACTAATAGACTATAGTAATAACATTTCATACGAAGCACTTCAAAGCACGACCACGCTGCTTTGAGACTGACTGAATGACTCCCGCGCTCCTACGAACAGGAGGGGATTCAAGTCGGCCGCAGTGCCGGGAGCTCGATTATCAACGGTTGCTATCGCCGGTCGCCGTGCAACGGGCGACTGGATAGCGAAAGGCACTATATTTTCACAATTATAAGGACATCGTGTGAGTGGCAGATTTTTCATTGAATATCACAATGACCTATCGGTTTTCATAAATGAAACTTTAATATCAGTCTGTTCTTATTCTTCTTCTTCTTCTTCTTCTTCTTCTTTTTCTTCTTCAGTTATTTCTAGCACTTTTCAATAATGTGGAAGTAATTTTGTATAGTTGTAATTAACATTGTAGATCGTCATTATAAGTCATGTAATAAGTAAGAAAGTTCTATTTTGATTTTGGATTCTGTGGAGTAGATATGAGTTCTAACTCACATCTACATCAAACAGTTTCTAATTTAAAAATGTATGTAAGCACTTTGTTATTAGTGAATATTAATTTTTAAGATATTGTTTACTGTTATTTATCCATGTAATTTTGTATTGTATTGAATCCTAAACCTATAATCGTAGAATTTAAAAAATAATAACGAAATACTCTCGTCTATTTGAAACTAAAACAGTTTTAATTTTAAAAATGTATGTAAGCACTTTGTTTTTAGTGAATATTAATTTTTTAAAATATCATTCATTGTGATTTATGTATGTAATTTTGTATTGCATTGAATCCTAGACCTAATATCGCAGAATTTATTTATAAAATAATAAAGCAATACCGTCACCTATTTAACTCAAATAGTTTTAAATTTAAAAATGTATGTAAGCACTATTATTAGTGAATATTAATTTTTAAGATATTATTTATTATGATTTTGTATTGTATTGAATCCTAGACCCAGAATCGTATAATTTATTAAAGATTAATAAAAAAATACTCTCAACTATTTCATTCAAACAGTTTTAAATTTAAAAATGTATGTAAACACTTCATCATTAGTGAATATTAATTTTGTAAGAGTTACTTATTGTAATTTAACGTTATAATTTTATTATGTATTGAATCCTCCCCTGAGCACGAGGCCACTCTCTTTCAGGGGAGTGCTAGAATTTTTGCATATTAATAATAAAATTAGAAAAAAGTAAAAATATATATTAAATAGTTCTGCACAGGAAATAATTTGCCTCAAATGGAGAATTTAAAATGCGCAGAAAAACATATTCAGTTGTTATAGAAATATCGATATTACTTATTGCTAAAATACTGATTTGAGCATATAAACGTGAAAATGTAGTGAATATCCGCCTTAAAATGAATGAAATCTCAAGCGTTATGCCTGGTTTTTTTTATTACATTGTCTCTTGTTCGGTATGAAGAACAAACTAAGCTAACAATCTATTGAAATATGCAGCTGATTTTTTCCAATATCGGATGTCATGAACTCATTTTTATTTATAGTCACGAAAGAATGAAATTATAGTTTATGGTGGAATCAGTAGTTGCAATACAAGTCACATGCGCGACGTTCTGACTCAGCCTGATCCAACACTCTAGCAACAAAAGCTCGTGAATCCGCAAAAATAGATGAATGAATACAGACATAACGCTGGTCCCATGGCGTGCAGTCAAGAATTCGCGTGTTTATTTACTCGTAAAAGTGGTAGTTTGTGTTTAGCATTGCCTCTTTGAAAAGATGGTAAGCATTATCGAATATTATAAAAACGTCCACACTGGTTTTCTCAACGTCGTTATTAGCTAATAATTGGCTGTTTATCCTACACGCGAGCTGTCTGCGTCGTCGACTATTTCTGGATCATAGCCTTAACATTTACGTTATGTATGATTACGGAGCTTTCTGTTCCATGGTTTACACAGATTGGTTTAATAATTAATTCCTCAATGTTTAAAATCAATGATTATGACGAACCAGAAACGTTAGAGACAGAGGAGATGTGCATATGCGGAGAGGGAACCGTTTCCTTGGATGGGGGGGGGGGGCAAAGAAAAACCATAGAATCCCCATATAACGGGGTTATGGCGAACATCATTTACTTCCTCCCCTGTTGTAGCTTGACTGTGATACAGTATATCGGAATATGATCATTTAATAAAAGTATTTTCAGGGGGGCATGTTTCTTACAGTGTTTCTTTTTCCTTGTTAGGAGGAAGGGAGGGATCATCTCACGCCACTACGACCTGAGGTCTATTGTACACCCCCCCCCCTATATGGGATGAGTTGCGCGCCCACCGATCCTCTACGCGCACCGACCTAACCACTTGACCCCCTTAACGACCGGTTCCTGCAGCCAACAGAGTCCATGTATTCTCCATTTTATTTCAAGGAGTGCAGTTCGGTGGCTCCTTTGAACACTCGCTTACAGATTTATGACTTCCTACACAAACACCTCTCACAATTCCATCCTGTCCCCTCGTCCCAACATTGCACAGTTGCCACAATCCTGGTAACCCTCGAAATAAGACGGTGAGACTGGCGGGATTCTTGGAATTCGGAAAAGATGCGGCAACTCTGCCTCCACGTGAATTTGACGGAAGCCTGTCAATTCTTCTGAACGAGGGTTGTGATTGGTTACTGACAGGAGAAGACAAGATTTCCGTCACAGTAAGGAAGACATTTATTTATGACAACCAATTAGTAGGGGGGCAGTAGAAAGTCTGTCGGCAAAGTCCTTTCTATGAAACTGCACTCCATGAAATAAAATACTGTATACCACTCCTGTTTCTACAACCCCCCCCCCCAAGACTCCCTTAACGTCCGAGGCGAAAGTCCACGTCCGAGGCGAAAGTCCACCCCCGAGAAGGTCTGCTCCGGGTTCCGTTCCAGAAGCTATCCATCATCACATGAATACAATCCACGGAGGCCGGTCGAGAGAGCCAGCAGCTTCGGAGGGCCGCCTGTAGAGTGATCTGAAAACCAGAAGAAGTAACGGGATGATGAATGAAAGGATGATAGGGGACGAAAGGAAGTGGCGAAGTTGAGTGGGGTTCCAATCGCTTGATAAAGTTACCTGATATTCATCCATAGGAGTGAGGGGGAAAAAAACGAAAAAAAACCTCACCTAGGCAACTCGTCCCGACCGGGGATCGAACCCGGGCCCGCTGGGTTCGGAGTTAGACTCGCTAACCCCTCAGCCACAACGGTGGACTTCTTACAGTGTTACATCCATATCTGCGATGTTTAGGGCTTGAACTACTGTTCTACTACAAATTATAATAGGGCATAACTTAAAACAATTTTCCTCTTTTTTTCTCTCGTACAGAAACACATGCGTACATCAATAAAACTACGTAAAATTGCTAATTTTATATGAAGCTTACCTTCCTGAAGATATCATATGAAATGTAAACTCTATTTTATTTAATCTCGTCTTCAAGTTTACACATTATACCGGGATCACTTTTCTTTTTAACCCATGTGGAGTATGTTATTTATACATCTCCAAGTGGCGGCCTTAACACCTGCAGACTTCTAACACATGAGTACAGGCTGTTACAAAAGAAACATTACAGTGCTTCCATTCCTCAAATGAGGTATAGAAATTTTTATACATTCAGAAATTTAAAATAAATATTATAGTCCAGACACATGATCTGAAGACATTACTTCATCAATTTAAGCACAGAAACTTAATCATAAATAAAATAAAAAAAGATATTTTGAAGTCAACATTTTCTAATGTTAATAGAAAAAAAGAGTTCAGACAAGTTTGGGGGGGCAGTGCCCCCCCCTTTGCTCCACCATAACTCCGCCTATGGAGATGTGGTCTGAGAATCATTAGTGGCGTATTCATATTTGAAAATAATTTCTCAAAGAAACAGAAAAATTGTAATTTCTTACGTCTACTTTATATTTGCTCAATATAACCTCCATAGAACAGGATGATTCACGAAATTTAACCGGCAATTAAGAAACTTCTTCCGGAAGTCTGTTGAAGTAAAATAGTTTTCACGTAAACACAAGCCCTATTTCTAAAAATTACTGAATTATAACAATTTTAATTTTAATTTTTAGTTACTACTAAAAAATGTGCGCAGAACCAACGCGAATTAATGACGTGGCATTCGGACAGTGGGAATGTATCGAATTTAATATTAGCCCTAATAGGCTGTTTTATCGCAAGTCAAGGCAACTTTCAGTTAAAACATAATGTTATGTCGTTTTTATAATGGAAAAAATTGTGAGCATGTCTTAAGGTGTAAAAAATGAGTAGGCTTGCGGGCAAACCGAAGAATTGTTCCATGACATGTAGACAATCTAATATCAATGAAGTAGGAACTCTAGTGATAATTCCACGCTAACATTATTTTTTCATCCAATCACTAAGCTTATTGATGTTCAATTGGACGGAGTTTCGCAATAATAGACCAACCGACAATTTGAAAAAAATTAGATATTTGCATAAATCTGTTGATGGCAGGCTAATTTAACTCTGAAAAAATCAAGAATGCGATATCTGAATTTTGCTACTATTTATAAGCAAGAATTCGTTTATTGCATAAAATTCATTTATTTATTTATTTATTTTGCTTTGAAATATTAATTCAGCTGCTGGTCTCTTATCAAAAATCGGTTAGCCTTTCCTGGTATTACTGTATTTGTGTTATTTTTTTGTAATATTATGAATGTTATAATACTTCTTGCATAAAATGTTTTATAAAAAAAACAAATTTATTTGAATGGCCAATATCTCGAAACAGGTTTTTGGCGCTTGGCCTCCTATTGCGTAACTCCGTACAATTGACCAACGACAATAGAACTACATTTATAATTGTTGGACTCTCGATTTGTCACCCCTGATCATACACACACAGATATATAATATTAGATTGGCCATTCTCATGTTATGAAATGGCAATCTAAAATGAGAACAACCACTAGAGCGTCCACTATCGATAAGACATTTTTGGTATTTATACCGCTAGATGGAAGTACAGTTGCAAGCTATTACTCCATGCAATTTCATAAGGGTTGTAACGTCACTTCTTTTGCAGTCACTAGACGGTATCATAGTGAAATTGATAAAACTTTTCTTGAAAGTCCATTAGGCTAGTCAATCTGTGATATGTGATCAGGACTGTCACATGTAGTCTACGTACATCTGTAGCCTTCGTTTGACTTATATATTGAGTACAGATAATTACTCGGAGCTGTGTTTTTTGAACTGTAGTCACAGTCTGACCCAGTGACAAATCTATCACAGGTCTTTAAATCACACTCCACCACTTTCGCTTGGGCGTGGTTCGATTTCCGCTTGGGCTGATTACCTGGTTCATTTTTTCCGATGTTTTCCGCAACGGTAAGACGAATATCAGGTAATTTATGGCGAATCCTCGGCCTCATCTCGCCAAAATACCATCTCATAATCACCAATTCCATCGACGCTAAATTTTGAATAGTAATTGATACAGCGTCGTTAAATAATAAAGTAAAAACATTAAGTATTAAGATTTAATGACACATAAAACAGTGAGAGAAGTGTAGGGGAAAAATGAAAACCTAAAAGCATGCTAAAGACTAATTCTAAAAGAACTTGGTGTAAACACCAGCAAAATGCAAAACTAAAGTGACTAAAAGAATTATAGATAGGAAAATCCCACATCCCTAGCTCAGATGTGGGAACACTAAGAGCTATCCTCCATTGGAGAGGCCATTGCCCTATATGGATTTCAATATCATTATTATTATTATTATTATTATTATTATTATTATTATTATTATTATTATTATGCATGTTTTTTGAGCGACGGTTGCTTGGCTGTATAACATTCCAAGCAGACTTTATTTATCTTTGAAGCGAAATACGTAAATTCTCTCTTGTATACTGCCTGTTCACAATGTATAATATTAGAACAAGAATAACACAATTAGCATTCCATAGTTCTTATTAATGGAATTGTAATCTCAACCCTGTAGAGACGTCATCCGCGACAAACTCTTATATGTCTTCTCTTGTGCCGACTGATTTGGACGTGGGGAGCTTTCTAGTTTGTTTTCATTTGCTGATATCCATTGTATTAAAACATTCTAGCACAGGGATTTTGTTCTGAATGCAAAATTTCTGCTGTTGACGTTATTGGTATTTTAGTTCATACTATACGCTTATTCTTTGTACACGTGAATAAGATTTAAATAAATTTGACTAATGATCTGTAAAAACAGTCTTACAATCAAAATATTAAATAACGAAAATAAGTACAAATACGTCAGGGTTTTAAGACTAATGGAATCATCACAGGTATTGATTTTCATTTGCATCGATCGATCAAAATAAGGTCAGATTTAATATTTTATTACATTTATTCATTCATAGTTTTCTGTTCAAGGACAAATCTTTTCCTTCAACCCAGCATTCTGCAATTATTTCCGTTTTCCTCTTTGTTATCTATCATCTGATTTCTTCTCCGAACTTTTCTCCTACCATTCCTTCCAGTGCATTCTTCATTAGACAGTTTCTTCTTAGCCAGTGACCGAGCAAGTTTCTTTTTCTCTTTCTGATCAGTCTGAGTATTATTCTTTCCTCATCCACTCTTTCTAGCACAGCTTCGTTTCTTATTCTGACTCTCCATTTTACACGCTCCGTTCTTCTCCATATCCACATTTCAAACACTTCCAATCGTTTCTCTTCGCTTCGTCATAACGTTCAAATATCTACCCATACAGCGCTACACTCCAAACAAAGCACTTCACTAGTATCTTCCTTAGTTCTTTTTTTAGAGATCCACAGAAGATGTCACTTTTTCTATAAAAAGCTTCCTTTACCATTGTTATCTTCCTTTTAACTTCCATCGACACTAAATAACGTAGTAGTTGATACAGCGTCGTTAAATAACCAACTAAAATAAAAATAATTTTTTTTTACTTCCTGGTAGCAGCTCATGTTACTGCTTTAACTACACCTTCTTTATTTTTCTTTATATAACCTGGTCTTCGTCTTGTTTGCATTTATTTTATCTCATAGCTTTGTTAAAATTTATCAACATTAATCTCACTAGAGGTTTTGATTTATCTAGAGAAAATCAAAACTCGAGTGGGATTTAATTGATTATTACACGATTAGAAGAAAGCATATAAAGATTAGAAGAAATGAAGTGCTCTAATACAATAAAATATTGATTTACTGAAATTCTATTTCACTAATGTTAGTTTCACGAAAATGTTTGAACGGAGCCGCTATTTTCAGTTGACTGTCTATGCTGTAAACAAATGACGACCGCAAAGCATGCTTTATAGTACCGTAAAGAATTTGCAGTTTGAAATGTTGGCAAACAAAGAAACAAATGGTAGGAAGGTGATAAAAACAAGAAAGTATGTAAAGATTAGAAGAAATGAAGTACTCTAGTACAATAAAATAGATATTAATTGACTTACTAAAATTCTATTTCACTAATGTTACCTTCACCAAAATGTTTGAACGGAGCCGCATTTTCAGTCGGCTATCTATGCGGGAAACAAAATTACGATCGCAAAGCATGTTTTATAGTACCGTAAAGAATTTGCAGTTTTAAATGTTGGCAAACAAAGAAACAAATACTAGGATAGTGATAAAAACAAACAAATGCTAAGGAAGCGATAAAATTGTGCGATAAGCAGCCATGACTGGTTGAAAGACGTCCTTTCGTACCATTTTATTGGTCAAAAGTAGTATGACGTAATAAAATTGTAATAGTCATTATAAATTTCTATCTCAGTGAATATAGAAACAAAAAGTAAGGCAGTAAAATCATATTCAGGAGATACAAAGAGTATTAAAAAATACATTTACATTTCTCAGATTTGTCACTCGTACATTTTTGTTCTTAAAAATTCCTACTGAAATTCGTTCTAATCGATCGATAAGTCGAATTGAATATACAAACAAGAAATAAAATGACTCATAAACATGCCATTTCTCCCATAAGATAGAAATATTGGACTACTAGATTTCCAGTATTGTAATGAACTTTGGTAATTGGATATTGGAGATCATATGCCTGAAACTATCGCCAAATTATGCAAGTGATGTTGCACTGAGCCAAATATGCAGTGTGATCCTCTTATTTTAGGTGACAAATCCTTTTATTTTCGTTAGAAGAGAAGTATCTTGGCAGTCTTACAGTATTACAATGTCAAGAATTTTTTCTGGAACTTGCCACATTGCGTGGGAAGCTTCGCGACAGAAAATTTTAATGCATCGCATTCAATGGTACAAGATAATGAGGTTTTGTAAGTACTCGTACATTGAACCGCAAGTTAAATAGAGATAAAATAAGAATGTAATGCATCTTATTATTCTTACTTCTGCGTTGTTTAAATTGAATAGAAAAGCCTAGATCATCTAGACCTACTTACGCATAATAAATCAAATACTGCAATATATATGAGTGTTCTGAAACAGAGAAAACAGAGCTACTCTTATTCATATGCCAGTAGTTCAAGCAGTATAACGGATGATTTGTAACTACACGCAACATGAGTT
This sequence comes from Periplaneta americana, assembly GCF_040183065.1. NCBI lineage: Eukaryota > Metazoa > Arthropoda > Insecta > Blattodea > Blattidae > Periplaneta > Periplaneta americana. The sequence goes on from NC_091132.1 coordinate 58,776,413, forward strand.
CGTTGGCAAGAAACTCCAGTAAATTGTTTTTTTTTTTTTTTTGTAGATAAATATAGAATTTTAATGTAGGAAATGTTTAGTTTATTGTACTAGTTTTAAAACTGTGGTGAACAACTCGTTCTCTTCGTGCAAGAGCACTCACTCTTCGCTGCACATGTGCAATATGGTGTGGAGTATGCAAGAGCAGATAGTCCACTCAAACGATTAACGTCGGCAGCTCTTTGATACTCAAGCTTACACCGCTCAGAGCGTGTTTATTACTCGTATGTTCATTACAATGTACAGCATGCAAGAGGAAATAGTCCCATTCAAACTGTCATTCTAATAACAGGATTCCCGCACACGACTTGCCTGCAATGTCGAGTTTCTCTTTTTTGCCCGCTAGTGCATACACTGCTTCGAAGAGCAGCTGAGTTAGTCACCACTGTCTTAAAAGGACTGTCTTAGCTTGCGTCAGTCAATATCATATCCAGCTACTTCCTCGTGGGGAAGCGGAATTCTCGTCACCGAAAGTCTCGTCATTTTATCACCTAGTCACTCAAATTTTTGTCACCTGGTGTTTTGGTCACACGATATTTTGGTCACTAGTACAAATTTTCTTAAAAATAATTTATTTTGACAAGTAAAATATCCATAGGTACACTGTATAAAATCTTATGTGATTGTTTCAAAATTGCCACAGTGCATAAAAATTACATGATTTATGTTTCAAAATTGTCTGTAGTAATGCCACGAGAGGTCTGAGATTTATCTGGGAAATCTCAGACCTCGAGTGACATTTATTAAGATTATTTCGTGAATAAAGTAAAAATGTAAATAATATATCCCTAAAATTCGATCACAGAATGTTAATAATTGTATGTTAACGAATACTTAACCTATTCAGACATTGTGAAGTTGAAATACTCGTAGATGAATATCGATTATTGCAATAAAGAAATTCGATGTTATTATTCAGTAATGCCAATTGCGAAAAGCGAAATACAGGTTTAACAATGTTAATTACCTGTACTGCACTTTTCTCTTATTATTATAATATAAATACATTTTCATTATCTGCTGAAATCATAATTTAATTTAACAGTAAGTGGGGACAGCTATACCTATACAAATGCTTATGTATTCACAGCGAGACATATTGCTACACAGTGAAGCCATCTCTGTATAGATAGGCCTAATCAAAAGACGAATTTATTACGCCATACGGAAAGCAGTTTGATCAAAGACCTTATTATTACTATACAAGGTCTTTGGGTTTGATATGCGATGATGTTACATAAATTTGAACATCTGACTTTCTATTAATTGTTTCATTTCATTCACAAAAAAACAAATTTTGTAGCCTTATAGGTTACGTTACCTGTGGGAGCAGGACCAATGTCAGCTGTACCTTATTTCGACCGTTACAATCAGTGCTACACGAAAGCATTTTTTATAGCTCGACAAACGCATTCTCGCTGTAGTGTGTAACGGAACTAAAGCTGCATCTACACAGTTCAATATTCCAATCGCGTATGCGTGCAATCTGGGAAGAATATTGAAAGAATCGAGTTTAAAAGGTACGTTCAATTAAGATGCATGAAGATTTTGTGTCTACATGGTGCGCTGTTTTGAACGTCGTCTTCACTGCGGTAAATATGTTAATTAATATTAAATATCAATCTTACATTCAATGTTTTAAAGTTGAAAGAAAAGTTTAACCGTGTAGTTGCATCTTAATGTATTCATGATCATCAATTTACGGGGAAACAGTTGGCGACAACGACTAAACAAGAGAACGACCATGCGATAAATTGATAGCGATAAATCTAGCTGCAAAAATTATCGCAAAGTGTGACTGTGATTGGTTGGAATTCAAAATTTCATTACACTTCATTGGTAGAAAATGGAATGACGTCATATAAACGAAATAGTCACCAAAATTGTGTCCGATGGTTCATTGATTATCAATATCTTCCAATTCATCTATATGTGGGGGCTATTATTAAAGTTTAATTAGCAATGGTCTGTGAAATATTTCTGCAATATTATTAGGTAGTTCAGACACACACGTTATGCTACTTACCATCAGTAACTTGCAGCCAGATATTACATTGATTTATTATTAACATCTGTACAAAGTATATAAATTGTATTACTAGAAATGGTGTGCTAGTAAATTATAACGTAAAACGAAAGTGCATATGATTTCATGATAAATCAGCGCGCGGCTTACAAAATGCATCGTCTAGTCCTTGTGACTAACAAGTAAATTGTATATTATTGCATTTCGGAGTCTTGTGAACCAGGCTCAAAAACATCTTAATTCACACCATTCCCATTCCTACTCAACTATACTCGGAGTCGTTCTTAACTTTTAGTGCATATAAATCCGGACTCACATGTCATAGGATCAATGAAGACAAGTAAATTAACGTGAAGTGTTTATTTCATCTTATCAACTGTCACACGAACGTTTCTTATGCAGTGTATTATCTCCGTGCACTCATGCTTAACATGTCTGCATCATACAATAACGTGCGGTGTGCTTTTAAAACATAATTTTGCCGACCGATTGTTGCTCTGTAGGTTTCACTCTAAGCGTCACTTTGTCACGTCTACTTCCTCGATAAGAATAAGCACTAGTTAATTGTTAAATGGCTATAATAATAATAATAATAATTATTATTATTATTATTATTATTATTATTATTATTATTTCATATACGAGTACGTTGACATTCTTAACTCTTAATAATAATTTTTAATCACATACCTTAATGTTCGTCCTCAGCACAAGACATTGCAACCTCGGTTTTAGTCCACGTGGATTAGACAAGTAGGTGTCATTTAATAATGGAAGCAGTTTATTGGTTGCAATATTTAAATTGAGGCGAGTGATTGGAGCGGCGACATAAGAAATTGAAAATAATAATCCAATTCAATTTCAAAGACTAGCCGAATGTTATGCACGAGGCCGCTTAAAGACCTGCCGAATGTTAACCATGAGAGCGCGGCGATAATAACAATAGACATATTTTTCAAATATTTGTATTTTCCGTGAAATAGAAATGAATATAAACTTCTAAATGTATGGCTGATCATTTCAGTTTTTCGTAGTCTAACTGATAATAAGTTAAACCATGAAATCTACCGCAGCACTTGGTCCTTAGCATCAAAGCGTTTCTGTGGGACAGCAAGGTCCCTCAGCGACACAGAAATAGCGAGCCTACTTGGCACATATATTCAAGGATGAACACAATAATGCGTCCTTTGTGGCAGGAAGCACTCGGTCTTCCGTGAAATATGTAGGTAAGTTTACACGATGTCAAGCTCGTCTACACTGTCATGAAAATATACTTTTGTTTTACTGTGGAACAAGTACGTCATAATTTACTTGCACACCATCTTTAGTAATACAATTGCTATACTTTGTACAGATGTAGTAATAAATCAATGTAACATCTAGCTGCAAGTTAATGGTGTTAAATAGCACAACGTGTGTGTCTGAACCTTCTAATAATGTTGCAGAAATACTCCACATTAAACTTTAAACTTTACAAAATTAAAACTCAAAAGATATACTGGAATGTTGTTTAGTCAACTGTTCGAAGACAGGTTGGAATCTCATAAGTGACACCAATAAGGCAACTAAGTCAGGAGGTAATAATGGGAATGAGCCTGAATATTTTGTAAAGACATCATAAATAACAGACCAGATATGTTGACGTTAATATAAAGATATAATGTCCGTGTTGGTAAAAGCTTGCAAAAAAGTGCAGATAAAACAAGGAAATGGCAGAAGTTTGCGGGTGGTAATAGAGGCCTATACGGCTTGGAAAAAAATACGTATACATATAGCCCTATTATTCTCTGTAGATATATTAGTATGGAGAAAATAACAAAACTGCTACGAAAGTAGTGGCCGATTGGTTAATGTTTTAGTATTTAAACACATGGAAAATTTTATTTAGACATAATGATGATGATAATAATAATAATAATAATAATAATAATAATATAATGTAACACAAAAACTATTGTAAAAAAACACTGTACTCTCTTATAAAGATAAGAGATACTATTTATATTTGTACACAAGGTCATAGATCAAACAATTATTTCAAGCAACAGTCCGGACCTAACTCTGTTCAATAAAAAAATTAAATGATAATTAAACAATTACATCCATCCGTGGTTCAGAAAATCTTTATTTAAAAGTAAAAAAAAGACAATTAAAAATATCTAGTCGAAATCGAGAAACTACTGTTCCAAGAAGAAGTCCAACTTGTATTATTCGGGAGTCATAATAATGAATAGGAAAAAAAGGGGGAGGGGAAAAACACCAGACTTGAAATGATCCAGAGATGCAGAAAGCAGTTCTCTTGTGATTACCAGCATTTCTGGCGAATGTGTAGACAGTAAGTTACATTTAGTGATTTAGTGATGGTAAGCGGAAGTTTGTATGAACTCCTGTGTGGTGGTGGTGGTGGTGGTGGTGGTGGTGGTGGTGGTGGTGGTGGTGGTGGTGGTGGTGGTGGTGGTGGTGGTGGTGGTGGTGGTGGTGGTGGTGGTGGTGGTGGTGGTGGTGGGGGTGGGGGTGGTGGTGGTGGTGGTGTTTTTTTTTCGTATAAAGTAATTTTCTTTCAGCATGATGACCTCTTTACTGATTAATTCTAATATTATAGTTCGACTTTTGTGTAGAGGTCTTTCGAAGGAAACGTTGCAGAATACTGTTTCGATAGGAAAATAACTCTTCTCATTATAGTTGCGTTATTTTTAATTGTTTATTTTACGACTTTTATCAACTACTATGGTTATATGCGTGTGAGTGATGAAATATTCATTTTCATTATATGAGAAACAATAGGAACTAATTGACAAATTCTATTCCCAACACAGACAAGAATTCTCTTATTTGTATGATCAGTAGCCATTACAGCATTATTATTATTATTATTATTATCATTACCAGTACTTGCTGGAGAAATTATTATTAGCTGATCGAAATTTGGGGATAATGCCAGCGAAATGAATCCAAAGTCCAGCGCCGAAAGTTACCCAGCATTTTCTCTTAAAGGACTGAGGGAAAAACCTCAACTAGGTAACTTGTTCCAACCAGAATTTGAACCCGAATCCGCTCGTTTCACTGTCAGGCATGCTAACCTTTAATCTACACCTGTTATATCATATCAAATAGAGCATCACTACTGTTCTGTAAAATTTTACTGAATAATTTTAGTTACATTCTACTTAATTTTTATCTAAGAAAATACTTTAATTGGAATAGTCATGATTATTAAAAATATATAGTCAGTATTGTGCAGCCTCTCGCAGTGTTCCAAAATAATACTTGTAACTATTTTAATGTGAAGCTTTCCAGACACACTATTCATTTCAGGAGCCCCCGCAGGGTTTCATCGCAGTAGGGGCACAACATTTCTATCTACATATATAGTGATTATCTGTCCCCCGATATACAGAGTGATTCACGAGGATTTACCGTTACTTACGGAGCTTATTTCCGAAGATATTTTGAACAAAAAAAAAATGTCATATAGCCTAAAGATATGTCCTAATCTCAATATTTTCAAAGTTACACTAATTTGAAGTTGTTTGTAAAATACCTATTTTCTTTAATTTTAATGATCAAAGAATATTACAAATAGAGAATGAACTATTCAGAAGTATAATTTCTTTAAATGGCTAGTGTATGAAGCTTAAAATGTGTTGTCAGTTGCTTTGTACAGATTTTGTTTTTCAATTTTTAACGAAAAATTACATCATTCCTACACATATATCACAAAAATTGTTACAAATCATACGACTTTAGGAACTTGATTCTTTACAGTTTAATTATGCATCCTAATGTACAGTCTTGAAGAATTTACAAGAGTGGCGTGATTTGTAACAATTGTTGTGATAAATGCGTAACAAAATGTAATTTTTTAGTTTAAAATCGAAAAAAAAATTCTGTATGAAGGAACTATAGCATTCACAACACATTTTTAGCTTCAGAATATTAGCTAATTAAAGACACTCCTGTATAGTTCATTCTTTATTTGTATTATTCTTTTACCCTTAAAACTCAAGAATAATGGTTGTCTATTTTACAAACAACTTCAAATTAGCGTAACTCTGAAAATATTGAGATTAGGATAAATGTTTATATGACATTTTTTGCTGAGAATGTCTTCGGAATTAAGCTCCGTAAGTGACGGTAAATCCTCGTGATTCATCCTGTAGGCCCTATTGTAACGAAACCAACGTACATAATTATGTACAGTTCACAGTCATCAACACAATATGTTTAAGAAAATCTATATAATGCATAAAAAAAATTGACCTGTCACTTGGAGCAGTTGTTTCTATTGGCCCCTCCCTTGCAGGTGCACCCGATTCATTTGTAGTATTTATACATTGGGTCTCCGGGCAAGATCTTTTTGGCAGATTTCTCCTTGAAGATGAATGGAGCAAATAAACAGTTAATCGTAAACACGATAAATTATTAATCTCACGATAAATATTTATTTCACTTAATTGCCACAAATCTGTCCTTGTACATAAATGATCACTCACAGACATAGAAATGGCGTAGTAGCGACTATTCCTCTTCAACTGCAGAGCTCTGCCATAACGTCAAACTAAATCCAATTCCGAACCGATCTTAAAAGCTTACTACTTTCGAAACGTTTTTTATTTGTTCAAAGAAAAAGGATCAGAGTACAATTTTCATTGAATGGGTATGCAATTTCCTACCGAAGCCTTCTAAAATTAAATATTTTGAATTGTAACCGACTTTATCACAAGGATGTAAGGCCGAACAATACCACGGGAAACTTAAAAAAACTAAATGCATTATTACGCAATATAAGCTTCGAATTTTCAGTAATTAGAAGGTATGAAATCTTAAAAAAAAAGTGATTATATTCGGTTGTCTCATAAGTTCGTTCGTTTTTATCAAGTTTCGTCGCTATGAACTATTCAATAAACGCCTAAATACACTATACCCGCTATACAGCTAAGTTATTGAAGTTATCGAAACACCTTTGCAAGATAAGGCTGGTTTACAATAAACCGGGAACGGAACTAATGTTTAAATGTATTAAATGTGATACGTTAATTCGTGTTTGTGACTGACCTTGGATGCATTAGTGTGGACTTGTTAACAGTATTTGGAAACATGGAAGATAAAAAGGGACATTATCGGCATCTTATGTTGTTTTATTACCGTAAGGGTAAAACCGCCTCACAAACCAAAATAAAAATTTGTGCTGTGTATGGAGAAGATGCAGTGTCAAATCGGGTATATCAAAAGTGGTTTTCTCGATTTAAAATTGGGAATGTCTCCCTAAAAGACAAACCTCGCATAGGACGGCCTGTGGTTGCAGATGTGGACAAAATAAAGGACTATATTTCAAGCAATCCACGGACAACAACTCGGGAGATGGCGCAGGAGCTGAATATATCTCGTATTCAGGCACTTAAAGAAGCTTGATTACCGAAACGTTTGTGATATATGGATTCCGCATGAACTGAGTGACCGGAATCTAGTTCAGCGCGTTTCCATCTGCGATTTATTATTACGGCGCAATCAAAAGAATGATTTTCTGAAACGGCTGGTGACAGGCGATGAGTGGATAGATTATGACAACATTCGAAAGGGAAAATCATGGCGTAAGAAAGGTGAGCCCCCCACTGTAAGTTCCTAAACCAGATCTTCATGCCAAGAATGTTATGTTGTGCATTTGGTGGGACTGGAAAGAATTCTATACTATGAATTTCTCCCAAATGGTGAGTCCATCAATTCCGAGAAATACTGTTCTCAGATGGATCGACTGAAGCTAGGCTTTCAAGAGACAAGACTTGAATTGGTAAATATTGAACGAGTAGTCTTCCATCACGACAACGCCAGACCACATACTTCAATGGCGACCCGTCAGAAATTGTTGAATTTCGACAGACATTGCCCCATCTGACTACCATCCATTCCGATCCCTGCACAATTACCTGAATGGTAAACGCCTCACTTCCTTGGAGGAATGCTGGCTGAATATGGGACAGTTCATCAACCAGAAAACCCCTATGTTTTGGAGAAATGGAATTTATAGTCTTCCAGAAAAATGACAATGGGGTATACTGTGGGAAATAAAGTTTATTAGAATAGAAATAAAACTTACTATCCTACTTTCTCTGGTGTGATGGCTTCCATATCCCACCCCAGATTGTTCGGCAACTTCTCTGTCGTGTCTGTGCTGGGGGTGTGCAGAGCCCTCAGGCGAAAAGTAACGAAGAAGCGAACGAATTTATGAGACAACCGGATAGATTTAATGAGAAGACTAACCACCTAAGTAAAAATGTATGTGACATATTCATTAATGAGACCGCGAAAAATTTCAATGTTTTAAGCTACATATCTGAAGCTTCTTTCTTACAACTCTCAAAGCTACTCGAAAATTAGATCTAATATGAATGTGATCTGCAGAAATAATCCATAATTGAAGCATATTTATCATAGACAAATAAATAATAAACCGTATTCCACCACTAGTTTCTTTGAAAAAGAGTATTGAATGTGTGCGTGTGTGTGATCAATAATGCGTCAATCTCTTTCTGGGGTCTTATGTTAAAATATTTTTAGTAGGTTATTTTACGACGCTTTATCAACATATTAGGTTATTTAGCGTCTGAATGAAATGAAGGTCATAATGCCGGTGAAATGAGTCCGGGGTCCAACACCGAAAGTTACCCAGCATTTGCTCATATTGGGTTGAGGGAAAACCCCGGAAAAACCGTCAACCAGGTAACTTGCCCCGACCGGGAATCGAACCCGGGCCACCTGGTTTCGCAGCTAGACGCGCTAACCGATGTTAAAATATGCAAAGGATAAACTGTAAAGTCAATTTGTTAATATTTCGATGGTGTTCGGGTAAAGAGAGTTAAGTCATTTTTTGTGCATGTGGAGTTTTGTTCTCCAGGTGAATATACAAGTTAAATTCTACATCTAGGTGTGCAAAAAAACAAACTAATACTAGAATTTGTACAGAAATTATTTGCAAAAAGGTTCCGAAGTTTAATTTTCATTTATTTCAAAACTCATTTTTATGACTTATCTCCCTTTACCTAAACACCATCGATTTGTATAAATTCATTTATGAAGAGTATACAGTTGAGAAGAATGCCGTCCACACCTGTGGAGTAACGGCTAGCGCATCTGGCTGCGAAACTAGATGGCCCATGTTCGATTCGCGGTTGGGCAACTTACCTGGTTGAGTTTTTTTCCGGGGTTTTCCCTCAACCCAATACGAGCAAATGCTGGGTAACTTTCGTTGCTGGACCCCGGACTCATTTCACCAGCATTATCACCTTAATCTCATTCAGACGCTAAATAACCTAAGATGTTGATAAAGCGTCGTAAAATAACCTTCTAAAAAAAAAAAAAGAAAAATACCTAATTAACAGATTAATAATTTTATTATGTTTTTTTAGCTTATTTAAGCTGACTTCAAAATCACGCTGCTAGTTTAATCTGAACAGTCTTCTATTTTAATAATCAATATGTATTTTAATTGTGAATCTATAAATTCTCACTTTGATTAAATGATGATAAATGGTCGCGTACGATCATAACTGTTCTTTCGTCCTAGATAATTAGCTTACGGTTTGCTTTCACTTGACGGTTCTGATTGCTCTTGCTTTATACTCTGTTAGATAGCGACAATCCGTATACTGCCCGAATCTATATGCCTATGGTTATGTGTATATACATCTCCTTTTGTGCATTTTAAGATCTTCAGTTTTGTTTATATTGCACCTAAAATTGTTTCTATTCTCACATATAGATAGAATGATATTTTTATTCATACATGTATACAGGGTGATTCATAAATACTTGCACTAACTTAGGGGGTGCATTTTTCACTCCTACACAAGAAAAATTATCAAATACACATATTTGTGAGTTATAAATGTTATAATAGATTGTATTCAATGACAAAAAACGCAGACATATTTTACTTCAAACTGACAGAATACATTTATAGTAACAAATGACCAATGTAATAAATCTTAAATTCAGTTGTTTATTTATTTATAATTCACAACAGTTTGCTCCACCTACTTCAGTGTACCTACACAGGGACACGTCGGATTATTGCCGCCTTCAGTATACCTATATCGGCAAGTTGTGTTGTCTTATTGATAACATCAATTGAATGGAATTGGGTCAATAAGTAGTTCGATTATATCTCGAAATCTAAGTGTTAAATGAGATGTTTATAGATTATTATAACTTAAAAAACGGGAGTTTTCGAACATAAGTATATAATATATTTTTTTTCTTCTTCTTTAGAGTTGGAGATTTCACCCCTAAAGTTTGTATAAGTATTTCTGAATAACACTGTATTAAAAAAGCTTTGTTAGGTTTGAAAAACTGTATAGAGTGGAAAATGACCCATGACTTTCCCCTTTTTAAGGAGCGATTCTTTCTTAGTAATGGTACAAAAATGGATAGTATCATTTTGCATTTTGTGGAGCGAATTTTGGGAAATTCCATGTTATTTATTAGAATTTTGATTGCATCTTTTATGAATTTATAGCAAATTTTCACGGTTTCTTTATGGCATGTGGTAAATAGTCGTTGTCAACATGATAAAATATCAAACTCTCATCTTACCGACGTCCACTACTGCAGTAGTGTTGTCACTTTTCTTAATTTTCCTTAGAAATGAAAATACCTTGTAAGTTTTAACATGTTAATAACGAGCTATGATTTCATAAATTAACCGTAAAAATATGTCATAAATTCCATAAAAGAGTACTCAAAACTGTAACAAATAACCTAAAATTTCTTAAAACCCGATTTGCAAAGGAAAAAAGAATGCCAACTTTTTTTGCTTTATTTATGAAAATTTGTACAAATAGATGAAGTAATTAAAATCTCATTCATTGTTCACAGGGACCAGAAATGATCCGAGTGTCCAAGTTCTACAAGGATTCAAAAGACGGAAAGTTCATCAGCTACCTGGACCAAGACACTCGTACACTGTACGATACATTCAGAAAAGGTGCCAAGGAGTCAAGTGAGTAATTTAACGTTTCTGTTGCCGTTTTTTTATTGTAAAGCATTACAATATATCAGATGATAGACGACATTCAGATATATGGATCATATGAGGAGACAGAAAAAAAGGAAAGATTGGGTTTTGCAATGAAAGATCTGCCCTTGGGGAGAAAACTATGAATGTAAATAAAAGCATAACCATAAGAAATGTTGAACATAAAAATAAAAAGGAATGTTTCAGTAATAATTATAAAATAAAAACAATTGATGCTATAAATGTCTTTGTTTTTTAGGAATAGCTTCTCAAATCTGAATTCTATATTCGATACACACTGATATTTTCATTTTCAAGCTGTTTTCTCGCTTTTGTTTTGATGATAATCATAGACTAAAAACTTATTTTGCATAAATACTATAAAAATTGAATAGCTTCCTTTGCAAGTGCGAGGGATTCTTACAAAGCTAGTCTATTCTTGGCGAAAAAAGAATAGTTTCAACATTCCAACATTAGGTACCTACAGTACAGATTTCAATGAGTTTTTCCTTAGTATACACATATGTACATTTTGGAACTTCAGCTAGTGAAACGGAATTGTCTAAACACGGATTCTGTGATAGTGGTGATTATTTTGAGTTTCTTCCGGAAAATATTAAAAAAGCAATTGTTAAATTGTGCGAACTTAATTGCATGCCCGCAAGAACAAACTAAGTACAGTACTATTTTGTCGTATCATACAGTACGTCCACGTAGCAACATTTTCTGCCAGTTTTTAGTACACTGGAATGAATAAAATTACATTTGTTAAATGATGTCAAATTCCCTTACAAATCCGTCAATTTTTTCTGTAGCTGCTATTAAATTATATTAACATTTTAGTCTTGCAAATTACCATTAAAAGAGGTGACAAACAAAAGTTTCGTCAAAAGTGAGTCGCACCTTGAAAAGGTTTGGGGACCACCGAGTTAGAGGACTCTTTAGCGAATCATTAACATTAGTGAACATATCTTGCAACTCTGCAGTAATAGTCTACATATAGGAATGTTAAAGTTAAAAAAAAATCTCCTTGAAACCCAGCTTATTCTTCATTATTTTACCACTGGATTATACTTACGTTTGTATTACCTTTCATTTGTGTTTCATCTCCTTGGAATCATCCTTCTGTTAACTTCCAACTATCACCGATTATCTTTCCTATCTGACTGCCTTTAGTCTGGCCTCTGTGATCCATTCCAGATCAAAGAGACACGCAAGCCCTCCAACCACGTCAAGGTAGCAGTCATGAGGAGGGACAACGCCCCTACCCACACCCTAATCTAACTCGCAAAATAACCGAATGTCGCCCCCAACCCCACCACCCCCTCACCTGGGGGAGCATCCTGACAGCACCCATTAGGAGTCCATTACGACTCGATAAAATGCCTCCGCCCCTTCAGATGGGCCCCTACCACCACTGTACATCAGGCACAGTCCGTATGAACTGTTGTACGTTAGTACACTGGCACCCACACCACCACACCTCCTCTCGAGTAGATGCGCCGGCAAGCCCCATTCATTGCCGATGGTGACATGTTGAACAAGTGTAGAGCCTTGGTTGGCGGTCTCGAAATACATTCACATACTGTAGTGCATTGGGAGAGATAAAGCTGAGAGAGAACTTTAGCAGACATACAGTAATTCATGGTTTGAAGGAATTAAATGTTGCTCAAGTTTGCCGTGGATTTCTAGTAATATTAATAATCTGGGACCGGATCTTCCAGAAAACAGAATGTCATCACTGAGTATAGTGAAAAATAGACTATTAATTTTTCGTTGAATAAAACTTAAGTTATGTTTTGAAACAGATATCCCATTAAGTTATTTGAGTGCAGACCTGTATAAACATTTTAATTATTAATATAATGTGTCTTCGTTAGTTATTTAATATAGGAGTTCATTTACATTAAAAATTTTAGCATTTTGTGTCCGGAAGCTATTAACATTTCCTTGGAAACATTTTACTGTATGACGTCATAATGGAATACATTTTTTCGAAAATATTATGTAAAGTTATATTCCGGCACCGAAAATTGTGTAAGAAAAGTATGTTTATACGTGTTTTTTAAGGAATACTGGATACATTTTTCATGTTTGTTTCACCTGTGTTTTTTTTTTCGATATTCTGAAGAACTTGAAGGTTATTTCTGATTTCCTTCAAAATAAAGACTGAGACATAGGAAATGTTTGTATTATTGTTCAGGCTAATACTGTACAATTGAATGATATGAGAAATTCACTAAGAGAATTTCAAGTTTTATTGTCAGAGAGCAAAAAAGCTTGCTACAGAAAAATTGTGTTGACATTAATATAAGTAGGCTACTTACAAAAGAGACGACTACTACAACATTTATACAAATATATTGTTGTGAACATGTAATTCGTAAATAAACAACTAGATGGTCATGCCTGCATGCAATGAACAATTCTGTACCAGTATACTATAATTTATAGTGTCAGGTCTGTTTTCAGATACCGATATCTCACAGAAAGAATAATTGAAGTAGGGCTACATTATTTTAGTACATTATGCAACGAGCCTATAATGAAGGTAATTAAGAAGTGAGTATGGATATTTATGAAACGAGCGCTTGCACTCGTTTCATAATTTTAATACGAGCTTCTTAATTACCATTATAGGCGAGTTTCATACGACTTTTTATGCTCGACCATATTTCTAACTTGATATTATTAATTTTATTGTATCTGACCTGGAGCAATGTCCCGTATGTTGTGAGATGTGCGCAGACGCGAAAGTATTGATTTTTTCCGAGGAACAGATGTGCACATTGACCTTGCTAGGCCATAAGAACCTACAGAGATAACATTGAAATAAAATTAGACATTGAAAAACGAGATGACAAATTGAATTTATTTGAATATTATTTACAATTAACGCTAATTATTATAGTAACAGAACATAACCTTCTGCGACAGTATTGGATTTCCAGCCTCCGTGACTTTTCGCTAATTCTCTTTCGATTGCATATCCGAGAATAATCGATACTTGCGGTTTTATAACGGTAGAAAGCTGACCTGTCATTGGCTGAACAGTTGTAACCTGAGTCGTCATTGGCTGAAAGACCTGACCTTTAATGAGTAGGTGTACTTTAATGACATGCATTAAAGGTCTGCTACCAGGTGTATAATTACTACATTTCGGCATAAAAAATATTTAGATAGCCTGTTATCATTAAACCATATACTTTTTTTCCTAAATAAGGATCATAAAATCTACTCGTATTTAAGAGATAAAAATTCATGTTTCCTATTCTTATAGTGAATTGGTTATGAATACATAATTGAGGGATTCGGGAGTAAAACATGGTAAGTGACGTTTTAGTATTTTGAAGTTATTAGGTAGTTAAACATTTATACATGCAACAGTTTGTATAGTTACCAGGAAAGTAAAATCTGTATACTTCTACCATCTGTTGAGATGTTGGAAAACTAACTGCTGCATTAGACACAGAATGTAAGATAGCATATTATACGCTACATATCTCATTTTTATACCAAAATGTCAGTTACCATGTTTTATGCCCGAACCCCTCAATTATAAAATATTGTGCTGAAATAGCTTCCATTGAAAATATGTCTCTGAAGTTTTCTAAAACAAATCATTTTCATTGTTGTGTTTGTGATTTTGCAGATAATGGCCCATGTCTTGGCTGGAGGGAGTCCCCAAACAAACCTTATCAGTGGTTACATTATAATGAGACACTACTAAGAGCTAAGAATTTTGGTTCTGGACTTGTGGCACTTGGTCTCACTCCCTCACCCAACACTTTTGTTGGTATCTACAGTCAAAACTGTCCTGAATGGATTCTCACAGAACAGGGTGCATATTGCTACTCTATGGTGATTGTGCCCTTGTATGACACATTAGGACCTAGTGCATGTGCCTACATCATCAAACAAGGTAATATTATATTTTGAGTCATGAAATTACTGTACATGTTCAGCACATTACCGCCTCTTCGTAGCAATGGTCCAGGGAAAATACTCGTCTCTTACGCAAACACTCACCTCTGCCACTTTGTAGCAACGCTGTATTGTATTTTTGTTCAAGAAAGAATGCGTTGCTACGAAGTGGCGGTTATGTGCTGAACATTTAATGGCTTTTTAATATTATATTGGATGTTTTATACAGTTTTCCTCTAGTTTTGTAAATATACTTGAAATTAAGCTTATGTTCATAAGTACAAATCAAAACATTGTATCAATATAAATATTACACAAGTAAAGAATAACCTATTAAGTTATTTCCAGGTAATAATGGTGAAAATAGATTTCATAACATGTTTAAAATTCTATTACATTAGGGGACTTGCTAGATTGTCTCAATGTTATTTACATATAAATTAACGACTTTAATAACTCATAATTTAGTTTATTTTGTGTCCCTACTTTTAAGAAACAAATTATAAAGAAAATATATCACTGATTAAATTTCCAACTTCTTTACCGTGTTAATATTTAGGATTTACCTTGCTTGACTAGTTTCGAAGCCTAGTGGAGATCCCATGCTATATTCTGGTTTCCTGTTGTGATGGGGTGTGTTCATGATTGTGTCGAAAAGGGTGTGTGTTTAGAAATTGAGTTGAGTGTTCAGGGTGTGTTTTAGTATGTTTATAAATTTCTTATTGTTCTAGGATATCAAATTTCTGGTTTTTTGGCTGGATGTGTAGTATTTTCATGTCACTGTCTATGTTACTGTAGTTGTGGTTGGAGTTTGTGATGTGTTCTGCGTAGGTTGAATTGTTATGTCTGTAATATGTTCTTTGTAACGTGTTTGAAATGATCTTCCAGTCTTCTTCTTTGTAACGTGTTTGAAATGATCTTCCAGTCTTTCCAATGTAGGAGTCGTTGCAACTGTTACATTATAGTTTGTAAACTTCTTTTAAGTTGTATTTATTTGTGTGTCTTGTCTATGTGTTAAGATGTTTTGTAATGTGTTCTGTGTTCTGTATGCAATTTTGTATTTTAGTTTCTTGAATGATGATACAATTTTGTACGTGTTCTTGTTATCATATGTTAATGTGATGTATTTGTTTCTTTCCTGTGTTTGTGTGGTGTTTTCTTGTTAGTCTCTCTTATGATGTTGTCTGTTATGTTGGGGTTGTATCCATTTTTCTCTGTTACCGGTATGTATTTAATAGTGTGTATTGCTTTGTTCCATGATGACAGCACTGAAACAACATGGTGTGGAAACGAAATACTGTACATAAGAATATTAACAAAAATTTACGCCAACAGCACACCAAAAATCAGACTAGACAAGGAAGGAAAAGAATTCAGACTTGAAAGAGGAATCGGACAGGGAGACCTTATGTCTCCTAAAATGTTCAACAGCCTTCTCGAAGAAGTGTTTAGGAAGAGAAAGCTCAATGACGGAATAACTATTGACGGGAAGAAACTCTCTAATATACGGTTTGCAGACGACATTGTACTCCCAGCCACGTCAGCCAAAAAACTGGAAGCAATGATGGTGGAGCTAGAGAACCTCAGCACAGAAGTAAGATTACAACTAAACCCACAAAAGTTATGACTAACAACTCCAAAATACCTATCACAATAGGAAGCATACAAGTAGACTACGTGACTGAATACATCTACCTCGGCCAACTGATGTTGTATGTATGTATTTATTCACACTGCAGTGGGTATATATACCCAGTGGCAGTGGTTCACAACAGACGACAGAACGAGATTCAAAGAAGAATCGAAAATGCATGGAAGAGATTTTGGAGCCTCAGTTTCATTCTAACAGACAAGACATACAATTTAAAATTAAGAAGCGGAGTCATGAACAGCTGTATCCTTCCAGTTCTCCTATACGGAGCACAGACATGGTCTCTAACGGCAAGAGAGTGGGACATGCTGAGAAAGTGCCAACGGAAAATGGAGAGCAAGATGCTGAACATCACACTCAGACACAGACTAAGTAACGAAGACATAAGGAGACAAACACACCTCAAAGACGCAGCAGAGACAGCCGACAAGCTGAAGAAGAAATGGGCAGGACACGTGATGCGACTCAACGAGAACCGGTGGACACATCCTTACGACATGGGACCCAAGGATTGGCAAACGCAGCGCTGGAAGACAGAAGACAAGGTGGACGGACGAACTTACATCAAGATTCTGCCATCTGTGGTCAAGAACAGCGAAGACTGACAACAATGGAAGCTCATCACAAAGTGACTTGCAACCCAAACAGTGACTAGTGAACAGTGGACCCTTCAACTATGACATTACAAAAGAGACCATCATTCCTGGAGTGACTAACCGGAAACTGCTTGACAAGCCACCTCCATAGTCAGGAGGCCCTTGCCCTTCATGGGATTTCGTGGCTAATTCTAATTTCTTCGTTATAATCTTGTTGGTTCATATGAATGTTGATGAGTCTGTGTATCATGGATCGGAATGCTGCGTGTTTGTGTTGTGTGGGGTGATTGAAGGTGTTGTGTATGTGTGTTACCATGGTGGTATGTTTCCTGTATTAACTCGGTAAAGAAGTTGGAAATTTAATCAGTGATATATAAGAGTTAAAAGTGTATCTAGAAAAATGAAGAAAATATATCACTATCAGAATTCAATTTAATTTAATCTTATAATATAATTAATATTATTGCATAAAATACCATTATGTTTACAGCGGAAATTCATGTTGTCATCTGTGAAGATGACACAAAATGCAATCTTTTACTGGATAAAGCTCCTCGTTGTCTACGGAAGTTAATAACCATCAAGGAAACCCGACCAGCCACAAACCAGAGGGCCAAGAACAGAGGAGTAGAGATGTTGCGTTTTGAGGATGTAGAAAGACTTGGAGCAGCAAAGGACAACCCAGAAGTGGTATAGTGCATTGTTGTTTTATGATAAATAGTACCGGTAGCTACTTATTATATTATCAGATGTGACATAATAAAGGAAACTGGACTTGCAAATGGAATTTCAAGTAATACTGGTACTTAATTCATAATATACATACGTTTTAGTTTTGAAATCTATCTAATAAATGTATTTTGAATGTTTGCTTTTATAAACATGTATGAGGACGGTAAGCCTGGCGGCCCTCTTGGTGCTATTCGACAGGAGTAGGCTATGTGCCGGCACCGGATTTCCCCTTCTCCCTTCCTCAGCTTCATCATCATCACTCATTCCAGACACTACACTTACACGAACACTTACACATACACTCACCCTAGTACACGACATAACTCTCCACAGATATACATCATGTACAGTGTGACTGGCCGAAGTGGTGTACAACTAGAAAATGGGTCACAGTTCTGCCATCTATCCGCAATATGCAGAACCCGAATCACGCAAGTGAAATCGGTAGGCATTGGATACACATACACACATAAACATATGACTTTGTATTAGCAGTTTTAATATAGGCCTTCATTACTAAATTTTAAATTGTGTAATATAATGTTTGAACGACTGAAATCAGTGGTTTAGCTTGGAAATCAACTCCAATGTCTCTAGAAGTTTTTAGGGAGGAAAGTGCAATTTACATACTACGCCTTTAGCAATAACAAGTCGCTTTTGTTCCTTGATTTGGAATTTTCTCTATTGCTTTATTACGTAATGACGAGCACTGCCTCTGAATTTCTTAATTCATAAGTACTGATTGGAGTCTTTTCATATCTTGCTCACATTGTTTCAAGAAATCACATTTTAGCAAAATTATAGATATGCAATATGCAGTAACATTGCTGCTGCTATTTTAAAGTAAAAGATATGTATTAACATCTCTGCTATTCTTAAGTAGACCTCTTCTAAGACAAATGAATTAAATTTGAATAAATTGTAATTTTACTGTTGTATGAAAACTATTCAGAATCTTTAGTGGAGTATCAATTTTATTACCAAACATGAAATTTTGTATGTGTAGGGTTAATTCAGTAAATAGACATATCATAGTACAGTAATTGAATAGAAAGGGCCTATTTATTTTATAAATCTGCCATTTTTACATTTTGCAACATATTTCTCCCATACAAATATACACTTACAAAACAGCATAGGTAGTACTGGTAGAGTGTAATTTTAAATAACTTCAAACAAGAGCACAAGGACGCCAGAGCTTTCAAATTGGGGGGAGGGGGGATACTGGGGTATGCGCACCAAATAATTAGAGGGATGGGACGCCAATGTAAGTAAAAAAAAGAAAGTACATTGCAATAATAAATATTCACGCGAAGACATAACAGTTTCAATCCTAGTGTATTATTGTACTTCATGTGCTCTAAAATCTGTTGTTAATAGAGGTATGTAGTATGCCTTTGGATAAATTATAATAAATAGCAAAAACTTAGCCACATATTCAATGTGTTACAGACAATTAGGAAAAAATACTGGTAGTCTGACATATGCAAAATAGAAACGCTTTGCAGACAACTATTGGGTTTTATCAAATTTTCATTATTTAAGTTATTACTGGCATTAATTTCATGCAAAATTATTAAGGAGTAGACCTTACAAATATATATATGGATGGATTCCTAATAACTAATGCTTACATTTACTAAAGTTCATAAAATAATATCGTAATATCTGATGATGTAAAGATATTTTTACTTGTAATTTTAGTTACGAGGTGCTGAATAAAGTAGATACAGATGGCTGAGCATTATTAAGCAATCAGCCATAATTTAATTAGAATTTGTAACAAACTTGGGAAGCTTGGAAAGATAGAAATGAATGGAGGCATATTTGGAATCGACCTTCCAAAAGGAGGATGGGATAAGAGAGAGAGAGATGATGATTGTAACAAACTATTATGTCATTCATAGATTATAAAGTTTGCTGAATGTAATCTATAGCTGTGAGACAGGAGGTCGTCCAGTGTACTTAATAATATAATTATTTATAATATAGTTTTTTTTTTTGGTTCACAGCCTCCAAAACTAACAGATCTTTGCACAATATGCTATACATCTGGAACAACAGGCAATCCAAAGGGTGTGATGTTGAGCCACGAGAACGTAGTGGCAGGTATGTGTGCAGTAATCTTGCAGCTTGGAGATCATAGACCGCGCTCTGACGATATCATGATGTCATTCCTACCATTGGCACATATGCTTGAAAGATGTTGTGAGGTATGTACATAAAATCTAATGTATCTAAAAAAAAATTAATTAATGTTTCTTGAATCATTCCAAAGGACTTTAATAATTTTATAATTCAATGTCCATATCATGAATATTTCTAGATTATGAAGATTGACTTATCTTTCTCCTATCCCTTAACCTAGGAGTCGTCAGTATATACAGTGTCCGACATTTTGTTGAGGGGAAATTCATGTATGATTTATACTGTCGATTTGAACTTATAAAATTGTATACAACCTGCAGTTTGAAACTGACATGCTTAAGTATGATTTAATAACTAAAGGAAAGGAAGGATATTTTAATTTTCATTTTAGTACATGCTCTTGTATTTATGGATGCTTATAACTTATTTTCCTGTTTTCGTCTTTTATTTTATAGAATGGTATGTATTTGCTCGGAGGAGCAGTGGGATTTTTCTCTGGTGACATAAAAAGATTACCTGAAGACATGAAGGCACTCCGTCCCACAGTGATGCCAGCTGTTCCACGTCTTCTGAACAGAATTTATGATAAAGTAATGACAGAAATCAGTGGATCTTTTATAAAAAGAATGCTCTTTAACATGGCCATGAGCGCAAAAGAAGGTGAAATTAGAAGGTGAGAACATTCTCTCGTTTGGATGTTGGTACATGCCTTTTCATGATCAGCAACCTCCCCACTCGTTCGTTTTTAAGTTAAATTAATGTCTATGAAGTATCATTCTTGATTTCTTCATAATTTATATTTTTATTTTGATAATTTTGTGTGAAACAAGATCATTTTGTTATGCTATTGTAAGCATAAATGAATTAATCCAGCATTCATTTGTACGCCAATCATGTTACATTCAACCCAAATGTTCTTGTTCTTACGTAAGTTTATTTTTTTAATCAACAACACTATTCTGTAAAATGTTAGTGCGTTATCTTCAACAAGATTATCACTCTGAAGATGTCTGAATTATAAATGAAAGTTGGGGCACACCATAACTAATATTTGATGACAAATAAATATCTATCTATCTATCAATTATAAATGAAGTCGAAAACAACTAGAATGTTTGCAGTGTCTACGGGTACCGTATATTGTAGAGAGACAATACATTTTACATGAACTCACAAGAGTGGAGTGAATGAGTGAGTGTGTCTATGAGTGGAAATAAACTTGGTCAGTAACTTATTACTTACTGAAAAAGAACATAATACCTGATTCTCCTCGACATGATGCAGTAGCAAAATTTCGGATGCTAATTGGCCATGACTGTTTAACAGTACATCTATTTAAAATTGGAATTTTTGGCTCACCAAAATGCAACCTGTGTAACCTAGAAGACTCTTTGATGAGTCAAGAACATTTACGAAAATGTCCAGCTTTGGCATCAAATTTTTTGGATTCGGACTCTAAATTATACTGGGAAGCTAGAAGGCGAATGGAGAACTTCCAAGTTCCTGGGCAATAAATACTACCAAGGTCGCTAGATGTTGTTGTCGAACAGCTCTTAGTCAGGTCCTCTCATCCCATTCCACCAATGTATAAACATTAGAAAGACAAACAATCTAAAACCTTTATTGAAATGTCTTGAGCAATTTGGGGCTGTACATCTAGGCATTTTGAAAACTTATTTTATGAAATATATAAATCTTAACACAAATTATCCACACCTGTGGAGTAACGGTCAGCGCGTCTGGCCGCGAAACCTGGTGGTCCGGGTTCGAATCCCGGTCGGGGCAAGTTACCTGGTTGAGGTTTTTTCCGGGGTTTTCCCTCAACCCAATACGAGCAAATGCTGGGTAACTTTCGGTGCTGGACCCCGGACTCATTTCACCGGCATTATCACCTTCATATCATTCAGACGCTAAATAACCTAGATGTTGATACAGCGTCGTAAAATAACCCAATAAAACAAAAATAAATTAACACAAATTCCTTCTACAACCTAATGTAAACAAACCGAATAGATGACGCAAATATGGCGGCGTGCGAAGACCTGACTTATCAACGGACCTTGGATACTACTACTAATTATTATTATTATTGTTGTTGTTATTGTTATTGTTGTTGTTATTACTATTATTATTATTATTATTATTATTATTATTATTATATCATGTCTGTAGTCTTTATTAGTCTCGGTTATTATTATTATTATTATTATTATTATTATTATTATTATTATTATTATATCATGTCTGTAGTCTTTATTAGTCTCGGTTATTATTATTGTTATTATTATTATTATTATTATTATTATTATTATTATATCATGTCTGTAGTCTTTATTAGTCTCGGTTGTTATTATTATTATTATTATTATTATTATTATTATTATTATTATATCATGTCTGTAGTCTTTATTAATCTCGGTCTTCATACTAAGTGACGTGTCCAATATGAATGTAGATGAAAATAAATCTTAATCTACTGTCAGTGCTATCAGTCAAGAGAACCAACACACCATATTTGTTATTGTCTAGCCCCTACACATGCATGATTGTACATAGTAAAACATTCATTTGTAGTTGCTGTAATTATTCTAGAAGATATCTTTAAAATACCGCATGTTGCCCAACTCCTTTAAGCTGTCACATGTTAGTTATGAACCTTATAGTTCATCCCAGAAAGTTTGCTGAATAATAAAAATACAGTTATTACTATAAATGTTACTATTGAATATATAAAATTAATTACGGTACTTTTTTTAGTTTTTCCATAATATTGTATGCCGCCTGTCAGGTTATAAATATGCTTCGAAAGTGAAACACGTTCTTGGATATTAATATTTTCAAAACTAGTTCGTGTTATAAAATTACAGCTTTCAGAAATGCGATGGATATAACGGACTCAAAATTGAAACTGATTTATGTTCTTTTTTCTCCCTTTTAGGGGTATAATTAGAAACAATAGTTTTTGGGACAAACTGGTATTCAGGAAAGTACAAGAAGGAATGGGAGGCCGATTGCGGCTTATGGTGGTTGGATCAGCACCATTAGCAGGCAATGTGCTCACTTTCATCCGTTGTGCACTTGGTGCTCTTGTAAGTATAAATACAAATATAAATTATGTATAAGTGAATGTGTGTAATATACATACTGTAAAACGTGTGTGTGTTTTGTATTTGGTAGGTTTTGCTTTTCTTTCTTTCTTTCTTTCTTTCTTTTTTTGTGTCTGTAAATCATTACATTTCATAAGGTTAGTAGTTAAAATTAATAATCTCCATGTTATTTTCTATTTTTTCTTCTGAGTCCACCATATCATCATTCATCATTATGTTATTTCCTGTTGTCTTCGTATGTATTCATCAAATCATAGTCATGTTTTTGTACTGTCAGTGAACTATTTCCTTATATTGCCTTCTTATCTGTTTACCAAATCGTAATCATTCCTTTATATCTTCAATGTTCAACATGTTGCCACAGGAAGCACAAGAAGTGTCACTTGACATATTCAAAGTCAAAGTGAAAACGTGGCTTCTTAGAAACCCATTCTATTCTGTGCAAGAATATTTTGAATCAGAAAATCAAGCTGTAGATATTTTTTTAGGTTTCTTTCTCTGAATTGTTTTATTATTTTGTAATATGTTAGGAAATTCTCATAAATTGTTAAGTTAATTCTTGTTTTACTGTATATAAACGGAGCAAATCAAATAATATTTGTGATCAGTGTGTTACAATTTTCATCTAGATATTAGCCTATTTTTTATAATCTTGACTCTCAATTGTAAACTCTAAGGAGTATATGTGATCATTTTGTTTTATGTTTAGTATTGTAATAGAATAATTTTCATTTTTGCACGATAATTTCACATGTGTAATATGACAATGTCTTTAGCTATTGCTATAACGACAGCTAATAAATACTATACTACTATACTGTACTATACTAATGTACTATTCCTTATTGTCTTGTTCTGTATTCACCAAATCATCATCATACTAATGTACGGTACCGGTATTATATCAGTGCACTATTACCTGTTGTCTTCTTCTATATTCACCAAATCATAATCATACTATTATCCTAGTAATGTACTATTTCCTATTGTCTTCGTCTGTATTCACCAAATCATAATCATGTTTTTGTACTATCAGTGAACTATTTCCTTATATTGCCTTCTTATCTGTTTACCAAATCATAATCATTCCTTTATGTCTTCAATATACTATTCCTTATTGTCTTGTTCTGTATTCACCAAGTCATACCGGTACAGTATTATATCAGTTTATTATTTACCTGTTGTCTTCTATATATTCATCGAATCATAATCATGCTATTATCCTAGTAGTGTACTTTTTCCTATTGTCTTCGTCTGTATTCACCAAATCATAATTATTCCTTTATATCTTCAATGTACTATTCCTTATTGTCTTGTTCTGTATTCACCAAGTCATAATCATACTCGTGTACCATACAGTATTATATCAGTGTACTATTACCTGTTGTCTCCTTCTATATTCACCGAATCATAATCATACTATTATCCTAGTAATGTACTATTTCGTATTGTCTTCGTCTGTATTCACCAAATCATAATTATTCCTTTATATCTTCAATGTACTATTCCTTATTGTCTTGTTCTGTATTCACCAAGTCATAATCATACTCGTGTACCGGTACAGTATTATATCAGTGTACTATTACCTGTTGTCTTCTTCTATATTCACCGAATCATAATCATACTATTATCCTAGTAATGTACTTTTTCCTATTGTCTTCGTCTGTATTCACCAAATCATAATTATTCCTTTATATCTTCAATGTACTATTCCTTATTGTCTTGTTCTGTATTCACCAAGTCATAATCATACTCGTGTACCAGTACAGTATTATATCAGTGTACTATTACCTGTTGTCTTCTTCTATATTCACCGAATCATAATCATACTATTATCCTAGTAATGTACTATTTCGTATTGTCTTCGTCTGTATTCACCAAATCATAATTATTCCTTTATATCTTCAATGTACTATTCCTTATTGTCTTGTTCTGTATTCACCAAGTCATAATCATACTCGAGTACCGGTACAGTATTATATCAGTGTACTATTACCTGTTGTCTTCTTCTATATTCACCGAATCATAATCATACTATTATCCTAGTAATGTACTTTTTCCTATTGTCTTCGTCTGTATTCACCAAATCATAATTATTCCTTTATATCTTCAATGTACTATTCCTTATTGTCTTGTTCTGTATTCACCAAGTCATAATCATACTCGTGTACCAGTACAGTATTATATCAGTGTACTATTACCTGTTGTCTTCTTCTATATTCACCGAATCATAATCATACTATTATCCTAGTAATGTACTATTTCGTATTGTCTTCGTCTGTATTCACCAAATCATAATTATTCCTTTATATCTTCAATGTACTATTCCTTATTGTCTTGTTCTGTATTCACCAAGTCATAATCATACTCGTGTACCGGTACAGTATTATATCAGTGTACTATTACCTGTTGTCTTCTTCTATATTCACCGAATCATAATCATACTATTATCCTAGTAATGTACTTTTTCCTATTGTCTTCGTCTGTATTCACCAAATCATAATTATTCCTTTATATCTTCAATGTACTATTCCTTATTGTCTTGTTCTGTATTCACCAAGTCATAATCATACTCGTGTACCAGTACAGTATTATATCAGTGTACTATTACCTGTTGTCTTCTTCTATATTCATCGAATCATAATCATACTATTATCCTAGTAATGTACTTTTTCCTATTGTCTTCGTCTGTATTCACCAAATCATAATTATTCCTTTATATCTTCAATGTACTATTCCTTATTGTCTTGTTCTGTATTCACCAAGTCATAATCATACTCGTGTACCGGTACAGTATTATATCAGTGTACTATTACCTGTTGTCTTCTTCTATATTCACCGAATCATAATCATACTATTATCCTAGTAATGTACTTTTTCCTATTGTCTTCGTCTGTATTCACCAAATCATAATTATTCCTTTATATCTTCAATGTACTATTCCTTATTGTCTTGTTCTGTATTCACCAAGTCATAATCATACTCGTGTACCAGTACAGTATTATATCAGTGTACTATTACCTGTTGTCTTCTTCTATATTCACCGAATCATAATCATACTATTATCCTAGTAATGTACTATTTCGTATTGTCTTCGTCTGTATTCACCAAATCATAATTATTCCTTTATATCTTCAATGTACTATTCCTTATTGTCTTGTTCTGTATTCACCAAGTCATAATCATACTCGTGTACCAGTACAGTATTATATCAGTGTACTATTACCTGTTGTCTTCTTCTATATTCACCGAATCATAATCATACTATTATCCTAGTAATGTACTATTTCGTATTGTCTTCGTCTGTATTCACCAAATCATAATCATGTTATTCTCCCATTGTTTTCTGCTGAATTTATCGAATCTTAATATTTGCAACCAAGACCTCTTCAAGTGATATCTCTATCCAGTGCTTTTGCTTCAGTAAAGTCTCATTTTACAAACCTATGGATCAACAATTGGCTCTCTTCTGACAAAGGAAAAATTTTACAGTCTGTACAAATGACCTGGAAATGTAAAAAAACTTGCCCAGACATGTTCAAACATTTTTAACAAGAGCCAGAACAGGTCACATTGTCACACAATTGTACCTACACCGATTTCACATTTCTGATAATCCTACTTGTCTGTGGTGTAATAATCATGATGAAGATCTGAAACACATTCTTCTACACTGTCCATCTATAAACCACAAAAGAAATAAATTAAAATCGTCAGTACCAGTTGCAGAAGACACAGCCCTGCAGTGTATATTGACTACACTCCAACTCTGGCTACTAGCAACAGGCATCTATAATGAACACTGATCAAAATACCCCTCATTTCTCGTGAAAAACAACAACTGAATAGACTACAGTGGAATATAGTGGACTTTATGTTGTCAGCAAACAGCTTACATTAAGAAGATTGATTAATCGAATCTTAATCATTTTTATCCCATCAGTATATTATTTCTTGTTGTCTTACTTCTGTTCACCAAATCATAATCAACCAATATTCCCATTACTAGAAAGTAAATTTTGAACAGTACCGATATTGTTTTCTTTTCAGGTGGTAGAGGGATATGGACAGACAGAATGTTGTGCCCCTATCACACTCACAGTCCAAGGCGACCATATACCGGAACATGTGGGTCCTCCTGTGGCCTGCTGTTGTATTAAACTAGTAGACGTTCCAGAGATGGAGTACTATGCTGTGAGTGGGCAGGGGGAGGTCTGTGTGAAAGGCACTAATGTGTTCCAGGGCTACTACAAAGAAGATGAGAAGACCAATGAGACGATAGACTCAGAAGGCTGGCATCATACGGGGGATGTTGGAATGTGGCTACCTGTAAGTAGGGTGGAAATTGACAGTTGAATAGTAATAGCACAGTCTAGTATAGCACAGTCTAGAAGCTCAATACGTAGTAAATATGCATCCATAGATAGTTGCTAACCACTAGGATCGCTACTATCGCTCATCACAGACAATGCGAAATAGTACCTGCACAGTCTGTTGTTCCTAGTACCCTCATAAACTCAAGCTTCGTGACTATATATACTAGACTGTGGTAATAGTAAGATAATGGAAAAGCCACATGTTAAATCTTTCACAAGAAACTACTGCACTTGAACTGGATTGTGATAAAGTAACATTTGGAGCTATACATTAAAACTCATTTTAACGAATCTCTTGGGGACATAAGCGGAGAGAGAACCGTTTCCTTGGGAGAGGAACAAAGCAAACCATAGAATCCCCATATAACGGGGTTATGGGGGACATCATTTACCTCCTCCTCTGTCATAGCTTGACTGTGTTACAGTATATCGGAATATGATCATTTAATAAAAGTGTTACATCCATATCCGCAATGTTTAGGGCATGAATTGTTGGTCTACTACGAATTATAATAGGGCATAACTTAAAACAATCTTCTCTTTTTTCTCTCTCTCTCGTACAGAAACACATGCTTACATCAATAAAACTACGTAAATTCATCAATTTAAGCACAGAAACTTGATCATAAACAAAAACAAAAAAGATCTTTTGAAGTCAACATTTTCTAACGTTAATAGAAAAAAAAAAGAGTTCTGACAAGTTGGGGGGGCAGTGCCCTTCCATGCCTCTCCATAACTCCACCTATGCTTGGGGACTACAGTAATTATTTTTCTTAAAAGGGAGTTTTTACTTTATATGAGCAAGTAAGAACTGAGGATAGAAAATAAACCAATCCTTCAGCCATTTCATTATATTATATTTACATATTATTCTTAATACCCACTAAATTTACTGTTAGCAAACACACATTAACAGTAAACTTCTGCAAACTTACAATATATTGATTTTACAAAATCGCAATACCGGTACTATGTTTTAAGTATTGTATCTAAAGTAATTTATAATTTTCATGTGCAGACACAGAATAACATTTCTACAATCTTACTTTCAATCAAGATATCGATACATGCTGTCAATCGCAATGTAGCTACACTTGGAGTGACCACACCTTATATGGAAATTGAAGTGTGTGATCCCAAAACTCGCTCAGTCCATTTGGCCATTTTTATGATATATGATTTTTTTGAGATCTTTATCATTATATTTTGAGCTTCTTTTCTTCCAAAACAACGCCAATTCTTGTCTAAAGATCCCTTCAGATGATGCCACTTAGTAGCACCACTAATGGCATGTTAGTGACGCTTCGAATGCGCGTTAGTGGCGCTGCTTAATACACCAAATTTTTGTACAGAATTTTTCAGTCTTCCAGTGAATATGAACATAGGAGGAGATATACTTTTGGAAACGTTGCTCATACTGAGAAAGAATAGACGTAAAAATAGAAAGAGTCTGGGTACATCGATTGGTTTTGGAAAGACAGAATTCGAGGACTATTATTCATTCTTTGTTTGATGATTTACATCAGGATGATAAAAGGCTTTTTTTTTCTCGCATGTTTAAGAAATCATTTCAGGAGCTTCTAGCAGGAATCACCAATGAAATTCGAAAAAAAGACACCATGGCACAATAGGGTGTATACATGGTGGTGTAAGGAATTGATGACCCAACAGTTGTCCATTAGACTAGATGGCATTTCGGAGGTGATCAGCTGCTATATGCGCTGTAGCATTTCTGGTATGTGACATCACAAGCTTGTACAGTAGTACTAATCAGAATCAGTCTATAACAAGTACTTCCCGAGTTCATTTGTTCACGTGTGAGTGTTTCAATACATTGACGAGCAGAACGCTGCCGGCCTTCTTGATGCTGGCTGCAATGTTGCCAACGAGGAAGAAATGACTGCAGAAGCATGTGTTGTGGGATTGTGAACCGTGCAAAGACTATTGTTAGTGAAGGAAAGAGGATTTCTTTGGTGTCATACTTACAGTAATCAACGGCTAAGGTCATTATTGTCTTTTGATAATTTAAATTCTCTCCTGCACTATTTGTATTGCACGTGCGCGTGAAGTACAATGTGACAATGTTGTACTGTATGCTGCCTTGCTCTCTCTATCTGTCTCTCTCGAAGCAAATGCTAGCAGACTACCGCCTTCTAAATTGCCGTCGACTCTAGCAGCGCCACAGATGTGCCACTCACATGCCATTAAAATAGTGGCCAGGCTGTGGCCTCCCCTAAAACTTACTATTTCATTCTATTTATCGCAATGGGAAGCACCACTTTTAGTAGCCACCACCAGTGGCGAAGCCAACCACTCAGAGCATCTGCAGCACCACTATTCTGTGGCTGTGGCTATGTCTGAAGGCCTCCATTTAAATCCATTATTCACAAGCGGCAGTGCTTCAGCAACACTTCTAAAAATGGCCTCGTCTGAAGGGGCTCTAAAAGGTTGTGTTATTGTGTCTGTCACTTGAAAACGCGCTCAGTCTAGAACGGTGGATAAAAAACCTAGCCCAATCCTTTCATAAAATGAACTAAATGCATTTTGGGATCACATTCTTCAATTGATCATTAACGTTTGTAATTGCTTCGAAATTTCGTTAAAACGGGTTGTGTATTCGCAACTTCATTCAAATATATTCCTTAAAAGTGGGACTTTTGTTAATGCAGGGTTGCTTAAAATTGAGAATCAATTACATTGTTTTTATAAAAGTTCTTCCTGAACTTCTGAAATAATTTCTTGAAAACAGGAACGTTAAAACAAAGTTTTACTGTGGTTAATTTCAGCTGCTTTTGTATTGTTGACATACTGGGTGTTCATCTCAAAGTGTGTCATGACGTCACTGTTGTGAGTCAGCGATTTGAAGCGAGTTTCAGCTTTTATGTCAGAGAAGTTGCCTATTAATCAAGGCATTCAATCTGAACTTGAGAACGTGTACGGTATAACTTGAACGTCGTAGCAACAGATGGCAGTCTGTACTGTCTGTGTACTACCATAACCTCTTTCGAACTGTGTTTTGCGCGGGCAAGTCGTACACAGGGTATTTGTTATCGGTTGTGTACGGCAACATTCCACAACACAAATCAAATGCTCCGTGTCCATGTTGACCGTCGAAGTTAATGCCAACAAATACTGTACGTAAGTAATCGTCTTAACCCTCTCCCCATATCCCGACAGTAAGAAAAAACCCACCTCAGTACATATTTCCAAACAGTTCACATTCCTGCCACTACCGGCGTTACCATACATATCGCTAAGTACTCTTCAGAATGAACGCCGTAATTGCTAGGCAACTTCTCTGACACATAGGTAATACACCTCTGCGGAAGTGTAGGAAGATTGAATTCTCCAGGCTCATCAACTAGCTACGTGACGGCATACAGCGAGCCATGACACACTTTGAACTGAACACCTAGTATATTACTATCATATGAAACAAGTTTCACTTTGTATCACTTCACTCTTTAAATAGTTTTTTTTTTTTTTTTTTCTTCCACCTTTTGTGGCTTGTACTATATTTGAATTAAATGCTTCAAATATATTATATTATACTTGACATACGCAATTAGTATTTTTTTATTAATTATATAGTATAATCTCAGTTGTTTATAAAAGTAATCGAAATACTCGATTATTCAATAAAACAATCGATCATCAATATTTCTTAGTTCGTATTACTGTATTGAGTTACCTTTCATGATAAAGTAAAAGACATTTATATCAGAAATGTACTATGCTGTTAATATTTCTTTATCATTTCAGAATGGAACGCTGAAAATAATTGACAGAAAAAAACACATTTTCAAGTTGTCACAAGGGGAATATATTGTGCCTGAGAAGATAGAAAATATCTATATTCGCAGTCAATATGTGCAGCAGGTGTTTGTATGCGGAGAGTCACTTAAGGCAAGTTACGTGAAGATTTTCTGCTGATAGCCAATTACACCACTTATCTTCAAGCTGTTCTAACTGAACTGCCATCATTAGAACATTAGCACGTGTTCCATTTTTCACCAGAAAACAGTGGCGAGCAATGACCCAAAATATAGATGAAGCAATTTCCTAGATTATTATTATTATTATTATTATTATTATTATTATTATTATTATTATTATTATTATTATTATTATTGTTGTTGTTGTTGTTATTATTATTATTATTACTATTATTATTATTATTATTATCATCATCATCATCATCATCATCATCATCATCATCATCCTTGATATGTCATGTTGTCATTACTACTATTATTACTATTACCACTAGTACTTTATTTGATATTATTAGGAGCTGTTTGTTGTAGTTACAAAAAATTGACTCATCTGTACTGCAGATCAGTTTTAACAGTAGTTGAACTACATCGTTCTTTCTTGCGATGCAGAGACAGTAATCACCTTATCTTAGAAATCTTGAGTATTCCTCATGTTCTCCAGCAAACTAGATTCTATTGAAATGATCACTAAGTGTTCAAGTCCCTTTTCTCCTGTACTATTAACTATTGCGCGCATATATCTTTATTCTTTTCAGCTCCAGAAAACCTTTCCGCAGTCACTGTGCTGTTGTGGAAAACTGGATGCTAATTTATCATGACATAGTTTTAACCGTTGCTTACGAGATTACACAAGCTGGCGCATAGAGCTTGAAAAACGAGTCTGAAGTGGTTCCCTCGTAATGCCAATTCCGCCGCATGGAGCGCTGTTCTGCCCTAAATATTCATAGCAGAACACTTAAATGACATTGACATTTGGGACATTTAAAGGACTCACCATTGCTTATTAAATGCTTCGTACAATATTTTATGGACAATAGACGTAATTTCCAAACTTCTGCTCCTCAATTATATTACAATAAAAGGCTGTCATTCTTGATATTAAAACATATTACATATAAACTGAGGGACTGTCTGCTCTGTACTTCAGTTCATACACCAAACATTTCCGGAAATAAATTAACTTGACATCTTACATATACGCACTATAGCCTACCCTTTTCACCTAATATTATTAATATTGTTATTAAATAAGATATTGCAACTAACTTAATTAAGGTACTGCATTATCTTTAATTTCCTTGAATTCATAATTAAGCATTTGCAAGAAGGCCTAACTTTTCCCTCTCTTTTAAAAAAAAATACGAACGTCACAATAACTGAGAAGTAGGAATTATTGCGCGATTTTTTCTTGCAGTGGTGAAAACATTTCTACAGGCCTACTGATTAATCTATTGAGCATAGTAATAGTAAACGCTATAGTATTTTAGTGCGTGTAAATATATTTTGAATTAGCATTTATTAAATCAGGAAGTTAGCCTGTAATTTGTGTGATTGAAATGGTTTACTGCTGTGTGCCATTGTGCAAATCGAACCAGAATAAAGAATGTGATTTTTCGTTTCATTGTTTTCCACAAGATGGACTAAGAAAGAAGTGGTGTGTAGCCATTTCTCGCGAAGGGGACAAACCAAGGACTCTTTGGACGCCAAACAAGAAATCGCGTGTCTGCAGCAGACATTTCAAAGAAGCTGATTTTAGCATTAGCACAACATTAAAACGTTTGCTTCCTAATGTGGTACCATCCGTCTTTGATGATTTTCCAAAACATAAACAAAATGTTTCAAACATAAGTAGACGCAACAAAAGAAGGATAACAGAAGTGGTGAATAACATCCATCCTGGTAAGAAAAATAAACCCAATGTTGAACATAGTACATCAGTTTTCAATGAAGCAAATGTTTCAATTGAAGAAATCTATGAAGCACTTAAAAAACTATAGCCACACAGTGCTCAATTGAAAGTAAAAAAATTCCCAAAGCCATTACATTACAACGTAAAAAAATTACTAGGACAATTCGGAAACAAAATCAGCTTATTGGAAAACTAAGACAGACAATATGTAATTTAAAAAGCAAGCTCTGGAGTTTACAGAAACAAAACGAGAAGGAAGAACAAGGAATTGAAAAGCAACTTACCAAAATAAAAGAAGCTGCTAAAGAAGGTAGTTTGAAAGCAAGCTTTTTGACTGAACAAATTCAGGCTTTCGGAAAACAAAAGTGTAAATTTCATGAAAACACACTGAAAATCTGAATATTGCTATCTAACAGGTCATCTACCGGCTATAGATTACTAAGAAACTTGGGTATTTTACACTTACCCCATCAAAAGACATTAAAAACTTATATTGGTCACTCAAAAGGAGAAACAGGTGTCACCTCTTTGATAAAGGCTCGGCTAATTGCAGAGGAAAAGTCCTTGGAGCATGAAAATGAAAAAGTTGATGTATGACAGAAATTTGGATATGTTGATAGGAATGACAGACACTGAGAAAAATGTTATTGGGATTGAAAATAAGCTGGCCAATAAATTGCTGTGCATTCTGTTCAAGGGTCTGTCTACAAAGTACAGAATACCAGTGTCATTTTATTTTACACACAATTTAACCGGAGATGAGTTGGCAAAATTGACTATGGAAGCCCTAAAAGTAGTGGAAGATATTGGATTTAAAGTAATTAGAATTGTGACGGATAACTGCCAATTTTCAAATATAACTTAGCTGAACAAACTTCAAATAACACTGTAATATGCTTGGCATATTTATAATATTCGTACTCAATCAGTAATGCACAATTATTCGAACTATTTTCACGATACACAATGCTTTGTAATGGTACTATTTATCATTTCTTAGGGCAGCGAGGCGAACCTAGCGGCAGAAATTGTCATGACTCACAGATACCTACTCTCAATCGTGCTGTGCGCCAGTTTGTGTAATCTCGTAAGCAACGGTTTTAACAATAAAATTCAATATCCACAATGAAAACGGCTTCTTTAACGGATCTTTAATAAATTACACACGAAATTATATTCTAATAACACATTGTTACTAGCACTGAAATAAACAAAAGTGAGATTTTTCTCCCACACTGCGTAGTTATTAAATTAGAGTATTAACTTTGCCTTCACTCCCGCACTGTTTGACCAAAAACTAAAACTGATGTAACATTCTTCAAATTTTCTTAGATTTTAGAATGGAATTTCAGATGAGTATGGAAGAGGTGGCACATTTCTATAGAAAACACAGGGTTTATTGCTTCTAATCCTCAACAGCCCTCCTCCTAAGCTGATGAATGTTGTGAGGGCAGTATTATTTCCTACCTGATGCTAGCTTCAGTTGAGTATTAAAAAGTACCAGTCTAAACACCATTTCTCCTTCTCTTTCTCGGCCTCTCTCTTCTCTTTCCCATTCATAGAAGGCCCACTAGAACACTCAACTGAATCGAGCTTCACTGGCAATGTGAAAATGCAGATTTTAAATTGCCACATCAGCGCGCAGTTTGAAATATAGTAGGTATAAAGGAGCTTTTGACAATGTTTTTAGTATTTCATTTTTGTATTTAGCAGCAATTATAGTGAAGCAGAGCTTCAGTAGCTTCATCCGAATGCTCCCCACTGCCAGAAATCTATTGCACTTTAACTGGTAAAAAAGTAAGGAAGGAATTGAAAGTGTAAATATCGTGCCTGTACAAGCTATTGAAACAACAGACACTTGCTTGTATTAGAATTACAATGGTTTCTTGTAAAGTGGGTACAGACCTAAAAATGTTGTATATGATACGTAGTTATCTTAGAACCCATTCAATCTAAAAATTGAGGAATTTATATGGCTGTTACTGTATTGTTGCAGTCTTGTATAGTTGCTGTAGTAGTGCCTGATGTGGATGTGATTAAGAGCTGGGCGTGTGAAAACAGAATTCCTGGTACACTGTCCGTGTTATGTGCACATCCAGAAGTAAAACAACTTATTATGGATGATATGATCAGTTGGGGTAAAGAGGCGGGACTCAAATCATTTGAACAGGTATGTAAGCTTACTCCTCTCTTCTTTCATTCATGACTTTTATTTACACATACACATCTCCCCCTCCATCTCCCTTCCTTACTCTCTCCTCTCCACTTTTACCGTTAGGGAAATTTGTTTTAAGCCTTCTGTATTTTGTATTACATAGCACTATGAAAAAAGTCTAGTAATTCAAAAATGATTTGTATATTAAAAACTGCTTACTTTTACTGAGAGCCCACTATATTCAAAGAGTTTTTTTTTCTAGGGATATAAATGACGCAAAGGTATCTATGTTTATATTTTATACAGGGTCCGGCAAAATGATCTCCCCAATTTGAATTGGCCGCTATACAGGTTTCTTGACAGTTGCGCTTGAGTGGCATATATATTTGAGCAGCACAAGGCATGCCATTTCAGTTACAATCATGGCGTGACAGATGAACATCGTGCATTTTGTTGTTGTGCATTTTTTTTAAATACTGTAATGACTGTGATTGCAATGCTGTGGCAATTTCGTACCATTTTAGAGTAGGTCGACACGAAAGCATTTCTAATAAGAAAACTCTACTGATCCGTGGCGCTACAGCCCATGAAGGGCTTAGATCGACCAGCCAGCTTCTGCCCTCACGCCTACATGCCGAAGCAGAGGTGGACTATCATCCAACCAGAATGGAGGTATCGTGTGGTTAGCACAATGATCCCTCCAGCCATTATAGCTGGCATTCGCAACCAGATTTCGCTACCTATCATAGCTCCCCAAGTGCATCACGATGCTGGGTAGGCACCAGTCCCATACACTGGACGAAATTTCATGAGAAAATTTCTTCCCCCACGAGGACTCGAACCAGCGCGCATTCCGTAACGCGAGTTCTAGGCAGGATGCCTTAGACCACGACACCACGGCGCGGGATAATATGGGTGAGAACTATCATACAAAAGATTCAACTTTCAAACAGAAGTCGTCCGATAGATGTCGCAACGTTCGGGCTCCCAAGAATATCGCAGCAGTGAGACATGCTGTTACCACATCTCCACGACGCGACTTCAGTCATTAAACATGCTCTGGTATTAGGAATATCTGATCGGAGTATCAGACGAATCTTACACCTAGACCTCAAGTTCCATTCCTACAAAGTTATGGTGGTTCAGAAACTTCGGCAACATGACTGGCTCAACCGCCAAGATGCTTGCGAGACCATATTGGAAAATGTTTCAGGCGATGCTGTTGTGCTCAGTAATGACTAATCTCATTTTCATTTGTTGGGCTGCGTCAACAAACAAAACTTTCGATAGTTATATACAATAGAAGTAATTTGATACAGTTATATGAACACTTTTTAATGATTGAATAAAATTAATGAAATCGGTTAAAAACCAGACATGTTTCGGAGGTGTGCTCCTCCATCTTCAGTGGTCAGTCTTCCTTAAGCTACGTTACGCGGTCGAACATCTGTACCAACGTCGTGGTACTACCGCTGAAGATGGAGGAGCACACCTCCGAAACATGTCTGGTTTTTAACCGATTTCATTAATTTTATTCAATCATTAAAAAGTGTTCATATAACTGTATTAAATTACTTCTATTGTATATAACTATCTCATTCATGAACACTGTTGTATCTGACCTAACTTATGTAATTTAAAACTTTCCATATTAGAACCCAGAAAACCCTCGAGAAATGCATCAGCGACCTCACCACAGTGATACTGTTTGGTGTGCTGTTGCACAATTTGAAATAATAGAGCCATGCTTTTTTGAGGAAGAAGGACTCGCAGTCACTATTTGAGGATTGTATAGCTTGTGAAGGCAATCATTTGGACGATATTATTTTTAGAACAAAGTGATGTCAAAATGGCAAACATTCTTTTGTAAGTCCACACCTGTGGAGTAATGGTCAGCGAGTCTGGCTGCGAAACCAGGTGGCCCAGGTTCGAATCCCGGTTGGGGCAAGTTACCTG
This sequence comes from Periplaneta americana, assembly GCF_040183065.1. Taxonomy (NCBI): domain Eukaryota; kingdom Metazoa; phylum Arthropoda; class Insecta; order Blattodea; family Blattidae; genus Periplaneta; species Periplaneta americana. The sequence continues at coordinate 58,813,818 of NC_091132.1, forward strand.
GTTGAGGTTTTTTCCGGGGTTTTCCCTCAACCCAATACAGCAAATGCTGGGTAACTTTCGGTGCTGGACCCCGGACTCATTTCACCGGCATTATCACCTTCATATCATTCAGACGCTAAATAATCTAGATGTTGATATAGCGTCGTAAAATAACCCAATAAAAAAAAAATATAAAATAATTCTTTTGTAAGATGGTAAAATAAAATGTTGCATAGGATCTATGTTGCTCTTGTTATCTATGTTTCTAATGAGGTGAACATTCTGCCGGGCCTTGTATTTAAAAGGAAAAAGTTAAAGCCATTTTATTGTTAAAAACATTGTTTACTTTCAGGTGAAGGATATCTACTTGCATCCTGATCCATTCTCGGTTCAGAATGGTCTCTTAACTCCAACATTAAAAAGCAAACGTCCTCAGCTTAAGGCCTATTTCAAGCCCCAGATTGAGGACATGTATACGAAACTGACGTAGAAAGAGACGAACAGTTCAATGGACCAAGATGGCACCAGGTCACTTGACAGTGTAAAACACAAGTATGCTTTGATCCATTTTCTTGTAAATTTGATCGACATACACCCCTGTGCTTGGAAGCAATTAGCTTCAAAAATCGTAGTGAAATGAAATTAATAAGTTAAAACTCGTCAATTTCACAAACTGTAATGAACTTGTACATAGTTTTAGCCTCATTTCTCTACGATAATTTTTATTCCAAAGTTCCACACTTCCATACACAAGAGTTTATGTGAAAATGGTTCAGGGACTTCGATGTCCCCTTACAAATTCGTTAATTGTAAGTATAGCAAAGGGCTGTGTTTTAAGAAAATCCGATGGTGTAGCCCTAACAGCTGTAAAAAATAACATTATTTATTTTGTACTATCTATATAGTAGTAAGATCAGTTTTCAAACAAATTGTCAACTCTGAATTACTGAAGAAATATGAACCATGTTACATTGGAGAAGATCTCGTTATAGCAGACTGACCAAAAGAGGGACCTCACTCAGTATGAATGAACAGAATCTCTGTTTATGAAATCTGTAACGTTAACTTCGTGAGAAGTGGTTTGACTCTTCATTACAACTACTACTTCATGGTGGTACAGGGTCTTAGTTTGCTTAATGATTTAAAAATCATTGAAAGATGAAACAGTTCTGTCAGTTATCATGCACTACTGGTGTGATGTAATTTTGCTCGGTGAGGACATTTGGCTGAATAAACAAGATCGAGATTTTTTTTTTATTTTATTTTGTTTTTAAAACTGAAGAAAGGAAATTTGAAACAGATGGTCTTACAGTGTGTGAATAATATTATGAACACAACTTATGCATTGAACAAATATATTCACTCTTCCATGTGGATAACAACTTACACTTAATGGTGACACAATTTGACAAAGACTTCACGATATGCAGATGTTTTATGTGGGGTGACCATACCTGGACGTCACAAATCTGAGCTATTTTTTTAATTTGTTTAAAAGCATAATACGTTATCATTATAGTTTATTGAGTGCTACAATTTTGTGTCACATTCAGTGTGTGTTAAATGTCACTTCAGACAATGAATAAGTAGAAAAATTGTAAAGATGTTACGATTATGGTCACAAAATCATTAAGAGTATTTAATTTCTGTCCGTCAAAATAGCCCATTATTTCAATTTCAGATACTTAGTGATCTGATCTCTCTAACTTCTTTCTCTCTGTGTACTTTTCTGTCTCGTTCTGTTTCTTTCTTTCTTTTGTAGACGAAAGATAAGTAACTCCACAATACATGGAAATATTCACATTACAGTAATACCTATAATATGTGTGTTTATGAGAAATAAAAATAAACATTTTAATATACTTCAGAACATCCTCAATTATCCCACTGCGATGAACGAACTAAATATTTCCAGCCTTTCTATTTTTCAGAAAATATCGCTGTATTATTATATAGACTGTGATAAAAAACTATATTTGAAAGACATTAAAACATGTCATAAAATTGCAATAATTCTGTTACATGCAATGGATATGCTGTATTCAATTACTCTATATTGTGATTAATTAGCCTTTTTTCAGAGTGAAGTAATATAAATTATGTGTGTTTGCTTTGGTGCTGTATAATGAATTACAGCAGTATGAAAATACTAAAATTGGCTTCTTTGAAAAACTGTCTGAATTTTTAGTTTTAACGAGTAACAGAAGTAAGGTAATAAAAAATTAACTCATTTGGAGTCTGAACTAATATAAATAAACCAATGCGAAAAGTGCAAACTATGTTCGCTGTGTTCATTCATACTTCAATCATTTCTGTCTATCGTACTTGCCTTTCATTCTTTATTATATTCTCTTGAAAACATTTTTCAACAGAAGTTTGTCACCAACAATTTGATATTGGATCCTCTCTCTCAGTGATGATATTCAAGAAGTTTAACAACCAGTTCTCTCATGTGTACCTATGTTAAACATATACGGTATATGTCCATGGTAATTGCAAATATTACTTAGAAATAATTTAACAACCGGTTCATCTGAACCGGTGCGAACCGGCCGAATATCATCACTACTCACTCTGAATGGTCTTTTAATAAATCAATTTTTTCATTGTTTTTTAATGAAGAGAACTGCAAAGTTCGGAGTTTCAACTGTGGCAGTGACATGAAAATTGGTACAGGAAATGTGATCTGAATCTGTGTAGATTTGAAGCAAATGAGGAAAATTGTGCTTCCTCATGAATTCTTGCACATACTGATGCCATTATTTTGAACCTGATTTTAAGAGAGAGCCACTTTCTCCTTGCTACAATCGTCTGTGATGATGCAACAAATCATGTAATAAGGAAGAGGTGTACAATAGCTAATGGCACCTTCTGCAACTTGAAAGCTGGTAACTACCGTGGTGGATGATGGTAGACATTCAGAAATTGTATTACTTTAACATTCAGTAGTCAAGAACAAATTCGATTAACGTTATTAGCATGATTCAAGGAGTCTTTCGTTATCATTTCTTTTTTTCTATGTCACTTTCTTTATTATTTCTCCTTTTCTTTGACGCTGCCTGTCATTTGTTACAATGATCGATAATCAAGGAGCACAAAGGGATATTAAAATTGTGATCTATATAAAATTATTTAATTTCGTTTTTGTTTTGTATCTAACAATTTTACTGTAAAAATTTTAAATGAAAAAGTTTGATGTAGTTTGTCGAAGATAATTGTCTAGATTTGAATAATGAATTCACTTATGTTCGGAATGCACTTTTTTTTTTTTTTTTTTTTTACTTTCTCTATGAGGCCGGGAGGGGAACATCTCTGTGCACCGCGACCTGAGGTCTATTGTGCGCCCCTGGGATGAGTTGCGAGCCCACCAACCGCACCTACGTCGAACCAACCTAACCCCCAACACCTTAACGACCAGTCCCATCATCCTTCTAAGTCCGTTACCATTCCCCCCTCAAATGGTCTGGAGTGTATGCCACCCTTCCCATCTGGCCAACGGTCTGAGGTGTGCACTTACGAGTATTATATATCATCAGCTTACAAGCAAAACACATTAAGTAAAAAATATTACCTCTGAGAAAAAGGATTTCGAAGGATCGTAACAAAACTGAACTCAAGATGTAAAAACTGAATACTCAAAATATTATTTCTAGTAAATTGTTTCTTTGTGTATTTAATTTTAAAATTCTAAGTTTATACACATACATTATGTACATTATATACGCCTTTTTCTCAGAAGTAATATTTTTTTACTTAATGTGTTTTGCTTGTAAAAACATATTTTAACGTTATTGTTATTAATTTTATACATTTTTTTATTCTAATGAGCAATTATATATACAAATATAGAAGTAAAGTGATCCCTATCACAGGCCATTGAGACCAATAGGACAGCGAAAGGTTAAGGCTCCCACCTGTATAAATAATCAGTACTATTAATGTCAGTTCTAAGTGCCCACTGCCTTCATCCCCAGGGAAATATTCCTTGTACTCATTTCTGTTAGAAGCTGAGTAATCTCAGGGTCATAGTGGAACTGGAAGGATTGAATCACTGAAGAAAATCATGACCCCAATCAAGAATAGAACATATGCAGCCTTCCGACTTGCAGAGTTATGCGACATTGCAGGATGCCCCTAAATTGTATCTGCAAATGTGAAGATAATGATTACCAGAACTTCGCATGTGATGGAAGAGATGAGGGTACGGAAATAAAAATTAAACTAAAATTTTATTTAATATGAATGAAAAATGACATGTTATATAACAGCATCTTAAGTCACACTATACTCTTGACCATGTAAAATATTGTGTAATATAACAAGACAACCAAATTTTGCAATAAGGTGTGAAATTGAGACCTCTACATATTTCTGTATGATGTAAGCCTACAGATAGCAATAAATGACCCCGAAAACTTGCAGTGTCATAGAAAGTGGTGAATTGTTGTTATTAATAGTTTTTATTTCACAAAATGATAAATTATTATTATTATTATTATTATTCAGTTTTAGATTATTGTGCAGAAATGAGGATTGAAATAAGGATGAATTACCGTACTATATTTTCAAAACTAATGCACCTAAACTATTACATAAATACCAACATAAAAGTTTCTCCTTGTTTACTTATGCTCTTGCCTACAACAAACAAATATTTACAAACAATATTAAGAAAATGTTATTGCCTGCTCAGTTCAGCATAAGTTGTGGGGTCTATATTTAAAAGTCAATGAAATGTGTTATTCTGTAATACAATAGCAGCATAGACATTATCTTAAAGGGGTACTGAACAAAAGTCATATTTTGGGATTATACACACAGTGGCGTAAATTAAACCTTCCTACGACTAATGGTTTTCCAAGTAACATACTGGCATACTGCTTGTGACATCACACTGCTACTCCGCACCACAGCAAGTTCATTGTTGCTTTAATTAGGCACACTACATCCATTGTAATTTATAACTAAATTGCGGAAAATAGTGTACTTCTTTTCATAAGAAAGTGTCAAGCAGCTGAGAGCTTACACAACGAAAGCCATGGGTTCGACAGAGTGATGTCAGCAGCAGTTGTGGACAAAATTCTTTCGTTCGTATATTGAGAATTATTTTATATTTTGAGTTGCGCTTTTCAGTGCTGTCATCAGCTCCTTGTTGTCTACAATTTACTTACAAATGGCATTTAAGAAACCCAGAGATTCATTGCCGCCCTCACATAAGCCCGCTATCGGTCCCTATCCTGTGAAGATTAATCGAGTCTCTATCATTATATCCCACCTCCCTCAGATCCATTTTAATATTATCCTCCCATCTCGTCCTCCCCAAAGGTCTTTTTCCCTCCGGCCTCCCAAGTAACATTCTATAAGCATTTCTGGATTCGCCCATACATGCCACATGCCCTGCCCATCTCAAACGTCTGGATTTAATGTTTATAATTATGTCAGGTGAAGAATACAAAGCGTGCAATTCTGCGTTGTGTAACTTTCTCCATTCTCCTGTAACTTCATCCCTCTTACCCCCAAATATTTTCCTAACAACTTTATTCTCAAACACCCTTAATCTCTGTTCCTCTCTCAAAGTGAGAGTCCAAGTTTCACAACCATACAGAACAACCAGTAAAATAACTGTTTTATAAATTCTAACTTCAGATTTTTTGACAGCAGAATAAATGACAAAAGCTTCTCAGCCGAATAATAACAGGCATTTCCCATATTTATTCTGCGTTTAATTTCTTCCTGAATGTCATTTATATTTGTTACTGTTGCTCCAAGATATCTGAATTTCTCCACCTCTTCGAAGGATAAATCTCCACTTTTTATATTTCGATTTCATACAATATTCTGGTCACGAGACATAATCATATACTTTGTCTTTTGGGGGTTTACTTCCAAACCTATCTCTTTACTTGCTTCAAGTAAAATTTCCGTGTTTTCCCTAATCGTTTGTGGATTTTCTCCTATCATATTCACGTCATCCGCAAGACAAGAAGCTGATGTACCATAACCTGTTCAATTTCGAACCCTCTGTGTTATCCTGAACTTTCCTAATGGCATATTCTAGAGCTAAGTTAAAAAGTAAAGGTGGTAGTGCATCTCCTTGCTTTAGTCCGCAGTGAATTGGAAAAGTATCAGATAGAAACTGGCCTATGTGGACTCTGCTTAAGTTTCACTAACACACACAACATATGAAGAAAAAAAAAAAAAAAAAAAAAAAAAAAATTCTTGTTCAGGGCCCCTTTAATATAAATATAACATTTCAGTTTCCTCAATCCAAGACTTCGTTTGGTACATACCGGTAACATGAGTTATTATCATTTAGATAACACCAACAGTAGGTACCAAAGAATACTTTAATCTTTTTAATCAATTGTTTTTCTTAAATTATAACTCTGAGCATCGTACTTTTTGCACAAGTACCTGAATCAGGTCTGTTATGGATAAACCAGTATTTATGGTCACCCTTTTTAACACCAAAGGCGAAAAAATTACATATTTGAACGAAATCTGAGTGTAAACCAGATCCTTTAAAAAAGAAAGAAAGAAAGAAATCGTACTTAATGAATGGTGTACTTTTTGAAATGAAGTTTTATACATCTTTAACCTTTATGGTTTGGTTGCCTGCCTCTACTGAACTTGTATCTAGTGTTTATTGTAAGTCATGGAGTCACAAAATCTCTTCTCCCAAATGCTGCTCTAGAAATATCAACTGTTTTCTTCATAGAAACAAGCTAAAATAATGCATTATGACAGTAGACGACAAAAATAAAACCAATTGCTGAGTTCTGAGTGTATCACACTGTGGTTACATTTTTGCATAAAGATTGTATTACCACATAGAAACAATATTATTTTGTTTCGATTTGTTTCATTTTATTAATAAATGTTGCTGACACTTCAAGATCCCTTATTTCATGTCTTCGATCCTGTTAGACCTAAATTTGATCTGTCTCATTGTCTTCATGATTTAAAATTTGCTGAACGTCATGAATAACATACCGGTATTCCAGACAAAACTCATAACAAAACTGATTGTATCTTTGGATACATTGATTAAACAGTAGGCTGCAATTCAATCACTTGTTTCAAAATCATATTTTTAAGCACAAGAGACCGTAGGAGATATTAAATTATTTCTTATAGAATGTAGATATACTATATCTTTATATATTATATCTTTGTCAGTAATATATCCAAGTATTCTTATCCATTTATTCGTTAATTTTTTTCAATGTTCCGCTCTTTTATTTACTTTATTTATTTATGTATTTATTTATTCCTTTATTCATTCATACATTCTTGTGGCACTTACCTGGTGTGAAGAACTGTTCTGTTAGCTATAATAAATATATTATTAATTTGTTTGTTTATTTATGTTCGCATATAGGCCTACTTATTTATTTTCGCTCTTTTCTCCCTTACTCTCATTTTCTTCATTCTGTCCTTCCTCATCCTCTTATCCATAGACCTATTATCGCTTTTCTCATAACTATCTCTTCTTCCCCTTTCCTCACTAAACATTTTCACTGTTAATTTTTCAGACTTTATCCCTATTAATTAGAATAATTATATTTTTTCTTCTACTGAGTCATTATAATATTATTTTCATATATCTTTTATATGACTTTTGATTGAAATAGTAGTCGGCCTGGGTAGGGCAATCGGTAGAGTGCTGGCCTTTTGTGCTCGAGATTGTGGATTCGATCCTGGCTCAGGTCGATAGCATTTAAGCATGCTTAAATATGACAGGCTTATGTCAGTAGATTTACTATGGGACAAAATTCTGGCACACCGGCAACGGTGATATAACCTCGGTAGTTATGAATGTTGTTAAATAAAACATAATTTAATTAAATAGCATTCATGATATCGATAAATTGTTGCAGCATTATTAAATTTAATTAAATATATGTAGTTTGTGCAGCATATTAAATTCTTCTACTCATATAACGTGTGTATCATATTGATCTGACATATGACTGAATTAGTGCATACCATTACATTCAACCTACCAGATGACCCATTTTATAAACTGTCAAAATATTCGTTCGTTTTTTGTTCATCCAATGAATGACATGTTCTGTTACGAATGTACTTCACAAAATGCAGTAAGCCCTAGATATGTGATAAATTGAAATATAAGTGCTGTATGCAGATGGTTATGGAATCCTTCTGTCTTCGTTTATATATTTCAGACAGTATTTCAAGTAACATGGGATTTGCAAGTCAGTGCCATTAAGTTTCTGGTCAAACTCTTCTGTAGATATGGTATTAATGGCAAATTTGTTCTCTTATTGAGTCATGTTCGACTTTCACAACAAAACAAAAAACTTAACTGACATTTTTAAATGTATAGTTACAGATATTCACAGGTTTCTTTATAGCAGAATAAACCACCTTTACATCATTATTTATGTTAAGATTCAAAACTTAACAGAACTAACCTCATAGATTTCTCTTTTTGCTTGGCTCGTATCCTTTAGATTTCATCATTAGGATTAAATGCCTCCCATTAAAGTAAGGACATAATTGAATATTTGTACAGTTATAAATGTTGAATATAACAGTATCCAGTTTAACTCAGGATAGGTCGCTACATACAGTGTCGTTTAGGTGGTCGCATATCTGGCATTTTGACGAGGCTAGTTCCACATTGGATTTTTCCTTTTGAAACTTGAGAGAGATGAAATAGTGAGGTAAAGTAACAACACGTTTTGTTAAGGCTTGGGGTTTTTTTTTTTTTTTTTACGTCTCACAATGTATAGTTTCTTTGTAAAGAAAGTCCATATCTCTTTTAATACTTCCTGGCCCTATTATACGTCATTAAGTTCTGAGACTGGGTGCATAGTGGTGGTGTGGTGCACTAGAGCGGATAGGTGGCACCATGGTATGGTACCTTGTCAGTTAGTCTCTTGTCCCAGTAAGAGATAGTTGTGTGCACACAGTGTAAGAAGAACTACAGTCTTTGTTGTGACAGTGATTTGAATGCGTGTGTCGGAACTCGAGTATGTCGCAGTTTGAGCAACAGGCAAATGTCAAGTTCTGCCAGAAATTAGGCAAAACTGCTACAAAAACATTTCAAATGATGCAGCAAGTTTACAGCAACGATGCATTGAGTCACAGTGCAGTGTTTAGGTGGCACCAACTTCTTCGCAAGTGAGACACAGTTTGGAGGATGATGTGCGTACTGGTTGGCCACAGACGATTCGAACTGAACCCAAGGTCGAAGAAGTTGCAATGTTGGTGTATGCCAACCATTCCCAATCGGTAGACGATCTCGTAGCAGCAGTAGGGGTCAGCCATGGTACGTGCTACAAAATTCTGCCTGATGACCTGATGTTACCCAGCACAGTGTGCCACGCATCCTGACGCAAGACTAACGTGATGATCGCATGACGATTTGTGGTGACCTGATCAGTAGTGCTGACGATGATCCAACATTTCACAACTGGATTATAACTGGAAACGAAACATGGTATTTCCATTACAATCAGCAACTGAAGCGACAATCCGCCACCTGGAAAATTCCATTATCGCCACGATAAGACAGGTCAAAAGGCAAGGTGAAGCTTGAATTTTTTTTTTTTTTCAAATGGAATTGTTCACATAGAATCCATCCCACAAGGTACAACTGTAAACAAGAATCTGCTACAAGGAGATCCTTGGTCATTTACGCTATTCAATTCGTCGTAAGTGTCCTGAGCTTTGGCGTAGGAAGAATTGGCTGTTGCTACACGACAACGCCCCTGCACATCGCTCTGTCCTTGTCCAAGAGGAACTTGCAAGGCAACATGTCGCCATTTTGCCAGACCCTCTGTACTCACCTGATCTCGCACCATGCGATTTTTTTCTCTTTCCCTGCATGAAAGCAATCCTATGTAGGCATAGATTTGTTGTTGTTTTGACTTCTTTATGGACGTCCTATTGCCTTTTCTCCCTTCTGGCAATGTCAACGTCCCTATTAACCTATATTATTGCCATAATTGTTTCATTGTCTTAACTTGTTATTTATGATCCTATCCTTATAGCTTCATTTTGCATCTGCGAATATGTCGTAGAAGAGCTTTTAATATGGAAATCTTTGAAGTAACTATTAAATTTGGTATCGAAAAGGGGCCATTCCCCTGTATCGAACTAACTTCTGATATAAATTTCTGTATTTGTGAGGAGATACGATTACATCCAAGCAGGACATGTTTAATGTCCCCCCATTGTCCACTTACACATCTTGCTGAGTCCGTTAATCTTATCTTATAATGGTATGCTGGGGTCATTGCGACCTTGTGCTTTATGTTCATAATTGTTGTTATCTCTTGTCTGGTTAGGGATTTTGATAGATATATTGGTTTCGGTTTGTGTCCTTCTTTTCTTTGTATTGACTGGATGTGTTGTGTATGAAAGTCCTGCAGCGTTATCTGTTCATTGGGGGTTAAAGAAACGTTTGCCGCAGATTTTGCCAGCTTGTCAACATATTCATTTCCCGGTATTCCTGAGTGACTGGGGATCCTGACCAATTGTATATCGTTATTTGCTTTTTTTAGTTCTGATATCAACTGTTTACAGTGTATATCAGCCATAGACCTTGCTGTATTGACTTTTGTGTCAATGATGACTTGTAAGGCACTCCTCGAGTCAGTGAATATCCTTATACATGCATCTTGAGTGTGATGTATGGAGATCAATGCCTCTTCCACAGCCCTAATTTCTGCCGTGAATATAGATGAAGTTTTGTGTAAGCCAATAACTTTTTCTTCCCCTTTGGGAAATTTATACTGATGACATGCTCTTACTTGTTGTGTGTAGAATTTTGCCAATTGTAATTCTTGAAAGACTCTTATTTTTTTTTGGTTTTCCTCTTACTCCAAGTATTTGTTTTGCTATTCTGTATATCGTTGACGATAGTTTATGTTGGAGTGTCTTATTTGGGTGAGGGAGTGCCCCTATGCCATACTCCAATACCACTTGTATCATATTATTGTATAATAGTTCCAGTGTTTTGGGGTGATTTCCCCATCTCCTGCCCGTGATATGTTGAAAAATCCTCTTTCGTATATTTATTTTTTGTATGACATAAGTGTAGTGGTCGGACCCCGTCTGATTAGCATTCAGGATCACCCCTAAAAATTTACATTTTAGTAACGTTTGCAGGGTATGGTCCCCCATTTTGATATAGTGACATTCTTCTTGTCAGGGCTTGTAGGCATAGATTTCATTCGGCCGAAGAGGTCATGATTACCACAAGAGAAGCTGTAGGGACATTCTTGCCAACATCTTTCAGCAGTGCTTCCAGCAGCTAAACCAACATTGGCAGACATGCATAGCGGCCAACGGTGACTATTTTAAGGGAGGATGTAGATCTGTTTAAGTGTATGCCGTGTTACGCAGCATCTTGTAAGATATCCAAATTCTTGTGGGTGCCTACTCTCCAGGCATCAGACTCAGAACTTAATGACTGTACATGCTTTTACTTTATTTTATAAAAGGGTAAGTTTTCTGGCGAAATACCTGCATTCAAGGAAAGGTTTAGAAACTTTTAAAGGAAATAATAAACCCGAATAGGATAGGAAAGCCACTGATTTTACGAACACATGACAGTAATTGAGGACCGTTTTTCATAACTGCAAAATTGAGATTTTGTTGGATTCGTTAACATAAGACAGACCTCTACATGATGTTCAAAGCGTCTTAATAAAATTGGGTTATTTTCTTCATTGTAGTGTGTCAAAGTGTGATCGTTTTTTCAAAACTTGCTTTCTGCTATAAGTGAGAGATACAGCAAAACTTGCTTACTATAGTGTTTTGTCTCTCCTGTAAAATTTAGTTTTTTCAGTTATCAAGTTTTGCAAAAACCGTCCTCAATTATTCTATCATAACTGAACTACTGATCTGACAAATATTATTTCTACAGAGTACTGTGAATTGTTCGAAGAAAATTCTTCTAGCAGGAAGTAGCCAACATTCATAAAGTCAGCTAGAGAGAGGGACAAACTTATAATTGCTTCCATTTTGGTGCGATTGTCATTTGAATTTGATACAAGCAAAATACTCATATAGTGACTAGGGCCAGGTTAAAAGTATAATAATCGTCTCTATTGGGTTCATTATTACATTATACTGAGTTTTTATAAATTGGTCTTAGAAAAAAGAAGCAATGATTTATTACTTTCATTAATGGCATGATTATCTGAGTTTCAGTTTTTGTTTTACTTATTTAAATAAGTAAAATATTACTCCATTTTCATTCTTCACATAGTTACCAATATTTCAACTTAAATATTTTAGGACTACTATCAGCAGTGCATACAAATTCAAATAGCACAAGTTGTTTTGCAATTAATATTTAGATTTATATCCAATTTTATTTGTATTATATATAAGAAATCTCTGAATATTCAAAGACACTCTTTACTTGAAGTTAGATTTATTTTTTTTAATCACAATATAGGCTACTGAATAAAATTTTATGTTGAAAGACAATTTGGGAATACAGCTTATAAAAGTTTAAAATAAGAGGTAACTCAACAAAGTTGTAGGTAAAGTATACTGTTTCTTTACGAGTAAAGTGAAGTTTTCATGAACAGGGTCTCAGAAATGGATGTTTAGTGCGGACATTACTTTTTCTGGTAAGTAAATACTACAGTTGTGATGTACAGAGCCAATGATATTTCATCATAGGAGGAAAAAGTTTTCAACTTATTATTAATTTCAAGTCGAGTTCCTATCCTTTGATATTAAAAAGATCAAGGAGGGCGATGAAGGGACATCTATATTGGCTACAACGACATTTTATCCATTAGAAGACATATTCTCGATTCTAATTAGAGGTATTTTTTTAAGTAAGAATTACAGTCAGTGAGGAAGAATTACACAAATACCTGATACTAAAACAATATCACTTCTCTAATAGCACCAATTTCAGATTTAAGTTTTATTAGATATTTATGATCGGAAGTCTCTTCGTTGACAGCAGTAGAAGCCATATTATAATAATAATAATAATAATAATAATAATAATCATGATGATGATTATTATTATTTGTCGCTTATATACTGTAAATTAATATTTCGAGAATGTTCTTAAAATTCAATATAAAAAAATTAGGCAAATGTAATTGCTTCTAATTTGTATAGCACTGCATTACTATCAAGTGTCCTAACTTGCCAAGATAAGTTAAATGGAAGTATCTTCACATATTTAATGTGAACAAGGTGGTCCAATAGTTCAGACTATCGCACATTAAGCATATGTGTCAATCACTTTGTGAGGCTCATGAATGTAGAAAATGTCAATTTTTCACTCTCACCCACCTGAAAAATGAGAACTTCGTTTTCTTCAGGACCATATTTTTTATACATACACATCGGAAAGTAATATAGGACAAATAAATGAGGTTTATATTAATAGGTTATATTGTACAGTAATACTTTATAATAAGATTGCCATGAAATTTAATTTCTCATAAGGATAAAATAATAAACATCATACCAAATTAAATCCAATTTTTATTGGTGTCTCATTTGAAATGTACATTTTTTCCATGATAAATATAAATATTGGCACTTGAGAATATTCTTTCCTCAAAGTAGTGCTCGACTTCAATTGTTGCAGATGTACATAATGTAGGATTTAATTGTATATACAAAACTGTTCAAATTTTTATGTACTTGTTATAGGTATGTACGTATGTGACGCAGTTTAATATTATACTTGTAAAGAACATAATCTCTCTCAAAACTTGATTTTTACATTTCTTAATTACATAATCCTTCTTAGATACGGTATGAGCACAGGATACGAGATTTATAAGCACATAATGAAAATACTGCCCGATGCTGAACCCACAATGTATAGCATAAATTAGAAAATATAGAACTGCTATGTCTTCAGTAGTATTTTGTGTTAGCATCTTTACAAAAACTGTTTGCAAAGTATGATTCCCAATATATCTTATTGGGATTTTTCACAAAATAAAATTGAAATAAATTTTAAACACATCTATTCAACCTTTCTATTGTCGAAAGAATTTCAATGTATTACTTATCTTTTCTTGCAAATTAGGTTTTTTTTTTCTATCTAATCACCAACCATAACAACATATATGGAAACAAATTCATTGGGTTCTCAATTCTGACAGTTCAAAATGTGTTAGTGTAACCACTTTATAGTTATATTTGGTGTGGCATAGTATCTTTTATGTCTGAGTTCTTTATGTATATAAAGTACTCGTTTGTATTACACACGTAACTGTTAGAAATGAATACTGTTACTGAGATGCAAATCTCTATTGGAATCCTTAGTGAAGAGCTTTGTATACGCCAAATTTAAGCAATTTTTACATATAGCAAAGTAACTTCCTTGGTAAAGGATCCACTTAGACGGGTTATAAAAAAAAAAAAAACAAAGTATATTAGACAAATATTCAATAGTTATATTTGTATTATTTTTAACACGTACCATTAAACACTAGACTGAATTTGTACCTAATTATGACAATTTACAATGAATACTTGTAAATGTTATTGATTCTGTTTTACATTGTTCAGTTGTGTTATTTCATGTTTATGGTTTTACACTGTGATTTATTTTCTGTATCAGATTTTATCATACAAGTATGATTGTTAATATGGTGTCAGTTTCTGTCCTATTGAAAACTTCTATTCCATAAATCCAAATGCTGATTAAGCTCGACAATTTATAACTGAATAATCCACCACTATGAAGTCTTAGTTTCCTTTGTATATATTTTTTAATTCAATTGTCTGAAATCAACTAAAAAAATAAGATAACGAAACTTTAGTCATTTTTAGAATATAACATTTGGAGACCAAATTTTTAACATAATTTCCTACATAAATAAACCAAACCACCAAAATGTTCTTCTACATATTATTAGTTGCCACAACTGTTTAAATTGGAAGTCATTTTGAATTTCTTTCACATTCAACTCACAGATATTTAATGACTGATAATAATCAGTGTCTAATGGTGCCGTATGTTTTGTATGTATTTCAAGATTAAAAATGGTAATCTATAAACATTGCTGTTATTCATTTCCATATCTGAAGATAATTTAATATTCTCTATACCAAGTTCCAAACAGTAAGCAGCATTCTCACTGATAGAGTTCCCACAGATAAATTAACATACACATTTCTTCATCCCATTTATTGGTTTATTTAATAACACGTTTCACTTCAAGCTTTTTTTTTGTGTCACTGGTAGTTTTGTATATGGAACTTCGGACCTCTACCATATTAATGCAGCATACTACTCCAGTTCGTCCATTCAGTCATTCTAGCAGTTCAAAACTTAATTACAAGTGCTACAGTTATGTAACCCACAATGTTTACTACTTCACTCAATTATATTACTATCTAAATTGAAAATCACGTCAGATATAATACTTTATATTTTAAAAGAGAATAAAAGAATACCAAAATATTTAAATTAATATTCATTACTTTACATTACAGTAAATATAAATATTCCGGAGAGAAAAAATATGTAATACCTATGTGGAATGCTCATCTATTAATTTTCACAGAAAGTAATTGAAGGGTGTGATCCCAAAACGCGTTTAGTCCATTTTTATGAAAGGCCTGGGCTAGTTTCTTTATCCACTGGTTTACAGACTGAGCGAGTTTTCAAGTGACTAAGTAGACTAAGTGCATTTTGGGATCACTCTCTTCAATTATATATTTGGATAAAACTTGTAAAACCCTTTACTCTGGAGTCCAAATTTCGTTCACTGTCTTAATTTTTCTCCCTACCTCAATTAACCTTTTCAGTCTATATCATGTAATATTTCAATAGTTCTTAAAGCTTGTCAAATAAACATAACTACTTTCATTACCCCATCCTTCTGATGTAAAATCAAGGGATACCATTTGCTTGTTGTTCTCACATAAACTTCTAAGAAAATGAACTTAAAAAAAGCCGTTCCATTATGCTTTTTGCATATAGGCTACAATAAGAAAACATATGGGAATTCTATAACATAAAAAGAAGAAACATTTTGTATTTGGAATGAACATAAACTTTTCATCAGTTTAATTATAATGATTTGTATTTTGAAAAATTCATGATCTTTAAATTTATGAGAAATATACAAATTTAAAAAAGTCTAAAAAACATAACATCGAAATTAATTCCATATTAGCTTACTCTACATATGCTATAAATGACAAAAATGTGTATAACAATATGATTCCAACAACAAATCACTGGAATGTAAGAGATATAAATTGTTCTGAATGTTCGACTTAATTGCAATATAAAAAATCTTCCTAATAACTGAATAATATTATGTGACAAACTACTGGGTGTTCAGTTCAAAGTGTGTCATGGCTCGCTGTATGCCGTCATGTGGCTAGTTGATGAGCCTAGAGAATTCAATCTTCCTACACTTCCGCAGAGGTGTATTACCTATGTGCAAGAGAAGTTGCCTAGCAAGTACGGCGTTCATTCTGAAGAGTACTTACCGATACGTACGGTGACGCTGGTAGTGGCAGGAATGTGAACTGTTTCCAAACATGTACTGAGGTGAGTTTTTTTCTTACTGTCGAGATATGGGGAGAAGGTTAAGACGATTACTTACGTATTTGTTGACATTAACTTCGACGGTCAACATGGACACGGAGCATTTGATTTGTGTTGTGGAATGTTGCCGTACGCAACCGATGATAACAAATACCCTGGGTACGACTTGGCTTCGCAAAATACAGTTCGAAAGAGGTTATGGTAGCACACAGACCGTACAGACTGCCATCTGTTGCTACGATGTTCAAGTTATACCGTACACATTCTCAAGTTCAGATTGAACGCCTTGATTAATAGACAACTTCTCTGACATAAAAGCTGAAACTCGCTTCAAATAGCTGACTCATCAACAGTGATGTCATGACACACTTTGAAATGAACACCCAGTATACATACATAACATTATCACTGCATTAGAATTTGTAAAATTCATTTAATATCCAGATAGTATAGCATCATAACTTTATCTTTCTTTTAGATATAAGTTTCGGAATTTATAACAAACATATGTTAATATTTAAGCAAAATGTAAAATGTTTACTGGGAAGCAAATGAAAGACACATCCGAAGGTGATAACTGAAAATAATTCTCTTTTTGAAATATGTTCATTGTTAATAGTCTATATACATGCACTAATAGAGCTAAGATCTTATTATGCATGAAGCACATGAAAAGACAATAATTATAATCAAAATTATGACAAGTATGCAATCAAGTCAATGTTCTCTGCGTTTGTTAGTCTTGATAGAAACTCAGTTCCAGTAAGATAATAATTCTGTTAAAAAAATATATATGAAATGGACTCTGTACTTGCAAAGATATTACAATACGTCCCTCATTTAAAATGCTTGCAATAAATTCCAAAACTTATATTATTAGAGAGTATGTTATTGTCAATATGAATTCAATTGTGCCTACACAGATTTAATATTTACAAAAATACCCTAAGAACAATAAAGTAGCAAATGATGTGAACTATTTATGAAGAAAAACATGGTTCACTAAATATAAAATTAGCAATGAATAACATTCGAATCAAGACAATTACCATTTACAGGTGAACACAAATTCAGTTACATGTATTTGATTTACCTATCACACAATGGCTCTAAGCCCATGCATAAAAAATATGGTATTAAATTAATTTAAAATTATAAAAATAAATAATAATAAAAATAAAAACCTCTGTAAACGTAATAAATACATTGATAACATTTGTTCCATCAAATTATGAGCAGCATCATTAAGTTCAATAAATATAAAAATACAATTAACACTTTTATAGTACAGTAATAAATAAACATGTTGGAATGGCTTGGTAACACTCATATTAACTTAAAAGACTTCAGCAAAATCTCTAGCTAATGGGTTTAATACTTGAATTTTTTTTTTTTATATAATTCACGTGAAATAAAATCACCATCAATACTTTTGCATGTTGGACCCATATCCACTCATATAATAAAGAACTTGACACTGTTCAAGAATTATAAATACAATTGGAAAGGGTAATATGTATTTAAATCTTGACAGGGATGTTTCAAATACCATATCATATATAAATTCGTGAATAACAGTGTGATCTACGGGTGGTGAATGGGACTCATACTGAAAGGCTGCACTCAAGCACGGTTACAAATTACCAAGTCCCCCCTCCCCAAATATAAGGCAATGTTAAGTTTTCCTATGGCAAATTCCCAGATCCATCCTGCCAAAATACCATCGTGCTATCGCGAATTCCATCAACACTAAGAACAACGACACAGTTGATACAATATCATTAAATTACCTCTTCTTTCTCTGTCGGTTTAACCTCTCCCTTTTCCATCCTACATGCCACTATGTATAGCGGGAAGAATTACTGAATTGCATGCTAGACATCTCACAAGTGTGGGCCTCATTAAATTATCAATAAACAAAATTTTAATCTGGTGTAATTTTAGAAGAAAACTGTTAGAAGACTAATAATCAATTCAAACAATGGAGACCTTCAGGGTCAATGAAATAATATGGTGATAACAGAACAATAATAAGATGAATGTTAGGAAACTGTCTATTCTCCAACCTCTTTATCTGTTATGAATTTCTGAAAATAAGCAGTTCCCTTACTGAGAAGCTGTCAGCTAACTGAGCTAGAGCTGCTTTGTATTTGGCTGATAGTTTGTAAACCCGACTACATATAACAATGAAATATAACCTATGTATTTAGTTTATAAACTAGTTGGTCTATGAAAATGCTCAAAAGGGAAAGAAAAAATAACATATGCAGATATATGTTGCATTTTTTACTAATGGCGGGTATTTGACTCTCCATCATCCACCCATATGAAGCCAGTTATGTAGCCAATTTACCAACACAGTCATTGCATAGAGTGCGCCATAGGAAGACGGTCTACGCTACACCTGCAATGAGATGAGGTGACGAACATTTATTGGGATCCCACATGCGAACAGGAGCCCGAGTGAAAACCCCTGTGTTATCTGGATCACAGGCTTGCCCAACATGTCATAAATCAGGGGTATGAGTCCTGAGCTCTAGCCATTGAACCAATATGACAGCTAACATACTTACAAATGGCTTTTGAGGAACTCGGAGGTTCATTGCCACCCTCACATAAGCCCACCATCGGTCCCTATCCTGAGCAAGATTAATCCAGTCCCTAGCATCATATCCCACCTTCCTCCATCTATGTCTCGGCCTCCCCAAAGGTCTTTTCCCCTGAGGTCTTCCATCTAACACTTTATATGCATTTCTGGATTCGCCCATATGTACTACATCCCCTGCCCATCTCAAACGTCTGGATGTAATGTTCCTAACTATATCAGGTGAAGAATACAATGTGTGCAGTTCTGCGTTATGTAACTTCCTCCATTCTCCTGTAACTTCATCTCTCTTAACCCCAAATATTTTCCTAAGCATCTTATTCTCTAATACCCTTAACCTCTGTTCCTCTCTCAACATGAGAGTCCAAGTTTCACAACCATACAAGTAGCTAACATGAGAAATATATTACAAAATGAGTATTTTAAATTGTGGACTTCTATACAAAAGACTACATTCCATTTCATCGTCTTATCTCATTAACATCAATGTCACCAATGCTACCCTCAAGAGGTGTATTTTGTGAATAACAACTTAACCACATTTGATCTGTATACTTGGTTCTTAAATATAAAAGTGGAAGAGCTTCTATCAGTGAATATTATTCAATAATAATGAAAGCTGATAATAATAGAAATACAAGGATATAACAGTAAACTGGAAAATACAGAGTGTTCCAAAAGTCTCCATACACAGGGAATGTCAGTTCAAAATATAAATTTCACTATGTGGTAAATGTAGCGGCCTTCAAGAGTCGGGCGGAGGTCAATAAATGCATTGCAACCAGTTCCAATGTAAACACTGCAACATGTTCGTTGTCACATGACAGGGGTCGACGTCCCAGATTTTCTTCTGGTAGACCTGCAACTTAAAGTGACCTCAGAGGCAAAAATCAAAGGGTATGAGATCTGGAGAATGGGTTGACCACATTAAGCACATGTGACATTTTTATTTCGAACTAAAATTTCCTAAGTATAACAGAGACCATATTGATTTCATTGGAATAACAAATTTACTATTAGGAATTAGTTTTAAGATTAATTTGATGAAAAACAGCTAAAATAAATTTAAAAAGAAAAGTGTTGGGCAAAAAATATTTAATTTCTTATATAGATGTTATCTAAGGACACTGAACTGTACAAAAAATATTACCAAAAATTACGAATCTCCTCTCCATATACAAATAGGCCACTGATGCTAGATACAGTCTGGAAATATCAACTTATTACTTGACATTAAGTTTTTGCATTTGGTCATAAAAAAGATAAGTGTTCAAATATTACAACATGCGATCTACATTAGAACTTTTATCCTTCATATACTATTATCTTGCAGAAATAATGACTTTATACTTTTAACATGGTAGTAAAAATCAGTTCCATTTACCATAGGTCCACATCAACAATAAAATCTGAGGAATAATGTAATGGATTTGGGGATACTATAACAGAAATCAATAACTTTTCTATCTTTGTTCCTCTCATATACACCAGTATCTTTATTCTATAAAAGCATAGTGCCAACCATAGATGCGTTCTTCATCTGTGATTAGAAATCTATGTTATTGGTAACCATTCTTAGTCTTGTTAAATAAAGGACCACAACATACATATATGAGTACGCTACCATATTGTTTTGTTTAAATGTCCATCATTATTATAAATAGATGGCAGCAAAACACATGCTTTGCAAAAATTATAATAGTACTATTATCCATGTCAACCTTACAGCAATAACAATAAAGATGACAAATATTCCTTTACAGTTACAAAACAGTGTAAAGTACCTTAAACGAATTTTTAAAGAATTCACGTACAAGATGATAATCCTGATTTTACTAACAGCCCAGATAAGCGAAATCGTATTCATTTTGCTCAGCATATGGGACATATTGGTCTGCTATGTTCCCTCTCCAGTGACAAACCACCTTCGACAGCAGATATTGGCAATTTCTAGGACTTTTCGATTATGGTTAAGTATGAGGCAAGGTCTCAACAAGAGAAGAGGGCAATACAAGGCACACATTCACTTCCTTCATCAGGAAATGAACAGCAACAGTTTGGTTTGTAACATTTAGCACAAACTGGTAATGAAATTTTTGACTAAAATTAATAAATAAAGCATGATGCAGTCTTTTATCATTTGAAGCTACATTTAACGAACTTTATATTAAATATAACTTATGGGGTAAAATGAAATTATTTGTATTTGTAGGTATCTACTTCATTAACTGAAACTGTGTATGTGTATTTAATGGAACTAAGCACAACATGTCAGATCAAGAAGAGCAGAATCTTTATATACTTTCCACAACGATTATTTAAACTTGATTAAGTCACTATAATCTCAATAACGTTTTGAAACATATACTTAAGGTAAATCATTATCAATGTTGCCTATCAATCGTCATCCTATTTCACCTTTTCTTCCTCTTAATATTATCAGCCACATTCAATTCAATATGTCTGTAATCGCAGTTAGTATTTCAGTTATGAAATAGAGCCTATATACACGAAAAAGTATCGTCTAATTGTCTGCATGCTTGTATAAGTTTATCCCATTATTGCCACTATGTATATTTACTAACCGTAAAATAAATACCTAAAACAATAACAATTACAAAGACAATAGCTACTCCAAACAAAACGAGACGATGTTGCATAGATCGCATGATCATTCCACTGACAATCCGTGAACTCCGTCCCAACTCTGCATCTGTTTCCCGTAGCTGAAAGTAAAATACACATTATTTTAGAAAAAAATTTAAATATCTAGGAAAACCTGAGGTATCCATTTTGTAATTATCTTCGCTCAATAGAACACATTTGCATCATGCAGATTTTTTGACATTAGAATGCAGTATGTGAAAAGAAGAAGTCTATATATTTCAGATTTCAACAAAATATTACATATTGTAGGCCTAATTCTAATTTACTTTATTAATCATTAGTAAAATTAAAATATAACTGTCATTTTAACTCGTGAGATGTAAACTGAAACTGAAATATGCGAATCTGTTACATTTTATATATGTATAACTTTTTTCTGTACTTGATCATTGTGGTAATTAATATAGTTCACTCCTCAAGCTAGGTGTTAATATTTTCTGATAACGTGTTCCAGCCTGATTTGAAGAGATGTAAACTCAAAACAGTAATGAACATAGGTTGCACATTTATAATATTATAATCACTGATGGGAATGACTTCAGAATACCACGTAAGTACATATGTCGCTATCGCTTTATTCAATTATTTATTTTTGGTCCAGCGGACATATCTTTTTTATGAACTTATTTATCTACCTTTGTGCCATCAATAAAAAATATGGGTTTTAATTATTTTTAATTTGCACAATCTGTACATAAGTACTTACTCGATATTCTGAAATGGGGAAAATTTTAGAACACAGATTGCACCTACCAAATTATGTCTTAAAATACTAAAAAGAGCAGATTTGTCTGCGTTTGACGAATGCGCATCATTATATTTACGAAAAGGCACTTTTCAGTGCCAATAATTTATTTTGTGTGCACAAGATTGGAATTTTGAAGTAAGAGGGAAAGGGTGCAATCCGTGTTCTGGAGTTTATCCCTGAAATGTAGCACACTGATGATCTATTGTTATTTATATTAAATAATAAATAAATAATTATAATTAGTGCCACTTACTCTACTTCGTGATTTCTGAATTGTTTCCCGCTGAGCATGTAAATCTTGCAACACTTGAGAGCCAATTTCTTCAGTCTCTAATATAATTCTGTATCCTGTAGTAAGATGACGTCCAGTTCGTTCTAATCTCTCAGAATTGTCAAGAAGTCTTAATTTTTGTTCTTCATTCATGCTGACTCCTCCCCCATATAGATCATCTTGCCCAAAGAAGCCTACAAAAAGAGCAATTAATAGAAACTTTTTTTAGTACCTTTCTTACATAGTATTATTCAATTTTAAATGTTTACAAGAAGAAACGTACCATCCTGAAATGGAGGGCTTCGCACTTTCATAAACTCTTGACTGAGTCTACCTAGTTCTGCCCTGTAACTATCAACTCGTGTCCTTAAGCGTGGCCGAGCAGTCGCCTCTACCTCTCGAACTTCCAATTCCATCTGCTCAAGCTAGTTTAACAGGAAGAAATCAATTCATAAACATAACTATAGAATCTAGATGTGTTTAACATGTGAACAACATAACTCTTTGTGTTTGACATTTCTATTACCCATATTACAACTTTATTTTAATACTTTTAATCGTTTTTACTTTAATGTAGTTTAATTTATAATCTGTAATCTATATTTATAATCTGTTCAGAGTGACCCCAAACTTCTCACGTCCCTTAATACTTACCAGTTCCTGGGCCTCTTCCATGTGTCTTTCAACATCAAGGACAAGTGTCTTCTTGTCAGCTACGGCAATATAAAATAAAGATATGCTGTAATTACGTGTGCTATAAAGAAGATCACTCCTTAAATTACAACTCTGCCGTGCATGGACTATTCTATTTGGTACTGTATGATTGTCTGAATTCCAATTATGAGTTTAAAATAAGAAAGTATACCATAACATTTCAAATATGACCAAACGAAACATAAGAAAGTTTTGTGCCACATACCGCCATGTGATGATGTTAATTTTCCAATCTTGGCCGTAATATCCGCTGTCAAAACAGCATATTGTTGCTCATAGTTCTCCATTAACGACGCCATGTTTCCTTCTGCTGTCAAAATAACAATTGTAGTCGTTTTACAACTTTGTTGTTTGTTATTTGTGTGTTGGTAGGTCAAATTCACATCACCCAGTAATTTTGTAATTTAATATTTATTTTGTAGTTTTGTATTATTTGTAAGTGACGAAAACATCTTTAAATTTTGTTTTTATTTTCCTCCGGAAGTTCAGTAACACTAGAGAACTTCCCTTCCGGCGAACGAGGTTAGGTGAGTGGTTTTAGACGTGTTTCAGTTTTAAAATCCAAGTCCATCCACATTAATAATACGATTTCTACAATCGTCTTCTGTAAGTTATAAAAGTATTAAGGTGGCTGGTAACATATTTGTAGTAAGAGTTGCGAAAGTCTTACAAATTTTGGAAAATAACATTATTCTGAAGTACATAACCCTATTGTTTCCAGATCGCTAAACCATGGTGCAAAGGCTCGTATACAGACGACGTTTGTCGTACAACACAAAAAGCAATAGAAGAAGAGTGTAAGTATTTTGAGCTGTTTCTTTCTAAATCATTAATGTAGAGGCATGTGTAATATGAATGTTAAAAGATTTACCGTTCGAATATGTAACGCACTGTACATGTGTATCTTTGTACAAAACAGATTTGCAGGTCGGTAACACACAATTTTGATTGAGATTTGAGTTTTATTTACGCCGTAAGGTTTTACGGGGTTTTTTCTCAGTATTGTGGTATTACGTTTGGTAATCAGTATAACACTACCCTTTAAATCCTGTTTAGGTGTGTGCATTAATCGAAAATTAAGGGCTAGAAAATATTGAAAATAGGATGCATATTTATGTGAATTTTTTTCGATTAATACACACACACACACACCTAAACTGGACTCTAATCTTAGAGAAATGTCGCTCTCCCTTTAAATTTCAATCATTTTGGTGTAAACAAAATTGGTCTGGGTACAATACTGTCAACGATGTATCAAATGGTTAGCAGTAGCCGATAAACTCCAGAACACGGAATGCAACCTTTCCCTCTTACTTCAAAATTCCAATCTTGTATACACAAATTAAATTATTGGCACTGAAAAATGTCTTTTTGTAAACATGATGATGCGCATTCGACAAACGTAGACAAATCTGCTGTTTTTAGTATTTGAAGATATAATTGTCAGTGAATCCGTGTACTGAAATTTTCCCACGAGACCCTTTTCTTTAAATTATTTTAAGCAGCTGTATAAAATTACGTAGACTTACAGTTCCGTAGCAAATATTTTCAGGAAAGTGCCCAACAGTGATGTGACATAACCACTGGGACGGACAGTACCTACTTAGATTTACTTTAAACTTTTGCTAATTTGCGACTTACTGTTTCCAACAGTGTCCGCACTCCTGGTGGAAAGTTGGTTTATCAGTACCTGAAGAAGCCAAAGAAGATACCAAGATGTGGTCAATGTAAGGACAAATTGAGAGGTATTCAGCCAGCAAGACCTATGGAAAGATCACGCATGTGCAGAAGAAAGAAGACTGTTAAGAGGGCTTATGGAGGTGTGCTTTGCCATAAATGTGTAAAAGAAAGGTAAACTAATCTATCGTTTATAAAATGTCATTATTTTTGCATACTTGTGCAGGTATTAATAATTCCAGATTGCCACGGTAATTAATGAGGTTAGGTTTGTTCCTGTGTATAGGTAAATAAGCACCCTAAGATAACTTGAGTGATCTCTCGCAATTTATTCTGTTTTTTTTGGGGGGGGGGGGAGGTAATTCTATAGAAGAACTAGACCAGTGGTACTCACTAGAAATTACAAGAAAACCGAATCTGTTGGAGAGCTGCATCAAATTTCACAGTACTCGAACTTGGTAACACGTAGCCTTATTACGTTTATATATAAACATACATTCATTACTGGTTAATGTCATTGATTTTTATATTATTATTATTATTATTACTACTACTACATAATTTTAAGATAACTTACACTTATATAGACTACAGCTGTGAAATTGATGGTCGAACTCTTGCAACTCTTCTGCACAATTTTGTCAATACGAGCTGGTTGATTTGTGACATATCCTCAGCAGGTTTTCCGAGTTCACATTGGTGAGACGAGATCTATGTTTACCCTTGATGAACTTTATCTTGCTGAAAGTAATTTTACAAATATATGTTGATCCAAAAAGGCACAAAATTTTACATGCACAAATACCAAGTTTTGGAACTGTATTCCAAAACTCTAAAACTGAATTTGTTTTTCGTTTCTCTTGAAAAATACCTGCTAGTTCTGAATCCTGCTGGAGACCACTAAGTTCATTTTTGGGATTTCTAATCTCAGGACCAAAAATTGACAACTCTGTTAGGCCCTTTACACACTTGAAGAGATCTCGCTAGCGAGAAATATGTTGCAAGAAAGAGGCGAAGAGCCTTCCTCGACACACTTAGCGAATTCTTGCTGTCACAGATCACACCTTGCTATGATCATCTATGCACTGCCGTCATGCAGGGAGCATTTTGCTGATTATAGTAATCACTCATTGGGGAAAATATTACAGGTTATGTATTTACGTATATTGTCGTACTTAAACATATAACCTGTAAGTGTATTGTCGTACTTTACAAATTATGTACGAACACTACTATGTTGAATGTGAATCTTCAGACGATGAGGAACTGGAGTAATATAAACATATTTTGTTAATGAAAAGAAAAAGTAGGCCCAAAATTAAAGCCAGAAATATCTGGAAATCGCATTGTATCTCACGAAGATAAGGCGAGTTTCGGACATTGATTTTGATTTGGATGATGATACGTTCAGGCGATATTTCAGGTTGAATAGACCTCAGGTTTTTTGTCATTCATGATATGATAGAAGATTCTTTGCTAAGTTATGATTAAAATAATGTAAACTGTTAAGACATACAGATACATTATTTCAAATGTTATAATTAATACCTGCCATTAAATTGCATCAAAATAAAATATGTTGTTGTTTTCTAATGCCAGGCGTTTGACAATAAAGTCATTTGACCTCTTGCACTCCAATATTTTTCAAAGATATTATCATGACCAGCCACTGAAGCACAGATTTTGAGGTGTTCGAATCCATTTCTTGGTTTGAGTTGCACAATGGGCAGTTAGGGGACTGATATATTCCAATTCTATGCAGGTGTTTGGCCAAACAATCATGGCCTGTTGCCAATCTAAATCCACCTACAGACGATTTTCGTGGTAAATCGGGAAGTAACTGTGGATTTTGATGCAGAGAGTTCCATTTTTTCCCTTGGGATTGAGTTATCAAATTTTGTTTGTTGAAGTCTAAGTATGTAGATTTAATAAATCTCTTCGCAGAGTAATACGTAGATTTAGTAACAGGTCTGTAAGTAGCAGTGCTGCCCTTCTTTGCTAAAGCATCCGCATTCTCGTTTTCCAGGATTCCATAATGGGATGGTATCCATTCGAATACAATTTTTTTATTGAGTGATATTAATTGAGAGAGCATTTTAGTTATTTCTGCTGTTTGAGATGAAGGTGTGTGTTTAGAGACTATTGATAGAATAGCTGCTTTGGAGTCTGACAATATAACTGCATTCCTAAATTTATTGATGTGGCATAGAAGATTCCTGAGACATTCACTTATTGCAATGATTTCACCATCAAAATTTGTTGTTCCATATCCAAAAGATCTATAAAGTGAGAAGAGACAGCACATAACACCTGCACCGGCACCTTGTTCTCTGGAGATCAAGGATCCGTCAGTGTATAAATGAAGCCAATTTTGTGGAGGGTACCTAATATTAATTGTCTCTAAAGACAATTGTTTCAGTATTTACTTCTGATTTCAGTATTTCTTCTGTTAAATTTAGATTATATTCTATATTTAATAGAGTTAAAGGGTTTGGTTTAATTTGTAAGTTTTCTTTTAAATTCGGGATATTGATTTTCTGTTTTAATTCTTGAACAATGGATATGAAACTTTTTTGAGTTTTCAATCTACAGAGGAGACTGTATGAATGCCAATATAGCCCTACTTATTTTCAGATCATCTGATATTTGTCTCCAGATTTTTTCTTTAAGTTTCGTCTTTTTATAGTTTTCATCCAGTGTATTATATAAATAGGCCTACAAGTGACATCATACAAGTTTGATAAGTTTCTGACTCCAATTTTCAGCCATCTTTCCTCATTGTCAATAAAAACAATACAATTCATCGCCACCTGTGATATTACTTTTTCATCTTTTTCTACAGTACATTCAATCGTCATAAAAGAGTACAAATGTCAAACATCTTTGATAAATGTGTTAAGAAAATTCACTGAGCTACCGATTTCAGCGACAAACTTGCTCGAGGTGTTTGCCTCGAGCGAGAATCTCTTCCAGTGTGTGGATGTCCGTTTGAATCCATGTCATCAATCTTTGATTTTTCTCGCCAATGAAAACTCTTCAAGTGTGTTATGGGCCTTACATCTGCTGTCTTTACTGACCAGAGATTTTCGACTAATCGAAATAGGTTTCGAAACTTTAAAAAATCATTAAATCTCGTACTCAAATCATGGCATAGTACACTTGATCAAAATGAAAGTGGCTGGCCTCTTGAGCAGTGAAAATTTTCCCTTCAGGTGAGTGCACAGTTCGCTACTGTAAACCTCCGTGTGCCACTTTCATTAACTCCATAATACTAGGCGCTGATTTGGGCTATCTTCACAGCATGCTTCGAATCTCCGTAGAGAATTTTTTGTTTTGTTCTTCTATTTTCTACAACTCGTTTTAGTGTAATATAGTCAAATAATATTGCTTTTGTTACTTCATGTTACTTGCAGATAATTACCAAATTGGTGAAAATTTGTTGTTATAATTCTAGGAAATGATATATTTTGTCATCAGAATTATGGTTTTTCTTCTTGTTTACAATTACTACGTTTAGGTCCTAATGATCACGGATTTAGGTTAGTATAATAGTCATATTGCCTGTAGCACAACTTGCAAATTAATTATTGCCAATTATTTAACCATCAACATATTTATGGAATGTTCCTTAGGCAATAGAGTGTAAAGGAGCAGGAATTAATAAAATAATTAACACAGCATTTTAACACCTCCACAGCATGCTTGGCGTGGAGAAATGGTTAAGCTACTTAACTTCTATGCAGACAGTTCGAGTTCGAATCTCTGTAGTGAATTTTTTGTTTTGTCTTTTATTTTATTTTTTACAACTAGTTTTAGTGTAATATAGTCAAATTATTTTGCTTATGTTTCTTCATGTTACTTACAAATAATTACAAAATTGGTGAAAATTCGTCATTATAATTCTAGGAAATCAGGATATATTTTGTCATCAGAATTATGGTTTTTCTTCTTGTTTACAATTACTACGTTTAGTCCCTCATCATCACGGATTTAGATTAGTTATTAGAAATTCAAAAAATTTACAAAACACTTCGACTTTGACACTCCTTTTTAATTGTCATGTTCACACTGAATTGGAATATGCCTCAATAATTTGGTCACCCACTTGTAAATCACACAGTAATCAAATTGAAAAAATTCAAAAACAATTCTCAAGATATCTTTATTTTTAAAAATATCATTATTCGGCCTTTCATAACAAAATTTCGTACAACACTCTACTTGTTGAATTTAATTTAATGTCTCTTGCAAGTCGTAGATTACTTGCTGGGCAATTTTTATTGTATAAAATATTCAATAGTCTACTGGATAATAATGAAATATCACAAATCCAGCTTAATGCTAGAACATCACATTTAAGAAATCGTCAATATTGTTATATTATAAAAAAAAAATCAAACACTTCAGGACATAAAAATTCACCAGTGTTAAAAATGTGTTCAAAATTCAATGAAATGTGTAAAACATGGGATCTAGATTTCAGAATTTCTTACATGAAATATAAATATTTTATTTTTAATATATTGACAGTAGTTGATTTTAAATAATATTGCTATTTGTTACTCTATAATTTGTCATTTATAGCTACATTTTACATCTTTTGGTTATGATATCTATATTTATCTATTTTTCATTTATATTTATTTTGTATTTTTTATTTATATCTTAACATGTGTCTTTTATTTATGTAGTATGTATTTGTCTTTTTTTTATCTTGCATTTGTATCAGTTTTATCTCTTTTTTCATGTTATCTCCAATTTTATGTTCTAAGCGAATATTTGTACTGTCTATTGTAATTGAGGTTTTGCCCTGTTGTAGACATAAATAAACAAACTTCACTAAAATGCGTCCCCCCCCCCCACCCCATTAAGTTGTGTTGGAAATAAAGTGGCCTGTATTGGTTTGGCAGTATACTTTTCGTAAAATTGTTGTGTATCAGTAGCCTATTTCTTAATGATAGCAAATCTTTGTTTCTCTTGTTCAAGAGTGTTTATTCTTTTGCAGAATTGTTAGAGCCTTCTTGATTGAAGAACAGAAGATTGTTGTGAAGGTTTTGAAAGCACAGCAAGCATCAGCAAAGGCAAAGAAAGGAGATAAATAAATATGTAATATGTTTCAAAAGAAAAATTATACATTCTTAAAATAAACTTTGTATTTTCTTTGTTTTTTGTAATATGTCAACCATTTTAATATTTACCCACACACTTCTATAGAGAACTCCTATGCCAACTAGAGAAAAAATAATATATACAGTGCGTTTGCGTCACGCTTGATCTGAAGAACTTGGGCAAGAGAAAGCATTTAGAGTGTGAGGTAAAATGCGGCATTTAAGATCCGTAATTTCTGGCGTATTGCACTCGTATAACTTTCATTAATTAATGGCATGCACACAATCGTCATTTTATTTCATTAACCTATGTTACAGTAGTTACTGAAAGCATTCAAACATTCCCGACATCTTTTGATGAAATTTGAATTCACATGCAAAAGTTCTTCTACAGTAACTCTGTAAGGTTTCATTTTTAAAAGTTTAGTAACCTTATGGGCTGAAGTTTTTATATACCTACTTCTTGTGCAACATGGCATAAAGATTTATTAGGAAAATGTTCAAGTCATGCACCAATATCATCAATTTTTGTTTCTGTTAGAACCCTTCGTTTTGGCCTACAAATTTTAGAGTTCAGTGATCCCATTTCTCTTAATCTCATGACAAGGTTTCGAACAGTACCTCTGTTTGGAGGTCGAATATCGGAGAATTTGTCTACAAATTGCCTACACACTTGTTGGTATGCATCAGTTTTGACATAAGTTTCGTACATCAATATTCGCTGTTGTAAAATAAACTTTTCAGCTAGCATTTCAACTATCTAAACTAATTTAATGCACAGTACACACACTTCAAACATATTTAAAAGAAATACACAAACACATTATGTAATATCACTAACATCTCAGACTGTACTAAGCTGTGGCAGTCACCGGTAACATACAGGTCCGAGCAGCCTTGAAGCATGAAGCAATCTGGAGTTGGGATCTTTCTGCATTCTTCAGATCAAGCATGATGCCACCGCATTGTTCTTTATTTAATTTTTTTTTTATTACATTTCATGTAATATTTAGTTACATTCAAGGAAGAAAGCATTACAATTTTTTGTTTTTGAAACCCTTACCATATCTCTTTGCAATAAATTCAGTATAGTTACTAATCATGTTCATGAATACTTCCTAATAGATTGTCCTTCCTAAGTCCTTTTATATTTTTGCTTTTGAAAAAGAGATCACACTGTTCTTTTTACGTTGTGTTCATTCTGGTTTTCGTGTATTTCACCTGTTTTGGTCTAAGCCAAAGAGGAATTGTTCTGATCTTTATTTTCTTAACATATGCGAACTGTGCAAATATAAGGCGGAATTGTCTGAATTTCAGGTAGTTGAATCATATGATGCAGTAAAGATTTCTTCTTGATTAGTTACACAATCACTCTTCCAGTCTCGTGTCTTTATAACATTTTCTGGATCATTTAATCCTACAAATGATTGATGTCTTGATTGGCCTTTTTGAAGCTGCTTCAGTTTTATGTCATTCACTTCAACTGTGATTTTCAGTTTCTATGTTAAATAGCTTTTACTTTCTCATTGTGTGAAGCATGTAGAGGAAATATGAAGTATTGTGAAACCCCAAAATATTTAGAGATTTTCACGAAAATTTATGTTTAGAGCATCCCTGACAACATAAAATTTATTTCTTGGCATGTCATCTGTAAGCATCTCCTAAAATGTGCAACGAATTTTATTCATATTCCATATCTGTAAATCAGAAATAATGCAAATGAATTATAATCATCTTTATTATAAGAATTAATGAGTGTGTCCATGTATGGTGGGTCCCTATCACCACGGCATGGCGCGTCCTCAGGTTGCGGATAGAGGAGACGGCCTCCAGATATGGAGGGTAGCTGCGAATATATTGAATAAGCAGTCGTGGACAGCCGATAAGGGGTGGTCCTCCAGCTTGGGGGTTGGGCGAAGGGCTAACAACCCATCACTGTAAAAAACAGCTTGTTACGAATCCCTACAATAAGCCTCGGAATAGGACTGATTCTCTGGCATGACCACAGCAAAGGAATAAGGTTTTGAGATTTGGCACTTGGAACGTAACTAGTCTTTATAGAACAGGAGGGATAACATTAGTAGCAAAAGAACTAGCTAGATATAGAATAGACTTCGTGGGAGTACAAGAGGTTAGGTTAGATGGGAATGGCATATCACAAATAGGAGATTACTTGTTGTATTATGGGGAAGGAAACAATAATCACCAATTAGGAACAGGATTCTTTGTTCATAAAAGAATAAAATCAGCAGTAAAAAAGGTCGAATTTATCAGTGACAGGTTATCATATTTAGTACTTAAGGGTAGATGGTGCGACATCATAGTTATAAATGCTCACGCCCCTACAGAAGAGAAAGACGACCATATAAAGGATAGCTTCTATGAGGAATTGGAACATACTTTTGATCAGTTCCCTAGATATCACATGAAAATTTTATTGGGGGATTTCAACGCTAAAGTAGGATGGGAGGATATTTTTAGACCAACTATTGGAAAAGAGAGCCTACACGCAATTAGTAGTGACAATGGAGTTAGATTAGTCAACTTTGCCACATCGAAAAATTTAATTGTCAGAAGTACAACATTCCCCCATAAGGATATACATAAATATACTTGGACTTCTCCAGATGGATTGACACACAACCAAATGGATCACATCTTGATAGATAAACGGAGACATACTAGTATAGTAGATATTCGAACTTTCAGGGGTGCAGACTGTAATTCTGACCATTATTTGGTGATTGGAGAATTAAGAGAAAGATTATCAGTAGCCAAGCGAGTAGAGCAACAAGTTAATATTACTAAATTCAATATTTTGAAATTAAAGGACGAGGAAGCTAAGCAAAATTATCAGGTCGAAATTTCGAATAGGTTTGCCACTTTAGAAAGTTCCGACGAAGTTGAGAAAGAATTAGATGTTAATAGCGTGTGGGAAAATATCAAAATTGCAGCTGAGCAGAGCATAGGTTATTATGAAACTAAGAAAAAGAAACCGTGGTTTGATGAAGATTGTTGCATGGTAGTAGAAAGAAGGAAACAGGCAAAATTGAAATTCTTACAGGATCCAGTTGGGGAGAAGAGAGAGAATTATTTCAATGAAAGACGGGAAGCAAGTCGTATACTTAGGAATAAAAAGAGAGGTTACTTGAAGGAAAAACTGAATGAGGTAGAAACAAATAGTAAGAATAAAAACATTCGAGATTTATATAAGGGTATAAAGGAATTTAAGAACGGATATCAGTCAAGGGTAAACGTGATCAAGGATGAGAATGGTGGCTTGCTTGCAGACTCTCCATCAATCCTAAACAGATGGAAAAACTATTTTGCGCAACTACTAAATGTACATAGGCCAAATAGAAATGATTGGGACGAAATTGAAATACAAACTGCTGAGCCATTTATACCCGAACCCACGCTTTCAGAAGTCGAAATTGCGATAGAAAATCTGAAAAAGTAAAAGTCTCCAGGTATCGATCAAATTCCAGCAGAATTAATACAAGAGGGTGGAGTGCATTATATAGCGAAATTTATAAACTTGTAGTTGCTATTTGGGAAAAGGAAATTGTACCAGAACAATGGAAGGAGTCTATAATTGTACCTATTTTTAAAAAGGGGACAAAACCAACTGTGGTAACTTTTGAGGAATTATCACTTTTGTTGACGTCGTACAAAATTTTGTCCACTATTCTTTTGAGAAGATTAACTCTGTACGTAGATGAAATTATTGGGGATCATCAGTGCGGTTTTTGGCGTAATAGATCGACTATTGATTTTTTGTATTCGACAGATAATGGAGAAAAAATGGGAGTATAAGGGTACAGTACATCAGTTATTCATAGATTTCAAAAAGGCATATGACTCGGTTAAGAGGGAAGTATTATATGATATTCTTATTGAATTTGGTATTCCCAAGAAACTAGTTCGATTAATTAAAATGTGTCTCAGTGAAACACACAACAAAGTCCGTATAGGTCAGTTTCTATCTGATGCTTTTCCAATTCACTGCGGGCTAAAGCAGGGAGATGCACTATCACCTTTACTTTTTAACTTCGCTCTAGAATATGCCATTAGGAAAGGAAACAGAGAGGGTTTGGAATTGAACGGGTTACATCAGCTTCTTGTCTATGCAGATGACGTGAATATGTTAGGAGAAAATACACAAACGATTAGGGAAAACACGGAAATTTTACTTGAAGCAAGTAAAGCGATCGGTTTGGAAGTAAATCCCGAAAAGACGAAGTATATGATTATGTCTGGTGACCAGAATATTGTACGAAATGGAAATATAAAAATTGGAGATTTATCCTTCGACGAGGTGGAAAAATTCAATTATCTTGGAGCAACAGTAACAAATATAAATGACACTTGGGAGGAAATTAAACGCAGAATAAATATGGAAAATGCGTGTTATTATTCAGTTGAGAAGCTCTTATCATCCAGTTTGCTGTCCAAAAATCTGAAAGTTAGAATTTATAAAACAGTTATATTACCGGTTCTTCTATATGGTTGTGAAACTTAGACTCTCACTCTGAGAGAGGAACATAGGTTAAGGGTGTTTGAGAATAAAGTGCTTAGGAAAATATTTGGAGCTAAGCAGGATGAAGTTACAGGAGAATGGAGAAAGTTACACAACACAGAACTGCACGCATTGTATTCTTCACCTGACATAATTAGGAACTTAAAATCCAGGCGTTTGAGATGGGCAGGGCATGTAGCACGTATGGGTGAATCCAGAAATGCATATAGAGTGTTAGTTTGGAGACCGGAGGGAAAAAGACCTTTAGGGAGGCCGAGACGTAGATGGGAGGATAATATTAAAATGGATTTGAGAGAGGTGGGGTATGATGATAGAGACTGGATTAATCTTGCACAGGATAGGGACCGATGGTGGGCTTATGTGAGGGCGGCAATGAACCTTCGGGTTCCTTAAAAGCCATTTGTAAGTAAGTAAGTATTAATGAGTGTGTTAAAAAAATATAATTTAGATTGAAATTTGCATTTAATTATTTTTTTCATTGCAGTAAAACTCCAATATAATGTGGCTATTAGGGGGACTTTTTCATTCTTGCATTATATAGCTTATCTGCAGTATATCAGAAGGTGATCTATAGAATGACAAATGACAGGTTGGGAAAACAGGGAAATGCATTATTCGTAACTTAGGTCAAATGCAAAATAAAATTACTACTATGAAAGATAAAATACTTCAAGTAAAACCTTGGATTACGAGTAACTTGGTTTGCGAGTGTTTTGCAAAATGAGCGCACAATGAGGATACATTTTTGTTTGATAAATGAGAATATCTTGCAATACAAGCAGCACAATTTGTACATAATTTGCTTTGCTTGTCGTGTGTCACATGATTGATCAATGATGCTTCGACATGATCGAAGGAACGAGCCTTACTCTTCGAGAATTTTGGAAAAACCAGTTCCATATTATGAACAGCCTTCAAGATTATCGACAGCACATGGCAAGGGGTCACCAAGAGAACCCTCAATTCTGCTTGGAGAAAACTGTGGCCTGAATGTATTCTTGAAGATTAATCAGAGGAGCACCAGTAGTGGAAGAAATTGTTACATTGGGAACGACCTTGGGACTGGAAGTGAATGTGTGAAGTGAGTACAACAAGAATATTGTCGGTTTATACATTGCACAGGAATAAGTACAGTAGTGAACTAATTACGAAAGAAACATAGGTAGCTAATCAACTAAATGTTATAATAATTAATGAATAAATTGGGTTAGAAGTACACTTATGCATTCCCATGTGCAGTCAGAAAATAGAAGGATTTGACACTTCCACTAAAAACTTATCCCCCTTGCTGATGTCAGTCGTGTCGTGTGTGTGATCTTCCTGATTGATACTGGATATCTGTGAGGTTGACATGACATTGCATCTCTATCCAAAATAATAGGACTTCACGTTGAAGATATATATTCTTACATATATATTCTTGTCCTACTTCGGATTCAAATCCATCACTGGCTCAGAAATAGTTTCATAAAGAATAAGTTGTATATGAATACTAAATCATATGTTTTCTTAAATTACAAAGTAATAGTCAAGAATTGAAGATTAATAAATTCCTATATAAAAGGTAAGGGGAAAGGAACTGACCACCCTACCCCATTATCTCGGCCTATTTGCCTCATAAGTGATCCCTTCTTGGTATCACTTGCGAGGTTCAGACCTGTCTTCGGACAGTTGACTGAGCAACAATATAGAAAGCCTTTGCTGAGGCATAAACATGTACTTCTCTCGATGAACATGACTGAAGGCATGCTAGAACAAAAAAAAAAAAAAAAAAAAATCATGAAGTTTAGTATCGTATCTCTCATTCCGTGAAGGAGAGTTCAGTGGTCCAATTTCAAGGACTAGCGAGACCTCCGTTCTCTATGGCTGTATGTGACGTCATGAGGTATGTCTGTGAAGAAAATGGCTGCGTTAGGTAGTAACCCTGACTGGGGCGGAAAAGCAGGTTTAATTTTAGGAATTGGAGTGTTTTTAGGACAAGGAAACTCTGGTGAGTATTATAAATATGTTATTATAATATCCTTGTTATCTTGTGGATGTGGCTAATATATTCCGTGGTGTTTGCCTAGTGTATAGCAATACGTCGAGACATCAATGTTTACGAATGGCTTCTGTGAGGAAAATATTTAGATAGTAGTTGATATTCAATTAACAAACCCTTAAGGATTATGTTGAGTTAATACATGTTATTGTAGTATTTATAATTTTACTTTGTCTTTTAAAACATTGCTATGAGTCTGTTTATTATTGTGTCAAATTGTAAATGAAAGACTTCATTTTAACAGTTCATGCACAAAAAGTGATTTAATAAAATAAACCAAGGAAAAGTTACAACAAGGTCTATAATTCATTTTTAGAAGTTATCATGACATATATATGTCATTTTAATTTGTATTTATATAACATAGATCTTTTATCAAAATGCTGGAAGTTCTTTAGTATATTGCATTTATGTTGAAAATGTAGTTTATGTGTAGCCTATGTATACACACACTGCAGTATTCGTGCAAGAGGCAAATACAGTAGGTACTGTTTAGGCCTATATACAAGTTAGTAGCGAACATTATCAGAATTTTACGATGTTAACTTTGAAAATGGTACAATTACTTGCATTAAGCAGTTCACGTAGGTCTATATTATTTGTTCAAAATATTAGATTAGGCCCTAATCATACAACATTATAAATAGGCTATTTGATCTATTACGTAGGTGCTTCCAATGCTACAATCTTGAAT
Source organism: Periplaneta americana (assembly GCF_040183065.1). Lineage (NCBI taxonomy): Eukaryota > Metazoa > Arthropoda > Insecta > Blattodea > Blattidae > Periplaneta > Periplaneta americana. The sequence continues at coordinate 58,851,396 of NC_091132.1, forward strand.
CCATCGCTGTTTAGGCTATAGTTTTAATTTGTGTGGAAAAAGAGCAATAGGAAGCCCACCTATGTAATTTCTTATCCTAGCTTTTTTCGTCCAAAAATTAGAATTGCAGCATTCGTACAATAGCTATTTTCTGAACATTTACGTTATTAAATAGTCCAACAACTTATTATTTGTATTAAAGATTCGTGTTACTTTTTCGATATTGTCTTTTGCTTCCAGAAATACAGTCCTACCCGTATCGTAACAATATTTGGCAAACTTATTTTGTATATAGGACGATTATTATTCGACCTTGAAAATCGATGTCATTCAAGAAATGTATCAGACCAAGTCTTTCTCATTTTCCGCACGGTAGGATAGAAAAAAACCAGCAGTGAAAGTCGAGAATTTTCAAACAAGAAGACATGTGGAAGAATGTAATGGTACATTTTTTTTTTTTACATGCGTTGCCTTTAAATAAATATTACTGTAGTTAAGCCTATTACGTAAAATATATAGACCTAGTTAGCTACAGGATGCGAATTAAGATTTCTGATGATGGGGGGGGGGGGATAGAATCCTAGATAGAGAAAACCATACATAAAATTATTATTATCCTCATTCGATACGGCTCAATGCTTGGCTGCACTGAGTTACTTATCTTGCATCTTGATCATAATAATAATAATTATTATTATATCTATGAGCAGGCTTAAGATAAGATGTGTAATTCCTAAGTTATTGATTGTTGTCAACTTGTTGGTGATGATAATACTTCAATATTATTTTTTTTGCTTACTTTATACTTTATAAAGTACATATACTCGTATTAAAACAATTGTATTTTGTGGGAGGGGGGATAGAAGTTATCCCTGGCAGGGATGTTAGTATGAATTTATGAGAGGGGGATAACTTTCAAACAGGAGGGGGGGGGTAATCTCTCCCATTCCCCCCTTAATTCGCACTCTGGTTAGCTATAATAAACAAAAATATTAGGATGCAAGTAGACATGTTTATCTCTGTTGACAGCCCTGCATGAACAAATTCAGATGTGAATGTGTGGTTGTAAATAATTTCTTCGATTTAATTTAAGTCTAGTCGACGCTTTGAAGATGTAAAAGCTTAGATAGAACAAGTCGAAATAATTGATGATTGACATGTTTGTTTTTAAACTAATTTATAATGAATGTAGAGTTTTATGCTACACATTACATTTTGTAAAGAGTCGACTTTTGAAAGTGTGAAAGCTTAGATTTCTTTTTATTTTAGTAGGTTATTTTACGACGTTTTATCAACATCTTAGGTTATTTAGCATCCGAATGAGTTGGTGATAATGCCGGTGAAATGAGTCCGGGGTCTAGCACCGAAAGTTACCCGGCATTTGCTCTTATTGGGTTGAGGGAAAACCTCGGAAAAAAACCTCAACCAGATAAGTTGCCACGGCCAGAAATCGAACCTGGGCCACCTGGTTTCGCGGCCAGACGTGCTAACCGTTACTCCACAGGTGTGGACGAAAGCTTACAGCAAGTCGAAATTGATGATTGACATGTTTATATTTAAAGTAGGTAATTTATAATTAATGTAGAGGTTTATGCTACAGCCTACATTTTGTAAAGAAAATGGTGTAGTTAAAAGTTGCTCTCCACTGACGTATGAAACACTTCTTCGGTTAAACAAGTGCTGAGGTACTGTATGTCCCTGAGAGGATAAAAAGAGGTAGGTCCCTTCCGACTTCGCTTACACTCTTTCAGCTGTCTCCTCTGTAATATCAACATAACTTTGGTGACATTACAAAAGTTTCACGCTAAGTGTACACTCAGGCTATGTCTTATTATATACTAATCTGTGACAGGTTAGGTTAGGCTTTTATTATGCCTTGCATATACGAATCTCTGCAGTATTTTCAAAACCTGGAATTCTTGTTTAGTGATGTTGTCAGCGTAATGGCCGACGTGGAAACGAAGTTACAGTATAAGAATTTTCTGTCGATTTCATTATTATTTCGGGAAATGTTATTATGTCTTATTATGTGTCGGACAGAATCATCTCAGTTTAAGTTGGACACTGGGATGGGTATCCAGTGTGGCTTAGTGGATAAAGCATCAGCACGTAGAGCTGAAAACCTGGGTTCAAATCCCGGTGCCGGAGAGAATTTTTCTCCGTTCCATTACTCTTTCATCGTATGATGACGCAGAATATCTGCATGGAAATATCATATGTACTTCGGTACATTAAACTAATATATATTTCTCGTGTTAAATTTTTACATTACCTCGTTAACATGTTTCTGCCTGTTATCGGCCATCTTCAGAACTGGTTGTTGCTGGTCTTGGCGCCTTTTGTTTGTGATTCCTGTGGGGATGTGCTTGTGTAGTGTAATGTGGAGTCAAAGATTGTATATGTTGTCAGCACTACTCGCTGTAGCTCCCCAAATTCATTACGATGTTGTGTGGGCAAGATCCTATACCTTGACCGAAGTTTCATTACCTCCATTAGAACCAGAACCAGCACCAGCAATTCTTCGACCACGCAACTATGGCACAGGACATGCCCATGTAGCAAAGTTAATTTATAGGCTATACGTACATTTTCATACTTCTTAATCAGTATTAACACAATTTGTTTATAGAATATTTTAATACAATAATACTGTTTAAGTGGTTGCTGAGTAAATGTGTGTAATGTGAAAGTACATCATATGGAAGGTGCCTTTAAAGTTTGGTTTGAGGAGATGTGAAAATAAGTTTAAAATTAATTGCTCACACAGAGTAACTATAATTATAATTACTGTACAATAATAGGAAAATTTAACAGAAGTTTGCATGACACGTTTCTATTAATTTCTACATTGCCATTGTCATAATATGTTCATCTGTCACAGATATGTTTGAGATGAAGACTTGTTATGAATATTACATACAACACACGGATTGACTTCTATTTCGTCGAGCAGCATTAAAGTGTGCACATTGTCTTTTCACCTATTGGAATAATGCAAGCTTTATTCTTCAATCATTACCACTCCCTCAATTGTTCTTTTGTTTCCAGATTGAAATGAAGGTAATCAGTTTTTTCTCCCTCTCATAATGAATCGATGCAGAACTAAATTGCTGTTAATCTGTAAAAACTTTTAAAGCCTTCTCCTCGTCTTGTCGCAGTAGCTGCTGAAGTAACATCTCTAATCCTGTCCCATTAATTTTTGTGTTTAGTAGACGTTTGCTTGAACCTTGCTGAAAATTAGACTGCTATCAGAAAAAGGTCCTCTGGAAAGCATCACAAAATTTCTTTAATATAAGAACTAAATTAAAATAATCCGTGGTGCAACGGCCCATGAAGAGTCAAGGCTGATTGCTGGATTCACGTCCACATGCCTCAGCAGATGTGAACGATAATTCAACCAGCATGGGGGTAACATGTGGTAAGAATGATGATCTCCCCAGCTATTATAGTTGGTTTCAAATTTTGAAAGTAACTGTAAGGCATATCCTGTGTTTATTTTATAAGCCAGGAAAAAGAAAAAATGCTAAAATGAACATATTACCATTATGTTCAAGAAAACAAATTACACTTACATACAGGAATGTCATTGATAATGTCATAAATAACTGACGTTGTTACGAAACTCTTAAAACATGACAAAATGTTTAACTGTCACGACTCAATTTTTATGTAAGGTTATTTGTATAGCCAATTTTATCGCACTTAATTTTTAATTAATGTGAATTTGTCTTGAAATGTATTAAATTAATCATAGCAAATATTTTCTTAAAACTAATCCTTATTGAGTGATGAACCATTTCTCTAGGCCTATTGTATGTTTCCCATTAATAGTTAGAGATGGCCGATATTTCACAAACCGATATTTTGTCACAGGTATTTTTTTGTCACAGATAAACCTGTGACTGATGACGCGAAATATCTGTGACAAAATATCGCTATCGAAATCTGCTCCATATTCAGTACTCTGTGACTGATATTTTCTCCTCTACGTCTAGGTTTGCACGTGCACATGATACAATAACAGCAATCGGGCGGTAGTTTCTGCATCTTACTATAAATGATGTAGTTATTACAAGATTTAAATAATAACACCATTGGTTACCAGTACTTAATCTTGTGTAAAATCCTGTCTGAACAACTGTTTTATTTTGTAATTATTTTCCAATGTTTTTCCGAATACTTATGTTTCATTAATTGTTATTCTATGACTCAATATTATAATGTTAATGCACGACTTAAAATAATTTATCCATTATATTATATACAATAAAAAGGATCAATTTTTAAAACGATTAGGATAATCATATAACCTCAATTTCTCCATACCCAACTACATTTAAAAATGATCAACTGATTGAAAATCTATAATATAACCTCTTGGTACATGAGGTTAACTTTTAACATGTTACTGTTCAGTTAGGTAAGTATTTATTTGTTAATGGTACATGTACATGATTTCTTTGTTGGATTTTCCCATATAAATTACTGATGTGTGGCATGTATAGAGAAATCGTATTCATATTTCACTGCTCTTCAATATTTCCTGCTAATTTTTATCGGTGTGACAAAATATCGGTGTAATTCATGCATATTGTGCTTACGTATCGATATAAAATATCAGTGTGACAAAATCACCGATAAAAGTCACAGATATTTAATTGTCACAGTCACAGTTGTCACAGATACTTGAAAATATCATTTAAGCTCATCTCTAGTAATAGTATATTCAACAGTCAATTTTTCCCTTTGATTTCTGCAATTTTCCTAATGTGTTTCCTTTTTTTAAATTACTCAATATTAGACCTGGGATATTAGAACATCTAAAATAACCTTGTAAGATAATAAAATAGGCACTTAAAATAGTATAATACCTCCATTTTTTTTAATAAACAAAAATTAAACAGTGAAACAATTATTACAACACTTTAATTTAATTTTCTTTGCAATACATAATAATCTTTTCCAAATTTTCCACTGTTAGGCTGTGTATTTTGTCAATAAGTATCGGTTTGTAAGCTACACACAAACAGAGGTTAGAATGGCATGGCTAAACTTAAAGTTGTTATTTCATTGCTAGCAGAAAAGTTATCCCTGTGAATTCTGGAAGCCACTGTCGTAAAAGCGAATTCTATGATGGTTTCTGTTTATGCATTTCTATATTTTTTTCAACTTCGCTTAAAAACACGCCACAAGAAAGAATCTGAATCTTGATAGTTTTATGTTTATTGTTGATCTATAAGACTAACCAATAGGCCTACTACTCTTACTTCACAAATTGAGAAGTTTAAAGAAAAGCTGTTTATAATTTATGGTGTTGATTGTTCACTTTCACTATGTACAGTGCATAATACAGACGTGAAGAGATGTGGATTGTTGAGACTAGGACTCGAACCCAGACTACTTGCTTGACAGGCCGAAGGTCTGCCCACTCAGCCACCAAAGAGGGATGAGCACTGGCTTAGAATGACTGCAGACCCGGGCTCAGATCCTTGTGATGAAGTCGTATTTTGTGGTGAACATAGTCAGGGTTCCTGATAGTTTCTCGTTGGGTTATCTCGTTTCCCTTTCCAATCATTATCATAATTACAATCGCATTACTCAACTTTTTGAAGTCGAAATTGCGATAGAAAATCTGAAAAAGTACAAGTCTCCAGATCTCGATCAAATTCCAGTAGAATTAATACAAGAGAGTGGAAGCGCATTATGTAGCGAAATTTATAAGCTAGTACTTGCTGTTTGGGAAAGGAAATTGTACCAGAACAATGGAAGCAGTCCATAATTGTACCTATCTTTAAGAAAGGGGACAAGAATAATTGTAGTAACTTTCGAGAAATACTACTTTTGTTGACGTACAAAATTTTGTCCAATATTCTTTTGAGAAGATAAACTCCGTATGTAGATGAAATTATTGGGATCATCAGTGTGGTTCTAGGCGTAATAGATCCACTATTGATCAGATTTTTTGTATTCAACATATATTGGAGAAAAAATGGGGATATAAGAATACAGTACATCAGTTATTCATAGATTTCAAAAAGGCATATGACTCGGTTAAGAGAAAAGTTTTATATGATATTCTTATTGAATTTGGTATTCCCAAGAAACTAGTTCGATTAATTAAATTGTGTCTCAGTGAAACGTACAGCATAGTCCGTATAGGTCAGTTTCTGTCGGATGCTTTTCCAATTCATTGCAGGCTAAAGCAAGGAGATGCACTATCACCTTGACTTTTTAACTTTGCTGTAGAATATGCCATTAGGAATTACCAGGATAACAGAGAGGGTTTGGAATTGAATGGATTACATCAGCTGCTTGTCTATGCAGATGACATGAATAGGTTTGGAAGTAAATCCCAAAAAGACAAAGTATATGATTATATCTCGTGACCAGAATATAATACGAAATGGTAATATAAAAATTGGAAATACCATTAAAGACGTGGAAAAATTCAAATATCTTGGAACAACATTAACAAATATAAATTACACTCGAGAAGAAATTAAACGCAGAATAAATGTGAAAAATGCGTGTTATTATTCGGTTCAGAAGCTTTTATCATCCAGTCTACTCTCAAAAAAGCTGAAAGTTGAATTTATAAATCAGTTATATTACAGGTTGTACTTTATGGTTGTGAAACTTGGACTCTCACTTTGAGAGAGGAACAGAGGTTAAGTGTGTTTGAGAATAAGGTACTTAGAAAAATATTTGGGGTTAAGAAAGATGAAGTTACAGGAGAATGGAGAAAATTACACAACGCAGAACTGCACGCATTGTTCTTCACCTGACGTAATTAGGAATATTAAATCCAGACGTTTGAGTCGGCCTGGTTGGCGCAGTTGGTATAGCGCTGGCTTTCTATGCCCGAGGTTGCGGGTTCGATCGATGCCAGATCGATGGCATTTAAGTGTGCTTAAATGCGACAGGCTCTTGGTAGATTTCCTGGTATGTAAAAGAACTCCTGCGGGATATAATTCCGGCACACTGACGACGCTGATATAACCTCGGCAGTTGCGAGCGTCGTTAAATAAAAGATAACATTTATAACATTTCCAGACGTTTGAGATGGGCAGGGCATGTAGCACGTATGGATGAATCCAGAAATGCATATAGAGTGTTAGTTGGGAGACCGGAGGGAAAAATACCTTTGGAGAGGCCGAGACGTAGATGGGAGGATAATATAAAAATGGATTTGGGGGAGGTGGGATATGATCGTAGAGATTGTATTAATGTTGCTCAGGATAGGGAACGATGGCGGACTTACGTGAGGACGGCAATGAACCTCCGGGTTCCTTAAAAGCCATAAGTAAGCAAGTATTACTCAAATTGGTGCTGGCGTGATGTAGTATTCTGATAGTAATGTGACTAGCATACAGATGACATTGGTCTGAGGAAGCCATAGTGTGCTTTTGGGGGGAAGACAGAGGGCAACTCTATTGGAACCGTAAAGATGTGGAAGCGGAATCGACATTATGGCACCTGACAGCTGTCACGATATCTACATTTCGGACTTCAACATCATTCCTATAATATGAGAGGTAAGACACAATAAGCCTACTACAGGCTGCAATGCTAGCCTTCAGATCCCTCCTCTGTAAGAAACTAAAAAAAAAAAACTGTTCTTACATTCTTCCATTGTATGAGCACCTATTGCAATGTTTGAGACAGCCGCTGGCTTTAACTAAATCTGAGTAAAGGCTAATAGTAAGTTAATACTTTTTTTTTAAGGAAAGATGATTACAGAGTTACCGTGTATAAAATAACTTTATAGCATCTTTTTAATCTCGAGATAGGCCAAGGGCGGACCAATAACATGTTTCGTCGATTTGCAAGTAAAACACATTGTCATGCTCATGAAAAAGGTGTTTTTCTTTTTACAAAACTGAATCCTCAAAATACACCGTGTTTCGAAATGAATATCGGGGTTTTAAGGCTTTGTAGTATTTATTACATTTAACGTACACTTATAAGTAATACATGAAATGAAAGAGCAACTCAAACAGTTTTGTACGCGCATGCACTGTTTCCTCCGTCTGCCGTTAGAAAGCGTGTTGAACGAGTGAGAGAGTCTTTCACGCATAGCCCCAAGAAATCTGTCCGGAAGGCTAGTCGTGAATTAGAAATTTCAGCGACGTCTGTGTGGAGAATTTTAAGGAGACGCATATGGAAGTACGCGATTGGTTAAACGACGTTGTACCCGACCGCTGGATTGGCCGAAAAGGGCCAAATGACAGAGCTTGTTTCGCATGGCCTCCACGTTCACCAGATCTTACGCCATGCTATTTTTACCTTTGGGGATTCATAAAGGATCGTGTGTATGTACCTCCGCTACCAGCTGACCTACCAGATTTAAGACAAAGGATTTGAAGCAGTTGTTGCAACAATTACTCCAGACACACTGATCAAGATTTGGGAAGAACTCACTTATCGACTCGATGTGTGTCATGTGAGCACTTGTAGCAAAACTGTTTGAGTTGCTCTTTCATTTGGTGTATTATTTATAATTGTACGTTAAATGTAATAAATACTACAAAACCTTAAAACCCCGATATTCGTTTTGAAACACCCCATATTATTATTTTTGTATGTTCATTCTGTTTAAGTGTACTTCATTTTCCAATTCTAAGTTTATACACATATTATGTGCATTATATACGCCTTTTTCTCAGAAATATTATTTTTTATTTAAAGTGATTTGCTTGTAAACCGACGGTTTATTTTCACTGTAGCCTTATTGTTTAATATATACGTAATTCAAAATGTAGAACATACACATAAAGGCAGGGATTTCTTTAACGTATACACTATTGAAAAAAAGGTCCTAAATTGAACATGAATTCAAAGTATTTAGTGTATGATTTTGATTGTGAATCACTGCATGGATAATTTATAATGTTGCTGACTTTATACGATGCATCTGGATTTTCTCATACTAGGAACTACTTTCTTTAGGAAGACCGTGCTTTGTTCCTATTGCCTGATTTTTACATTTAGATTGTCGTAGATTGTCGATGCAAGTAGAAGTATTCAGATTGGCCGGATTTATGGATCCAACTGTTAGGTTTTGTATTGTTTCTTGTGACTGATAAATCTCGCATGTCTTCCTAACACCACTATTGCTATTGGTACAGTATTACTACGGTATTATCATCGTTTCTCACTTTATGAATAAACAGAAACATGGGACATAGCGAGAGAAATTGAACTGTCAGCCTCTACAAAACGTAAAAATTAATGGTGACATGATTAGGGATGCTCGCTCTCAGTGTGCGACGTGATGGACGTTTGTTGTGAGGAGGCTGTCATCTGACATGAGCTACTGAAATTGCGAAGTTCGTGAATATCTTGCGGCGGAAGTGAAACAGATTACTATGTACAGCAGACTAATCTTTCGTCTATGTTTCTCCAAGTGAAATGTACATCTGACCTCATTATTCAAACAAATGGCTCTTGCAAGAAATAGGGCTATATAGTTAATCGCGAACATCTCCAATGTTTAAATTTACCAGCTGGATGTACGTACACCTCTCCCCTCTGCCCTTCCGACTCATCACATTCTTCACAATTGACGTACAATATAAGCGTTGTTTAAAATATGTGGAAGGAAATGCACTCCTTATAAAGTTCATGTGCTTTAAAGTTTGGATCAATTTCAGCTCAGTTACAGTATTGTACTTTTTTATGGAATATTTTATTTGAATTTGTGACAGTTGTATTTTCATAAATATCAAAATCATATTAAATACAAATATGTATTAATGAAACTTTCATTTTTTTTTTTATTTTCTCATTCAAAACTGAGTTACTGATAGAAAAAAATTTCCCCCAAAATATCTGCCTTCCATAGTAGCATACGTCCACACCTGTGGAGTAACGGTCAGCGCGTCTGGCTGCGAAAGCAGGTGGACCAGGTTCGAATCCCGGTCGGGGCAAGTTACCTGGTTGAGGCTTTTTACGGGGTTTTCCCTCAACCCAATACGAGCAAATACTGGGTAACTTTCAGTGCTGGACCCCGGACTCATTTCACCGGCATTATCACCTTCATATAATTCAGACGCTAAATAACCTAGATGTTGATACAGCGTCGTAAAACAACCCAATAAAATAAAAATAGTAGCATACATGAGTTACTGATAGAAACATTTCCCCCAAAATATCTGCCTTCCATAGTAGCATACAGAAAGAATGGAGAGATACCCTGCTCCATATTTTGCTTGACTGCAATTTTTGTGGATCCACACATCATGTCATTTTCACTACGCTTCTTTGTCTCATTCATGGTCATGTTAAATACTGTACATTAATTTTTGTCCAGCTTTAATTAACAGGTGAACTGCGATAACAAAAAGAAAATAATTTCATTCTTGTTTTGTGTTTAATCAGGGATTGTTCTTATTTTTGACTGAGGAGCACGCTCACACGTTTACCAAACATACTTATGACTCACTCTGTATAATGTTTTACTGTGTGTTCACTAAAAGCTGGTTCACAATAAACCGGGAACGGAAACGACAATGAGAACGAGAACGGAAATATTGTTAAAATGTATTTAACAACATTTCCGTTCTCGTTTCCGTTATCGGTTTATTGTGAACCAGGCTTAATTTGTTCTAAGTTCAGTCTGGAGGGGAATTATCATCCTTAGTTGTGATAAGTCGTCTATGAGCTGGGGGATATATATATTTTTTTTCAGCAAGGGATCTCTTTTATCCCTCTCCCCAACAAATCACATCCTAATGTACAGTACTTTATAAATTACATTAGCTTCCAATTTCTTCTTTAAAATACAGTTTTTTTCAGTAGTGTGTAAGATTCATCAGACTTCATGTTGGCATTTGTACTACAGTAGCAGACAGAATAATAACACTAGCCTGCGAATTTCAACTTTGTGTTTGTTGCCTAAACTAAGTAATGTGATTTTATATAATGTCGATGTGCTGAATCCGAATTTTCAATCCGTTTTTCTTCTATCACGTCAGGTTTGTTTGCAAAATCACTTTAAATGTGTTTTATAATTACGTGAATTTCATTACAAACTTTTTCATTTCACTTTTTTATTTCAAATTCAAAAACAATATTTAAAAGACACAACTTGTTGAAATTATGTGTATGGTTGTTCATACATGTCACTAGAGTGTTTTTGCTTTGTTTTGTCTTGTTTACTTCACTATTGGATGTATAAATTAGCACAATGTATCACACAAAAAATTACACCACTTGCTTCTTAGTTGAGAAAGTCCTCCTGTTCTTCTTTCTTTTATGTTTCTCTTCAGGTATTTCACGCTTTAACATCCAACAATAATCACCAAGCATACTGATGCTCCCGCGTCCCTGGTACTTTCTTTCGAACTCCTGCAGATCCTTGTGAAATCGTTCATCTTACTCTTAGCTGAAAAATCCTAGATTTTCGGCGAAATAATCTAGCTGAGAAAACAGAAAATTTTGATACTCATGTTACAACCAAATTCCTTGTATGCTTTAAGCATGTTAGCCACAATGTTTCGGTAATTAGGATCCTTATTGCCAAGAAATTTTAAAACAACTTCACAAAATAACATCCATGCTGATTTCTCCTTTTCATCCATACTGTTTTTAAATGCTGCACCAGACGTGTTTCCTTATGTCAGGACCTTTAAATATATATCTTCTTTCAATTTGTTTCAAATAGTAGTGGAAATTTCTCACATATGTACTTAAGACAGCCTCTTTCCTTATTTAAAGCTTTTACAAGCTGTTTCATTAAGCCAAGCTTGGTGTGGAGAGATGGCAGCACAACTTTAGAAGAACTCACAAGGCTTTGGCGCACAACATTCTTATAACCGACTTCCAAATTTTGTCGAGGTGGCCAGTCTTTCATAGTCCAGTGATCAACTCGTGCCCTACTATCCCACAGGCAAAGAATGCATGGAAATTTGGTAAAACCAGATTGTTGACCCAGCAAATAGTAAGAACTTTGAAATCTTTGTGTTCCTATAGTCTAGTCGCAATAATAGCAGTTGCAAATTTGTGTATGATTTTTTTTAGAATCACTGAATAGGCAACGGGCACTGAAACAAAAATGTTTCCGTTATGAAGGAGGAAATCCTTTAAACTTCGCTTGGAAGAAACAGCGAACAGTCTCCATTACTTAGGTCATAGTTTGGAAGTCCAGTTTTAGCATAAATATTTTCACATTACTGCAATATACAAGATTATCATCTTCGGAGAAAAAGTATTTAAAATCTATTTCACGTTGTCAGTACCAATAGAATGATGTCTGTTTAAGATTTTCTGGTCGCACAGGAATTGGTACATTACGCTCAGGTAAAATGTCTGACCGAACAACTGAATACACGATTTGATTTTTATGTTTAGAATCGTACCCCTTCACATCATACGAACAGAAGTAGCAGTCATTACTATGGTTCGACTGCTCTCTCCAAACCATAGGTACTCCAAAAGATAGCAACGGTCTTCTCCAATTGATCAAATGACGAAGTTCTTCAGTGCATACTCTACATACTTTGTGTGGTGCCCAAGCTTTACTTTGATCTCCAAGTTTGATTCCAAAATAGGCATGGTATGACTTTTTCACAAAATCTGTAATATTACACCTCTGCTTAGGCAATGTGTATATCCTACATAAGTTATATAACAAAAGTGGTCTGGATTATTTAGACATCCTCAATGCAACGTGGTGAATACTTTCTTATTGAACTGAAAACTTTCAACATTCTACTCCATAATAAAGCTTCAAACTGATTTCGTTTCGTTTCTAGATGAAACGCAGACTAATGAAATGTGAGAGAAACTAGACGAGTTGAGTTCAGTCTCTTACCAAGGAGTGGCTGACATTTCTATCTTTCACAAATAAAAATAATGAGAAGGCTGCACGGTATTTCGCCCTAACTTCCTTATGTGCTTGCACCCCTATCTGCTAAGAAATATTCGGTGTCCTTGGTTTTCAATATAAACACCTTAAAAATATGTTGAATACATTTGGTTTTCATATCCTAACATACTAAACCTACATATGTTAAAGTATTACAGTTTAAATAATTACACTATAAATTGTCGTAATATATTATAAGAAAATTAAAATAACAAAAAAATGGTATGTGATAGGAACTTTTTGGCTTTGGATTTGGTTTCAGCATGCTAAAAATACCCTAAAACATTACAACTTTGGAGGCAGGAATTTCATCGCAGACTAGTATAATTGATAGAACAAAAACATATAACAACCTCATAAAAACAGTAATAATTAACATTGCCATACACACAAGTGGCTTTGGGTACAGAACAGTATTATAAAGATGATTGAACGAATAGCGACATTACTTTTGAAAAAATCTAATAATTACTACGTAAAACATAATGACGTGAAAGAGTATCATTTACATTTACCACATAATTATTACGGAAATATTCTATCTACTTTGTTATTGTATTCAGTTAATGCATTACGGTATATGTATAGAATTGTAGTAAAACGTTAAGAGTCCACACCTGTGGAGTAACGGCTAGCGCCTCTGGCCGCGAAACCAGGTGGCCCGGGTTCGATTCTCGGTCGGGGCAAGTTACCTGATTCAGGTTTTTTCCGGGGTTTTCCCTCAGCCCAATATGAGCAAATGCTGGGTAATTATTGGTGCTGGACCCCGGACTCATTTCACCTGCATTATCACCTTCATTTCATTCAGACGCTAAGTAACCTGAGATGTTGACACAGCGTCGTAAAATAACCTACTAAAAAAACGTAAGATTGATTTCCGTACATCAGTTTATTTCCTTTGTGAAGTTATAGGAGCTTAAAATTATCAAACGTCTAGCAGCGATATAGCGTGGAAACTTGAAACTGTATTGGACAAGATTGGAATTTCTTCCATAGTTGAGTGTCCTCTCAAGACTTCGTGGTTTTCCTAGTCATTCCAGAAAACTAGTTCGAAAATAGATCATTATCAATTTTTTCGACGTCATCTTGTCATCTAATGATCTAAACTTTTGGGTACACGGTGTGAAGTAACGGTTAGTATGCCTGACCGTGAAATGAGCGGACCGGGTTCAAATTCTGATTAGGACAAGTTACCTGGTTGAAGTTTTTTTCAGAATTTTCTCTCAACCCATTAAGAGCAAATGCTGGGTAACTTTCGGCTTTGGACCCTGGACTCATTTCGCTGGCATTATCACCTTCATGTCATTCAGACGCTAGGTAACAACAGCAGTTGATAGAGCGTCGTAAAATAACCAATTGAAAATAAACATTTGGGGTATAGAGCGTCATTAAATAAAACAAGCAAAATCATTTTTAAATTGCAACAGAAGCCGATATGAAAACCTCTTTGTTGTGGAGTATTCTGTCAGCTGTTCTCACGTTTTGACCTTGTGGTGAAGGTAAATTATGTCGCGTCAGATGAATGGATTACTACTCGTAGTTTGAGAAGGGTTTGCGTGAAGTCGCTGTATCAGAAGAATTAGGCGCAGGAAGCAAGTCAAAGTTACACGATGCGGAAATGGTGACAATTGTTTACAGGGAAAACCCAAATCGCGAATCAAAAATGCCTTTATTCTTTTTTACTTTTAATAAATAATTAATGTCGACGCTGTATCAATTTGTGGTTATCTGGATTTGTGAAATTATTAATAGCAAGATAGTAGTAGTAACCTCTAATGTACTATACAATGAGGAACATAATAGTTGAGCGACCCGACTATTTTTTAATACAAAGAATGCCACACTGCGTATGCTTGGTCATAATATGATGACGAGATATTCGTTTCGCTTTTCTGTTATTCAGTTTGTTTAAAGTATTAGTAATCAGTGGATAGCAAGATGGACATATCAATTGCTACTTTGCGCTGTATTTTACAGAATTTCTACTTTAAACCTCATTACCCAATTTTGACTTACACTACTTTTGCTCTGACCAGTTCAAATAATTCTTTATGCATCCGTTGATTTGAAGCGAGAAGCCTCATGTCTCTGTTTAGTTCTTAGTTTTTAGTTCTTTAAGGATTTTGTTTAGTTCCTTCATTAGATTTAATTTTAAGTTGTATTAAGTTAATTGTTTTAATCTTGAGGTTGTGTTTAGGTATTTATTTATTTATTTATCTAAACGATTACAGCTCCCTGTATTAACAGGCTGCCACAAAGACAGAGCATATTGTGCAATAGGCAGTTGGAAGTATAAATAATATACATACGTTTAAGTTGAAGGGAGTCTTACAACAATGACAAGAAATGACTGAATAAATAAGTAGGTACTAATTAATTAGTTGAAGATCACTGTTGACCGTAGAGATGGTTGCAGAGTATAAATATTGATCCTGTCAGAACTGCAAGAACGATGTCATCAATAAATTGCCTTCCTCTGTAGGCCGAAACATTGCCAGGTCTGGAAGAAGAAACCGGGAATAGTTCCGCGCGCTCCAACCATAAGGCCTATTACTTCAATTTGTTGTAGACCTTATTTGTCCATGAAATATGGAACGGTACGTACATAGATGTCGTTTTTTCCCTATTTACATCTTCACGTTGGCTCTTTTGTTTTTCAAATCTAACGGTGGGATCGATGATGTAGCCATTGTTATTTGGTGGGATGGCAATCATATCTATTCTTCTTGTACTGCCATTGTCTGCCAGTCCGTGAACTTCTTCGAACACATGAAAATTTATTGATCTAAACTGTTCGGCAATCATCGAACGAATTCTATGGTGTCGTGAGTTACGGAGTACTTCACCGTGCGGACAAGAGCCCAGGACATGTGCAAGTATTTCTGGCTGTCTGTGGCATCGCCGACAGAGGATGTTGTCCCAAGTCCTGGCCGGAAGGAAACGTACGGAAGACACGTGTGCAGTCATTTTAATAGCTTCGCGCCACTCGCGAAGGTTATAAGTTATCTATGTACCTGTCATTCGAAATAAATAAATAACTAAACATCCGTTGATTTTGAGGAATGCACACTGTTCAAGACTTTTTGAAATCATTGCATGTAATGTTTCCTTCACAGTCCGCGACAAGTACTTCAATGCCTAAGAAATGCCCGTCACACCAGCGAATAGGGATTATAAAGAATGGACACTTCGCGTCGGTACCTTTGATGTAGCCGGACTGATTTCAATGACCTTCAAGCCAGCTAAAGCGTCAGATTCTGCTTTCTCCCTAGAGTTGGCGCTGACATCACACCAGCTAGCAGTCGACACAGCGGAAATATAACACATACAATTAATACATCTAGGTACATTATGTACTCAAATAAAATAAGTTGGATCCATAAAATAATAAATCCTTCATTAACTGCAATGTCTACACTCTAGAGTTCCTTTATAATGAGAGTTGAAACGTTGACCCCAACAACAATTAAAATATGTAATGATTTGATAGCGCTGAAAATGGAAAAACAAAACTCTTACGAGAAGTAAAACCATATACCTATATTATATTATTATACAAGTATTAAACGAATTCGATACTTAATTTTATACTTACTTACTTACTTACTTACTTACAAATGGCTTTTAAGGAACCCGAAGGTTCATTGCCGCCCTCACATAAGCCCGCCAGCGGTCCCTATCCTGTGCAAGATTAATCCAGTCTCTATCATCATACCCCACCTCCCTCAAATCCATTTTAATATTATCCTCCCATCTACGTCTCGGCCTCCCTGAAGGTCTTTTTCCCTCCGGTCTCCCAACTAACACTCTATATGCATTTCTGGATTCGCCCATACGTGCTACATGTCCTGCCCATCTCAAACGTCTGGATTTCAAGTTCCTAATTATGTCAGGTGAAGAATACAATGCGTGCAGTTCTGTGTTGTGTAACTTTCTCCATTCTCCTGTAACTTCATCCCGCTTAGCCCCAAATATTTTCCTAAGCACCTTATTCTCAAACACCCTTAACCTATGTTCCTCTCTCAGAGTGAGAGTCCAAGTTTCACAGCCATATAGAACAACCGGTAATATAACTGTTTTATAAATTCTAACTTTCAGATTTTTGGACAGCAGACTGGATGATAAGAGCTTCTCAACCGAATAATAACAGGCATTTCCCATATTTATTCTGCGTTTAATTTCCTCCCGAGTGTCATTTACATTTGTTACTGTTGCTCCAAGATATTTGAATTTTTCCACCTCTTCGAAGGATAAATCTCCAATATTTATATTTCCATTTCGTACAATATTCCCGTCACGAGACATAATCATATACTTTGTCTTTTCGGGATTTACTTCCAAACCGATCGCTTTACTTGCTTCAAGTAAAATTTCCGTGTTTTCCCTAACCGTTTGTGTATTTTCTCCTAACATATTCACGTCATCTGCATAGACAAGAAGCTGATGTAACCCGTTCAATTCCAAACCCTGCCTGTTATCCTGAACTTTCCTAATGGCATATTCTAAAGCGAAGTTAAAAAGTAAAGGTGATAGTGCATCTCCCTGCTTTAGCCCGCAGTGAATTGGAAAAGGATCAGATAGAAACTGACCTATACGGACTCTGCTGTATGTTTCACTGAGACACATTTTAATTAATCGAACTAGTTTCTTGGGAATACCAAATTCAATAAGAATATCATATAATACTTCCCTCTTAACCGAGTCATATGCCTTTTTGAAATCTATGAATAACTGATGTACTGTACCCTTATACTCCCATTTTTTCTCCATTATCTGCCGAATACAAAAAATCTGATCAATAGTCGATCTATTACGCCGAAAACCGCACTGATGATCCCCAATAATTTCATCTACGTACGGAGTTAATCTCCTCAAAAGAATATTGGACAAAATTTTGTACGACGTCAACAAAAGTGATATTCCTCGAAAGTTACCACAGTTCGTTTTGTCCCCCTTTTTAAAAATAGGTACAATTATGGACTCCTTCCATTGTTCTGGTACAATTTCCTTTTCCCAAATAGCAAGTACAAGTTTATAAATTTCGCTATATAATGCACTTCCACCCTCTTGTATTAATTCTGCTGGAATTTGATCCATACCTGGAGACTTGTACTTTTTCAGATTTTCTATCGCAATTTCGACTTCTGAAATCGTGGGTTCGGGTATAAATGGCTCAGCAGTTTGTATTTCAATATCGTCCCGATCATTTCTATTTGGCCTATGTACATTTAGTAGTTGCGCAAAATAGTTTTTCCATCTGTTTAGGATTGATGAAGAGTCTGCAAGCAAGTCACCATTCTTATCCTTGATCACGTTTACCCTTGACTGATATCCGTTCTTAAATTCCTTTATACCCTTATATAAATCTCGAATGTTTTTATTCTTACTATTTGTTTCTACCTCATTCAGTTTTTCCTTCAAGTAACCTCTCTTTTTATTCCTAAGTGTACGACTTGCTTCCCGTCTTTCATTGAAATAATTATCTCTATTCTCCTCAACTGGATCCTGTAAGAATTTCAATTTTGCCTGTTTCCTTCTTTCTACTACCATGCAACAATCTTCATCAAACCACGGTTTCTTTTTCTTAGTTTCATAATAACCTATGCTCTGCTCAGCTGCAATTTTGATACTATCTCTGATATTTTCCCACACGCTATTAACATCTAATTCTTTCTCAACTTCGTCGGAACTTTCTAAAGTGGCAAACCTATTCGAAATTTCGACCTGATAATTTTGCTTAGCTTCCTCGTCCTTTAATTTCAAAATATTGAATTTAGTAATATTAACTTGTTGCTCTACTCGCTTGGCTACTGATAATCTTTCTCTTAATTCTCCAATCACCAAATAATGGTCAGAATTACAGTCTGCACCTCTGAAAGTTCGAATATCTACTATACTAGTATGTCTCCGTTTATCTATCAAGACGTGATCTATTTGGTTGTGTGTCAATCCATCTGGAGAAGTCCAAGTATATTTATGTATATCCTTATGGGGGAATGTTGTACTTTTGACAATTAAATTTTTCGATGTGGCAAAGTTGACTAATCTAACTCCATTGTCACTACTAATTGCGTGTAGGCTCTCTTTTCCAATAGTTGGTCTAAAAATATCCTCCCGTCCTACTTTAGCGTTGAAATCCCCCAATAAAATTTTCATATGATATCTAGGGAACTGATCAAAAGTATGTTCCAATTCCTCATAGAAGCTATCCTTTATATAGTCGTCTTTCTCTTCTGTAGGGGCGTGAGCATTTATAACTATGATGTCGCACCATCTACCCTTAAGTACTAAATATGATAACCTGTCACTGATAAATTCGACCTTTTTTACTGCTGATTTTATTCTTTTATGTACAAAGAATCCTGTTCCTAATTGGTGATTATTGTTTCCTTCCCCATAATACAACAAGTAATCTCCTATTTGTGATATGCCATTCCCATCTAACCTAACCTCTTGTACTCCCACAAAGTCTATTCTATATCTAGCTAGTTCTTTTGCTACTAATGTTACCCCTCCTGTTCTATAAAGACTAGTTACGTTCCAAGTGCCAAATCTCAAAACCTTATTCCTTTGCTGTGGTCGTGCCAGAGAATCAGTCCTATTCCGAGGCTTACTGTAGGAATTCGTAACAAGCTGTTTTTTACGGTGATGGGTTGTTAGCCCTTCGCCCAACCCCCAAGCTGGAGGACCACCCCTTATCGGCTGTCCACGACTGCTTATTCAATATATTCGCAGCTACCCTCCATATCTGGAGGCCGTCTCCTCTATCCGCAACCTGAGGACGCGCCATGCCGTGGTGATAGGGACCCACCATACATGGACTTAATTTTATAATGTATTATATTATTTTATAATATAATGTATTATGTATGAAATATAAAATATTATTATTACAACTAGTTTGTCACTGAGAAATAAGGAAACGCTGTTAACTTTAATTTATTTGAAGCAAAGCGTTACAGGATTATGCAATAAGGTAGGCGATGTTTGGATCCTGTGCGTTAACTCTATTCTCAATTATCTTAGCGTATGCTCGATTACACTACCTCTAGCGCTTGAAAGTGGAACTAGCCGCTGGCGCACAGAGAAACAAAACACAGGAAAATTTGCTCAGTGTCCATTCTTTATAATCCCTATTCGCTGGTCACACCACAGTATAAAGAAGATACAGTAAGGTCAACTAACCCATTTCGTGGGAACAAATTCTGAGTGCGCATGTCACGAAATCCCGGGTGTATTGTCTGGAACCTCCACCAGATGGTTCTTCATCTACGACAGGCTGGCATAATTTAATATTAACTGAAAATATTTATTACTCATCTTTTAACAATTTGAAAGACATAAGGCAAAGGAATGGCAACATAATTATAATAATAATTACTTCCGTATGTAAACATCATGAAAATATTCACTAATTGACGCTAATTTTAAAGTCACTGATAGATGCTTATGTTGGTAACGTAATATTGAATTATTAACTACATAGATCATGACATTAGTTTCGATGAAGTTACGTCAACAATGGATATAATAAAATTTTGTTGACTAGCTAATAAGATTATATGGAAAGAAATGCAGTGGATATGAAGAAACAGAATAAAACGGTAAGCACTTCGCTAATAGTATGTTTTACTTCAATCATGAACACTGCAATTGTATATATATTTTGAAAATAAAAAGTGAATTTTCATTAGACTTAAATAATAAGACACAAATATCACTACAGTACAAAGGAATAAAATTACAACAGTTAATACAAAGTTTCATCTGAAAGTTTAGCATGTCTGAACAGCTGATCACTAAAAATCAGCTTTTAGAGCTGCCGATACTAGCGACATGGTTGGATTCATTGAGAACTAGACCTCCCTAAGCTTGATTTTAGTACCAACAACATCAAAGGTGCCGACAAGAGTTGTCTCTACTGTATCTTCTTTATTTATACTGTGGTCACACTTTAACTACACAAATTATGATCTCTTGAAATTAGCTGTGAGTTTTACACGTATTAGAAGGATGGCGCTGAGGCGAGCGATGCCTGTCGTGAAAGTAAAAAAAGTGAAGAAAGTAGTTAAAGTGTGACGGGCATTTCTTAGGTATTTAAGTACTTGTCGCGGACTGTGAAGAAAACATTACATGCAATGATTTCAAAAAGTCTTGAACAGTGTGCATTCCTCAAAATCAACGGATGTATAAAGAATTATTTGAGCCGGTCAGAGCAAAGTGTAAGTCAAAATTGGGTAATGAGGTTTAAGGTAGAAATTCTGTAAAATACTGCGCAAAGTAGCAATTAATGTCCTTCTTGCTATCCACTGATTATTAATACTTTAAACAAATTGAATAACAGAAAAGCGAAACGAATATCATATTTTCAATATTTTCTTATCAACGGTGCACCAGTAAAAAATATGTGTTTATTTGTACTTTCAATGCGGAATTTAACCATATATTTTAAAAATATTTTTTCGTGGGCAAAGGCGCCTTAATGAAGAAAAATCTAAATTTCTCCATTTCCATAAAAAGTAAGAAAAACTGTTTACATGTCAATATAAACTCAGCATCAAAATAAACCATGATTTTGATCACTGGGTGAAAGGGTTTCGGAGCCACAACAGTTTGAAGTTGCTAATTTTATGAAAATGCGATAAATTTAAATATTTTTAATTTAAACACTATGAAGTTCTGATGCCTCAAACTTTGCACAAAGCATTGTATCACAGTTGTCAACGGACAGAAAAAGTTTCATTGTATTTAAAAATTGCAAGGTCAATTTTCTCTATATTTCGGTCGATTTGAGATAGAATAGCCCATACGCAGTGTGGCATTCTTTGTATTAGTTCGCGGCCGGTATAAGTTATCCGGAGATCTCTTCCCAAAGCAACACCGGGAGGAACAGTCGGACAGCGAAGAAGACACGGATACCGGCTCTGACACGGATGAGTCAACGGACCGGTTCAGCACAGACGAAGACAGCAGCTCCGGTCCATGCTACATCAATGTACGCGGTAGTGCTGCTCATCGGAGTGACTACTACCGCGGAGGAATCGGAGATTACGAATAAAGCTCTCCACCGGTGATGTCCGGTACTATCGTAAGTGGAACAGGGGATATACGGAGGGATGCGGTGGTTCGGAGCGAAGCGAAGTTGGAGGACGTAGAGTTCAAGGACGACCGGCGCGTACGGACTGAGGGTAGTTGTGAGTGGAATAAAATGGCACCAAATCGTATATCCGTCGCATGGAAATTCTTTAATTTAGTTGAAGATAATAATAAAGTCGCACGCTGTGAACTTTGTGGACGAATTTACTCTAAGGGTGGTGGAACTTCAAATTTGTTAGACCATTTGAAGCGATCGCACAATCGCGAACTTGAAGCAAGTAAGTAAATCAATTTAACTGTTCAAAACACTTCTGAACTTTTTTAAAAAGCGTGTTTACTTTGATTTATATATAAAAGTTCTAATAAATAATTTCGTGGTTTTGTGTGCAGACAGAGTAACATTGCGAATGAAAAACTGAAAAGCATAAACATTCCAGCAAAAAGGACCCTCTAAGATTGATCCAGCATATTGTTACGAGATGAAAGTCCAAACTTCAGTGATGAGCCGCTTACTTGAAATGAAATATGAGTTGGTGATTGTGTTGCCAGAAAAGCCAAACGCTCCTAGGACGCTAACAGGTCCGTATTTGGAAATCTCTATGGCGTGGACCAGGTTAGATAGATTCTCTGAGTAGGTCTAAATTTTAAAATATAGGTATGTAAGTGTTTAGGCTAACATTAAGACCCGCGATTGTGGTACTGTACTCGTACTTGCTGTCAAAAATAAATTATTACCATTCAGATACAGATTGACTGCTAATTAGGGATGTCATCGTTTTCGTAGTTTTAAAATTACGCAAAACATTTGATACGATTTTTTTAACTGCTTTAGT
This sequence comes from Periplaneta americana, assembly GCF_040183065.1. Lineage (NCBI taxonomy): Eukaryota > Metazoa > Arthropoda > Insecta > Blattodea > Blattidae > Periplaneta > Periplaneta americana. The sequence goes on from NC_091132.1 coordinate 58,874,172, forward strand.
GCTATTATTCCAAAGGTCCACAGTCTAGAAAAAAAGTCTTGAAATTTCTATAAAACTTAACTTTCGAGGCAATAAAAATCATACATAACTTATATGGAATATTTAAAAGGCAAGTTGAGTTATTAGATTAATATATTGAGTTTCATTCTGAAATTAAAGAAACGTGTGGTAATAATATAATTACAATTATTCTTAAGTTGATATCCACTTATATTTTTTATTACAGAGGAAGAGTGACGCGTTTTAGAAGAGACAGTTCAAATACTGACACCCTTTAACACAATGATCACAATCCTGTCTGGTGAAGAATCTTAATAAATTATTTTGAACAGTAAACTTTAACCCATTGATACCACACGTTTCTTTTGTTCCATTCTGAAACTTCGTTAATATATTTTACGTTAAACTAAACCGATTAGAATAATAATTGACAAAAATTGTTTGTGAATAAACGAGTGTTTCCAGGCAAATTATAAATGTTTACATTAGCTACTGAAAAGCTTTACTTCTTTACTTCTGCGTTAGTTTTCAGTTAATTTTAATGTTATTAATTTGATCAATAACATAAAACTAATATGCCTTTCCACATATACTATGAATTTCAAAACTAGAAAAAAAAAAAAATATGTTAGCTAACATAATACTTCAAGGAAAACAAGAAAAAAAGAAGAGCCGAAGAAAGAGAGGGAGAGGTAAATAAAAAAGAGAAAATAAACAACAAATAATTACACACTTATTTTAAAAGATACGCGGACGTCAGCGGACTCCAATCACTACCTGATCCGATTAAAGAAATGCTCAGCGGAAAATGTATGTCTGCGCCACAGCACATATACAACCTGCGCGGCATCAATCGGAGGTATAGTTCGCGCCAGGGATTTTGGCAGATAGATTTTTTTAATGTGAACTGGAGAGCGAGTTCCTCACCGCTGCAAGATCGGCTGTTATCTCTGTCGCAGTGGAATGGGTAGGACATAAGAGTAAACATGCACGCCCAAGTATGTATGCACTCTGGACAGTCACCTCCAAAACCTAACAAATACTACAGTAGTCTATATGTGTCTTTGGTATTCCCAAGAAACTTGTTCGATTAATTAAAATGTGTCTCAATGAAACTTACAGCAGAGACCGTATAGGCCAGTTTCTATCTGATGTTTTTCCAATTCACTGCGGGCTAAAGCAAGGAGATGCACTATCACCTTTACTTTTTAACTTCGCTGTAGAATATGCCAGTAGGAAAGTTCAGGAAAACAGAGAGGGTTTGGAATTGAACGGGTTACATCAGCTTCTTGTCTATGCGGATGACGTGAATATGTTAGGAAAAACTCCATAAACGATTAGGGAAAACACGGAAATTTTACTTGAAGCAAATAAAGCGATAGGTTTGGTAGTAAATCCCGAAAAGACAAAGTATATGATTATGTCTCGTGACCAGAATATTGTACGAAATGGAAATATAATCTGTTATATATATGGAAATATATATGTATATGAAAATATGTTAATCCTTAATCAATAGATAAGACTGAGTTTTACGAAATACGAACATTAAGGGATGGAAAATGGGAGGCAGTAATGATCAAAATAATTATACCGATTTATTTTTTAACCAGCAGACGTGCAGCCTTTAAATTTAAAACAAAGATTCACTCATAAAATTGGGTTAGACTATTCATCTCATCTCTCAGAATTGTTTCTAAGGAAAGTAAAAAAATTCAATTTCATGTAGGCTACTCCCTTGAAATAACTTCAGGTTTTTTTTTTTTTATATACTTCCGAGCAGAGAGGAGAGAGAAAGAAGTCGACGACTTTAAAAATTCACTAAACTATAGGCTATTTAACTAGAGACGTAAAATTTAAAATGAAGGTTACTCTCTACAATATTGGTTAAACATTCTTAGATTTCTTAAATACCATATCCTAAGGTACTAATGAAAAGGCAGAAGGGAGTGAGAAATCTCATGTCATCCGATCTCGATGAAAGTCGATATCTGGGGATCTTTGCGATCACAGAATACGAATAAGGTATTATTTAGTCCGACTTTGTCCCTAAAGTGGTGGAGTGGGACAAAAATGGGTGAAAAATTAAATTAGATATCTTAGGGGTTTTCGAGACGAAAATTACGAATAATACAATTTGTGCGATTTCAATATGGCAGTTTCAGTACTATGAATTATATTTAAAAAAATTAAACATCGGATATCGCACAGGTAACACATGTACAGTATTTAAGGGGGTATGTAACACCTTTTGATAGTAGGCATATACGTTTAGTAAAATCCAAAGTGTAATTTCTACATATTCTGAATGAATGTTGTGCTGGAATTTAGTATAGTCATCAGCCAATACCTCTAGATTAATAAACAACTTTTTAGAATCCATAAAATACAGTATTTATTTGTGAATGGTAATTATATTTTTCAATTCGTGTAATTTGTGCAGGGAAAATTGGTTTCTCCGATATTTTGTACGATTTCGAATATTTTAAAATGCTTTCTTCTCTGTTCTATTCACAATGTGCGCGTGAAGAAATTATTGCCCTTGTAATAGCCATTACAATCCTATTTATTTTACTCTTATATAAATCTAACTTCCGCAGCATGCAATTTTACCCAATTAACCAAATTATATTTTGATTATTAAGAAGAATCGTAATTTTATTAACTTGAATTGTCGCACCACCAGTTAGAAGATCCCTAGATTATTACTGGACAAATCTTGTATATTGATCTGGTAAGGGTAGGATTATATATATACGTAATGCAATGCTTTTTCCTTTTAATTAAGAATTAATTTAATTTATAAAATGTAGGAGACATATTGTAAAATCATTGCGAACGGAAGTCATTTACATTTATTAAAGGTATTCTTTGAGTAGGACTGTACCGTGGTGTGTTTCATAATAAGGATAATTGATATGAGCTGCTGTTATGAAAATATGAACGACTCAGAATGTTATCGCATCTCATTCTCGCAGCTTACACAAACAATATTGGCTCGCCTACTGGAAATGTCATCGAGGTCATCTGCCAAAATCGGTGCCTCCGACTATAACCGGAGGTCTCCGATTGAAAGCGCGCAAACAACCGCTCCGAAGAAAAACCTAATCATAAGCAGCACTAGTACGCGGCCACCACAATTATATTGTGGTTTAGAAATCGCCTCGACGCCATCGTGGCACATGAATTATGCAAAAAAAATTGTAATATAAATGAATAAACTTACAACTTTATCTGTTTTATTTTGTACTGTATGTACCTCTATGTAGGAATTAGGTTTGTAGGCCAATACTAGTGAGATTTAAAAATATAGAATTAGAAAAGTAATCTTGAGTAATTTAAGAAAAAAAACAAGGCAACAGTAATAAGGTATATGCCATATGAAATAAGAAATGAACCCAAGTTAGGCCTACTAATTCCATTCATGAATGATAAGAAATAAGGACCATTTCACAAAATATATGAGTAGAAACTGAAAGTAGGTATAAATGGAAAGTTTTACGGTCTAGAGCAGCGGTCAGCTAAGGAATCTAAGTCGATAAATGAGAATAGATACAAAGTTACAAAATGTTAGAGATACAAAGTTAGCGTCGACTAGCGCAGACTACAGAATCCGCAAATGAGCGACGGGTCCGGGCGAGTCAAAGCTTATATGGGGATCAACAGTCATTAAGAGGAGGTTAAAGTTAAATACACTTAATTAATTCTGTGGTTACTCAAATTGGCAACTGAAATGATAAACAATAACACTTTCAAAATAAGTAACTCCTTTTATTACAAAAAGTAGCAATATTAGCTTTCGTATTTATTTTTACCTGGAGGAAATCACTTCTTACGTCAGTAATCTGATTTGCCATAGTGCAAAATAATTAATCGAAGTACAACATACATGAAAGCGTTATTACTTTTAAACTCATAACAGCCAAAATTGTACAAATATAAATTTCTTTTATATAAGCTGTTGATGTCGATAATTTCGGGAATGCCAAGGTGAAGACATAATAATCGTCAGAGCATTTCATTTTATCCTCTGTCATACTATCTCTAGCTTTTGTAGCTTTCCTCAGGTGAAGTTCTTTCTGTTGTTCTATATTCTTCTTTGTGTTTGCAATACATCTTCTGCATTTAAAATCTGTGTTTGTAAGTTATCACATAATTGGCATGTATGTTTTGAAGTGCAGGTTGAATCGTGACGAAAATATGTGATAGTATACATCTTCTCTTTTACTGGAGTTGTTTCGTTCTCTTGACACCAGGCAACATACAAGTCATACATTTTTTTATTATCAATTCCTACTGTTCTCCAACCAGGAGATAAACCGTGAAAGGAATGTGCTTACTATTGCGTCATCTATTGGAGCGAAGTAGATAGATAATATTAGAGTTATAACGTCAGTTTAAAAATCATGCGCTCTCCTGTATATGTTATTTCCTGTATGGAGGGATTGAAAGACCAGGAGATTAACCGTGATCTAATTTTGTAACTAGGATAGTATAAAAATGTGTATGTCAGTATTATTGTTTGTGCTGTGAGAGCTAGCCAATAGAGATACGAGTATCCACGTGTGTGACATCTTATGACAACATTCATTCACAGCATCACCCCGCTCCCTCTCATTCCCTGGAGATTTTCTCGTGGTAGGAGTACAGTATGAGGATTATGAACTAGTGTCTAGTGATTACTGTATGCAGGTCAGGAAAAGACTGAATATGGTTCATAACATCTGATACATCAATTTTATTACTTAGAATACATTGGCCTCTTGCATGCATAGCAGAACGAGGATCTTCTCCAGCGCTGCAGTTGTAAATTCTTCCATCAGAAACTTGACACGTTTCGCGGAAATATTTCTTACACACTTTAACATTGTCATTTCCAAATTTCCAACTCGAAAGGAAAATGAAAAGCTATGTTGTCTAGGTTTTTTTTGAGCTATCACTAGGACGATGCCTTTGCACATTGGATGAGGAAATACAACTACGAAGGAACAAGTTTTGTTTGGTGTCATTTCCCAGATCATGAAATGATTTGAAATGAACTTCTTTATCAGCTGAAGATATTTTGGAATTGCACTGTCTAGCACTGGCACACAATTTGTCTTCAAACATCTTGGCACGAATTACTTTTACCTTTTATAGTTTCATATTCTTGCCCAGAAACTCTTCGTTTCCTTTGTTGAGCCCTTTCCACATAGCAAAAGTGGTGTAAGTCAAAATTGCTGGGTAGGAATTGAAACTCATCCAATAGCCTCGTATGAACTACGCTACAGATCTTGAAATATTTCCGCCCGCTCAACAGTTATGTCCCTCACTGTACGTCTATTATAATAGATAATTATCAGGCAATATATCTCACTTGACGATATGTGTCAGAGGAAGAACAATTGTTTGTATACATCTGAAGTCTGATTAGTGGAATAATGTTGCTTAGTCGGCGATGTATGCAATGGAGGGGGAAAGGAACTGGCCTTTTCCCCCTATTATCTCCTAGCTTAGGAGTCACATGAATGACAGTTTGGTGAGATTCGCCATGGGATTACCTGATATTCGTCCGACGGGGAAAAAGTCGGAAAAATTCCAACCAGATAATCGAACCGACGCTCTAATACAGCTTCAGAACACAGTTTCCTTTAACAATAAGCCGAGGAATGTAGGTGAACATTAAAATAATCACTAATAACATTCATTATTATTATTATTATTATTATTATTATTATTATTATTATTATTTACCTTTACTCTGTATGACGCAAGGCTACCACTACAACCAACACAATACGCAAGGAGCCTATTGAAAAAGAATAAATCACTTTCATTTGACGTAAATATTTTGTGTGTGTATAGACCTTTGTCCAATTTCCCTTTGTGATAAGTATTTACCTTTTCTTTCTCATGCTTCTTTGCACCCCTATTTTTCAAGCATTACGAATTACCTTTTTATAGATCGATATATTTTCTTCGACGTTTGATTGTACGAATTATATCGTATCCTACAGCAAATTACGAAATTAGTAAGAAATTAGATGTTAACCTTTAGTATCTCTTAATATTTTCTGGTTGAGCTCATAGATGGCTTTACTTTTTAACAATGTGACGTTGAAAGGTATTGACAATCCTGATATATTTGTATTCTATTTGAAGACTGGTTAGTTAATAACCTAGCACACTCATGATCACTCGCATTCGTACTCTAGACATCCGGGAGCTTTTCTTCTTCAAGGAAAATTTCTAGAGTCAGAGAATCGATCCGTGGAGCCTTCAGGTCTGGAAGCCGGTATGCTGACCACCAGACCACAGAGGCAACCAGAGAAAATTATATAAAATAAAATATTGACAAACTTGAGGAATTAAAATTTGTACCAATTGGTCTATGTAAATATGTATACAGAGTGTTCAGAAATACTTAACACTAGATAATAACTTACTTATGACTTTTAAGGAACCCTGAGGTTCATTGCCACCCTCACATAAGCCCACCATCGGTCCCTATCCTGAGCAAGATTAATCCAGTTTCTACTATCATATCCCACTCCTTCAAATTCATTTTAATATTATCCCCCAATCTGCGTCTCGGCCTCACCAAAGATCTTATTCCCTCCGGCCTTCCAACTAACACTATATGCATTTCTGGATTCGCCCATACGTCTACATGCCCTGCCCATCTCAAACGTTCGGATTTAATGTTCCTAATTATCAGGTGAAGAATAAAATTCATGCAGGTCTGCGTTATGTAACTTTCTTCATTATCCTGTAATTTCATCCCTCTTAAAGTAAACCTTCAGGCGGGGTAAGAAACAAAACAAATGTCTTTATTACCGTTCGATTAAGCATTAAAATCAATACAAAATACGTAAGTTTTACAACTCGAACGCAATGAACATCAGAGATTGCTACCGATCAAGATGCAAGTTGACATGGGCTATTTAGACTAGATTGCAAACACGTATATCACGCAGCAATACTAGACGCGAGAGCGAAGACAGTGCTTCTCTAAACGTGGTGTCAGTTGTAGCCTACTATGCAGTTAGTGTAATGTCATGTACAGTGAGCTGAAGAAGATGAAACCAGTGGTTAAAATTCTGGATAAACTAAAAGAAGAGATCCACGACAGGAACTTGAAATTGTTGATGATATATTATGCGATTTATTAAAGAGTTATGGATCGGAAGCAGTTGAAGAAAGTCATACTCTGGACACTGATGAAAATTAACCACGAGATGATGATGATGATGATGATGATGATGATGATGATGTCTATTGTACGAGAATGCCAGATTGAAAAAAGAACAAATATACTACATCAGAAGAGGAATCAAGTACTTCACAAAAATTCCGGTTCTCCATACGCTCCATTCCCTTCCAAAACATCCCGAGTCATTGACTTTGAAGAAAAATATAAAGTAATAGAGAATTGGATTCTGCCAGGTGCACCGATCAACAAAAAAGAAAAGGTTTAATCTTGTCATTGAGCAGTATGAAACATAAATTTATATGGCTAACACATGAAAGTCAACTCTGCAAAATGAAGCAAGGTGCCGAACAACAAAACGATGTTATGAATAAAATGGAATAAGTGCACCGAAGAACATTTGAGGAATTTTGCTGCGGCTGTTATCAAATGAAAATTGTAAAAGAAGGAACATAAAAAGAATTGCTCGCGATTTATTAGGCATAGATCAAAAATACTTCAACGCAAGTCTTTCCAGGTTACATCCCTTTAAAAATCATTATAAAATTGTCAGCTGAAAAATAATAATTATGTAGCTAACAAAACGTCAGGTACACGACAAAACAGCTCTTGAACAATCAATCTCAACTTTCAGATGTGAGTAAACGTCACTTTTTGGACGTACAATGATGATCATGTGTTTAATGCAGATGAATGTGGATTCCATAAGGAAATGCTTTTCGACAGAACATTAGAACGTCAAGGAACCAGTGAAGGGTATGATGTCATGGAATCCAAAGGAGTAACTACACATTCCTACACTAAAATACCGGTGGTTTCTGAAACTGGAAAACTGATGCCAAAGTATGTACAAGCATATGATTCGATAAATTTCCTATAATATATATTTTGACGATTCATCTGATATATTAGAACAACGTAACAATATACTGAAACTACAGCCGCTTGTTTACCAATAGTTTCTTTCTCTACGATTTCAACAGACGCATCGGTATGGTTGGGTGTTAGCTGGATTGACATCCAAGAGTGGACAGCGTTTCCAAAACACTACGGAGTACTTCAGTACTGTATCCGAAATGTACAAGGATTATAGACTATACGACCTGTGCAAAATCAGCTTAAAGTGCGGGTGGTGTACTGACTATTTGTTTTTCTAACATTTTTTATTAGGTATCACTGTTGTGCGACATAAGTTCCTGGATAAAAGCAAACACAGATTCTGGAAATACGACCTTGACCACATTATCGTTTTCCTCTTTATGCATTAATCAGTAGTTGAAGGTATGTTTTCTTACTGCTTAAAGCCTCGTGTTCTGCGCTGTGTATCGCATTTGTTAATTGCAGTCGAGTTGCGAAATTTGAGGATTATTCATATTTTATTATGCTGATTTCAATAATAGTCGTTTTATTTCCATTGTTTTTTACCTCAGGTGAAGGTTTACTTGTTAGCCCCAAATATTTTCCTAAGCATTTTATTCTCAAATACCCTTAACCTCTGTTTCTCTCTCAAAGTGAGTGTCCAAGTTTCACGACCATACAGAAGAACCGGTAATAGCCTATAATTGTTTTACAAATTCTAACTTTCAGCTTTTTTGAGAGCAGACTGGATGATAAAAGCTTCTCAACCGAATAATAACAGGCATTTCCTAAATTTATTCTGTGTTTAATTCCCTCCCGAGTATCATATGTATTTGTTACTGTTACTCCAAGATATTTGAATTTTTCCACCTCTTCAAAGGATAAATTTCCAATTATATTTCCATTTCATATAATATTCTGGTCACGAGACATAATCATATACTTTATCTTTTCGGAATTTACTTCCAAACCTGCCTCTTTACTTGCTTCAAGTAAAATTCCCGCGTTTTCCCTAATAGTTTGTGGATTTTCTCCTAACATAGTCACGTCATCCGCTTAAACGAGGAACTGATGTTCACCAAAATGAGTGAAAAATTTCTCATAAACATAAAACCAATACTTCACAGAGCTAAAAAGCATTTATTGTTATTGCTACAGCAAGTTTAGTGATCTATGTGATGTCCAGTTATGTCTATAGTGTTCAGTTCCTAGATACATAAGTGCGCGTTCGTTCGAGAATTCCTTGTTGCTCACGAATTTGATGGCAAGGTATCAGCAGTCCGTTAAGCCATTTATCTTTAATCATTGATTAGCATTAAATGTTTAAGCGTCAAATGCCATTATCTGGCCATAATGTAATATGTAAACATACTCAAAATATATTGTTCTTCACATTGTGGCTCTAACTAGTGTCTGCAATGTTCGAACATGAGAGGGGATATCAAGATATTACAAACTTCGTCCTAATCCATGGACATCCAACAATTCGTAGAAGCAAAGTATGTAAACTAAAATAATCGAATTCGTTTAAAACCCGTAAGAGGTCTTATGTTCGATTCATGTTTTTGCCAAGTCTCTGTAGAACCGAAGTTCGCTTTGCATTTTTTCAGTCTTTCCCCTTCCTTATGTTCACTAACTTGAAGGGGCAAGTTCGAACGAACATGACATCTGCTTTAGCGAAGCGAACTTCAGTTCTACAGAGACTAAGCAAATTTGAACCGAACATAGCGCCTGCAATGCACGACGCTAATTCTAACCTACTACCCTACTAACTTTAGGTTATTGTTTTTGCAACTGTTTAAGAAACTTTTTACTTATTTTGGTGAATATGTAAGATAAAAGTATGCTAGCTTTCTTGAATATCCTGCGCAATTGAATGCAAAATTCTTATTCCTTGTGTGGATAATTCTAGAATTTCGTATGATCTAAATTACATGCCTAATCAAAGTTGTTACGAGATTAATAAAAGGCATATAATATTTAATACGTACTCTGAAGGAGAAGAATAGGAAATATATGGTGGTGTTAATGGTGGTTTTACTATGGCATTCAATATCAGATTTTTCATTTTTATTTCGTTCGTACCTCTCTCCCTTATTTTCTCATGTATGTATGTAATTTATTTCTTTGTAAGCCGGGTTTCTCTGATGCAGGTCTTTCTGCTTTGACGTTTACTATTCGCCAGTCTGCCTGACGACGTTAATATTGCGTGTTTGATGTTCGTATTAATGTATTATGTAAAGTCTACCATATACTGGCGTGAAAATAGCGGCATCTTGGTTCTGTTCCAAAATAAGATTATTTTTAGGGTGGTTTTACTGAAGAAAAAGGATTACGAACTCGAACTGTCGTTTCTGTCATAGAGGAATACTTCAGCAAAATCATAAGCAATCCGTTGGGTAATTATTTAGGTCTAGCCACTTCATCTAGCTAAACAGTAGTTTTTTTTATTAATCAATGCTGCCTTACAATCTGTTCCCAAAGGAACATTCAATATATTTGTTGCAAGATTGGACAAGAAAATCTAAGATCTAGTTATTGTTCACAAAACGAAATGTCAAATCAAGAATGTGATGGCGCTTGAGACAATACATTGTTTCACTTTTGTCCAGTAAGTTGATGGCCAGAGGATTTGGATGTAAATTGAGTGGCTGTTGATTTCGACAACATCTTCCTTGATGGTGGGGATTCCCAGTCAGTAGGATAACAGAGAGGGTTTGGAATTGAACCGGTTACATCAGCTGCTCGCCTATTTGGATGACGTGAATATGTTAGGAGATAATCTACAAACTATTAGGGAAAACACGGGAATTTTACTTGAAACGGTAAAGAGATAGGGGAGGGGGGGCTTTCGAACTCGAACCGCCTCTGAGTAATTGTTTTCTACAGGATTAATATTTTATTCAACATTGTGTTGGGCCATATCATATGTAGAATTCATTTAAATTACAAACAACAAATTTGTCTGTAATAATGTAGTTTTTCAAGCGCCAGGCTACGAATCTGTACAAATTAAAGGGACATTGAATTACACATACGATATGTATGTAAAGAATTTCGTCCGCATTCTTCTTTGTGATGCCGACTTTTCTTCATCAAAATACCGATTTTATTCATCGGGTATATAAACTTGACCGTGTATGGGACAGACACCATTTTTTGCTGTTGAACTTCGAGGCGCCTTGTATAGCGGAAAGGTATTTCTTCCTATGAGGTCGGAAGATGGAAGACAGTCTCTCTGTGGAGCCGTGTTGTCGGTTCCACGCACATAGGCGGATAGCCTGGTTGAACAGTTGGCCTCAGGCACCCCGACATGCGGGCACCTTGTCCCCTCCAACACATGCTACACGAGTCTGCTCAATATAAGTAGCGAAGTCATCAAGCGAAACCCAGCCATTTGTTAGAAAAGATTCATTCGCTGCATGACACCAGTTGCATTTTCGTGAAGAGCCGTGTTAGCTCGATAGAGTGATTGGTAATAACAAGACTTGCCGCTAGAAAGACATGCGTAGAATTGATCTCGGTGCAGAGAGAGTGCATTTTTCTCTTCGTCGTAACTTACAGAACGGCCTTGTCGACCTCCTTCACATGGTATGAAGGCCGTGTGTTCTTTCCCATGTGCTGTAAAAGATTCCTCCGTCGTATGACAGCAGATGCATTTTCGCCGACATACGAAAGCAGTATTAGTTCGGTAGAATGATTTATTATAGACTAAAAGGGCGCGGATTTCATTGCTAAGACATTGCAGTTTCTCTTTTCTACTCTCTTTCGGCAGCCGAGTAGCTCAGTTGGTAGAGCAGCGGGCTACGGACCGGAAGGTCCGGGATTCGACACTAGATGGTGACGGGATTTTCTCGTGACCGAAATTCCAGGTTCACTCTGCCTCAAAAGTAAAGCAGAGATGCAATAATTCAAGTGTAATGACATCGTCAGTTTATGGAACTTTAGTTCCAGTGAATAATATTTTTTTGAAAATCTTAAACGAGAGGAAGAGTGCGATATCTAAGATGTTATTGTAGTACCGGGTCTTTCTCGAGGTTAAAAAGACGGTCGAAGCGCAGTGCTGACCAATCCTTGTAGGGCCGAGGTCAAAGCATGCATGGAACTATACCTCCATGTCCCTTATGGCAGTATGGGAGTACCTTTACCCTCTCTCTGTATAAAATGAATTCTTTGCTTGGTGTTAAGTCGGTAGGAACGCGTTATTGACTGTTGTAGTCTATATTATTTTAAAGTTGAGCTCGGAAGAAATACTGCACTGCAGCTTATAAAGCCTTTGTATAGTTACTAGCGTCCTAAAAACATGGGCTCCTTTGCAGCGATTGTGCTACTCGATACAGAGAGCTGATAGAAATGTTGAACGTATAACCTATCATTACCATTTTACGTACAGTTGAGAAAAAAGAAATAGGGCCCTAATTTTATAAAGTTCTAGATACAACGCATTGCGCATGTGCGGTAAACGAGCCCCTATATATATATATATATATATATATATATATATATATATATATATATATATATATGCTACTTGTGAAGTCTTGGGAAACTTGTTGCCTACATACAGGAGGACTGCCATCAAGATTCGGCCCATTACTTTTTTCTGGTGCTGTACATAACCTAAAATGACAAAAGGAATGCACTACTATCTTTTGTAATTGATTTTCCACTCACTCTACCCAACTTTTCAGCCAAATATCAATATTATTTGAGTTATTGTCTTACAACATGACACACAGTATTTTGTATCGTGGTTATTAGGGCTGTCTTAAGGGAGAGGCTGATGACTTTTTTGTCATTTTCAGCCAAAAATCGCAATAAATTAAATATTTTCGAAATTAAAAAATAAAACATTTATTATTATTATTATTATTATTATTATTATTATTATTATTATTATTATTATTATTATTATTGAGGTCGTTTTGTTTACATTCGTTAGACAAATGTTATGGACATAAATGTTTTACTCGCATAACCAAGTTTCCTCCTGTTTCTCGATAATTTTTCACTTCGTATTAATTTTACATTCTACACTGACATTACGTATTCTGGCTTCAAAAGAATACATGTATCTTATCTCCAGTCAAACTTGCAAAACCTCTTATAATCACATAGTTCTTTGATTAAATATTCTGATAAGGCTAGAGATAACTCAAGAAATGAAGAAACTTAATTTCCTGAAACGTAGTATTTAAAGTTTGTAGGTACAGCCTTAGACACAAAAAACGACCGATCTTCTGTAGCGTGATTATTGTCGAAATCCACTTTTGCAACGCTTGGTTCACACGACTAGGGAAAGGATGTTTATTTTGAACCTAATTTACCCTTTGAATTTATCTTTGTTATAGATCAGTTATAACACTTGATTAATAAACAGACAGGAAAAGCAACAAACATACAAAACAAAGGAAAGACAGCGGAGTCGTGCATAATAAATTCGTTCGCATGTAAATCTAAGCTCTCACGGAATCAACTGAAGTCTCCCGAAGAGGATTTGACGTATGGAAGCCTTTCATTTTTTTTTCTAAGATTATACAATAGTTTCATTTTAATCAGGTGGGATTTACAACTAGCCTATTCTTACTTATAGACGAGAGGCCGCACAAAAATGAGGCACTGAAAGGACAGTAAGTGAGAAGGTTGTCAATAATAATAATAATAATAATAATAATAATAATAATGGCAGGGTCTAAAACTGATATTAGCCTAGGCACTTAAATTTTATAAATCCGCCCCTGGAATTTACAAATTCTTCAAATTTGATGTAAAAAATATAAAGTGTGGTTTATTTAACGACGCTCACAACTGCAGAGGTTATATCAGCATCGCTGGTGTGCCGGAATTTTGTCCTGCAGGAGTTCTTTTACATGCCAGTAAATCTACTGACATGAGCAAGCATAAGAAAGAAGTTAAAATCTTCTTTGCATTTAAACACTTAAATGAAGGGTTCAGAACCAAGCACTATCTACTAAAACCGTAGAAAACAAGGGTTGAAATGAAGCTATTACCATAATTCAATGGAAACATATAGCAAGTAATGTAAAGTACACACATTCAAACTAAATGATATGTCAATCTTCATTAAACTATGGTATTCACTTAACTTTAACCCTCGCTTTCTCCGTTTTTAATAAATGGTGCTTGGCCCACTGTGGCTCTGAACCCTGCAAATGCCATCGACCTGGGCCGGGATCGAATCCGCAATCTTGAGCATATACTAACTACGCTACTCAGGCCGACAAATTTATTTGATGTATAAGTACTAAATAATATTAAATAGATTTCACTAATTAATTTTGATAAGGATTGTAAATTTTAAGGATTATTTTAAATGGAAGGCTCTGTGTTTAATTCCAAATGGTGGTGGGATTTTTCTAGTTGCCAAAACTTTCAGAATGGTCCCAACTTTCTCTCACACTCCTATCAACTTGAGTACTGGTGTTTCCTAGGGATAAAAGATGGTCGGAGCATGGTGCCAACCACACCACCTCATTCTAGTGTCGAAGTTATGAAAGCATGGAGTTCTACTTACGTGCCCCCCAAACGCTTTCATAGCATGTAAAGGGGGTACCTTAACCTATCTTTTACTGATGTACCTAGAATTTGAAGATCAATAAAATGAAACGTCTATATACAATGTTAAATATGAATGTAGTAATATTTTTTAGTCTTAGTTCTTGAAAATTTATATCAGTTCCTACATGTGTTTAAACCAAAGAATGAGTATAGGCAGGTCGTATATTATAGTAGTGGTCGAGTAACTCAGTTGAGCAAATGGGTGCGGACAGGAAGGTCCTGGGTTCAATCCCAGGTGGTGGCGGGATTTTTCTCACTGCCAAAACAGCCCCGGAGTCCACTCAGCCTCCTGTTGAATTGAGTACTGGGTCTTTCCTGGGGGTAGAAGTCATTACCAAGGTCACGGAAACATGCGCCTTCATAGCATATAAAGAGGATGAATGTCTTTACTTTATATATATATATATATATATATATATATATATATATATATATATCGTATTTAGTCCACGTTTGCAAGTAATAAATCATAAATTATTATGAATATAGACTGCAGCACAATATTGATGGCCCAGTTCAAAAGTGAAACAACTCAAAATTTAACATTTAGATAAACTTACAATTTAAAGCTTCATGTTGGTGTGCAAAATCCAAGGATCATTGAAATTACTCCTAATTCTGTTAATGATGTTTCATATGTAATATATGCTTCAATTTAGAGTGTGTTAATTGGATTTTTCATACCAAGATGGAGCTTTAAAATACAGTTTTCTAAAACTTTAAATTTTGAGTTGTTTCCCTTTTGAATTGGTCCATCGATATGAAGAAAATTTTGCCAAATTATGAAATTTATTTGGTAAAATATCTCCATTCCTAAAAAGTGAGATTTTTTAATCTATAGTTCATATAGTACCAAATAAAATATAAATCTGCATAATTGAACGTTTACAAATACTTATCTGAATACAAAAACTAGATAACTAAACTTATTACACTGAAGAGAAAAATAAATAATTAGGTCTACTGATAAATAAATAAATAAATAAATAAATAAATAAATAAAATGGTTCTTACATAGGCTGGACTCAAAAACTAGTTAATAACTCTAAAGGGGATTTTGAACACTTCACTTGCCTTTGAGATTGGTGGAATTGGTGTCTTGGGTTTTTCACATGTTTCCTGGAAAACATCTCTATTGTCTTATAATATCTGGAATGTACATTTCACTGGTAGTAATTGAAATATTAACGGAGAGAGAAAATCGTGCAAAATATGAAAATGTTTATGAAATATGAAAATTTTACATAACATTAAGAAATACGAAAATTTTTTTATTCCTTAATTGCATTCTACAGATCGTAAAACTTGAAAATCCTTGTTCCCATACCACTAGCAGGAGTGACTTAGAATATGAAATTTAGTATTTTGCCTGTCTCTAATTATAAACCTATTCATGAACGACCATACGTGGTGTGTCTAAAAAGTTCGGTGAATGGTGTCATATCTGAACGGCAACTTGGCGCATGTGCTTGCGCATGCGCATGGTTCTTCAGAGACTTGGGGAGAATCGATACACAGCATGCAATGCATGTGACTGGCAGTGTAAACAGACTGCGACCAGTTGACCGTAGTCAGTGTGAGAGGAAGTGTCACAGCGGAATGGAGCAACGTGTAAACATCAAGTTCTGCTACAAATTGGGGAAAACTGCAACGGAGACACATGGAATGTTGGTGCAGGTGTACGGGAGGGAAGCCGTGAGCAGAAAATGTGTTTACGAATGGTTTAAACGCTTCCGTGAAGGGAAGGAAACAATTGAGGATGAGCCACGTTCAGGTCAGCCATCGACAAGCAGAACCCCAGAAATGATCGAGAAAGTGCGACAAATGCTGGCACAAGATCAGCGACTGACTCTAAGATTGATTGCGGAGGAATTGGACGTTAGCAAGGACACCATCATCCGCGATGAGTTGGGTAAGCGCTCCCGATTTGTGCCGCACAAGCTCACAGACGAGCAGAAAGCAAAACAGATGGAAACTTCTGGTGATTTCATTTCCATGTGTGACCAGGATCCATTGCTTCTGAAAACCATCGTCACGGGAGATGAGACCTGGTGCTACCAGTTCGATCCGGAATCAAAACGGCAATCGATGTCATGGTGTTCACCGACTTCCCTGCGACCAAAAAAAACCGTCTGCAAAAATCCAAGGTGAAAACACTGTTGATTGCCTTCTTCGACAACAACGGCATCATCCACAAGGAATTTGTTCCTGCAGGTCAAACCATTAATGCTGCATTTTACCAGTCCATTTTAAACCGATTGCTACAGCGTATCCGGCGGGTTCGGCCAGAGTTGTACAGGACTGGAAAATGGATGCTGCTCCATGACAATGCCCCTGCACACTGTGCGATCCGTTGCGCCAATTCCTGGCTCAGAAGATGGTAACTGTTCTTGAACACCCTCCGTACTCCCCTGATCTGGCTCCTGCGGACTTCTTCCTGTTTCCCCGCTTGAAGGCGGCCATGAAAGGTGAACGTTTTGCGGACGTGAATGCCATCAAAAATCGTGTGACAGCCGTTCTGCGATCGATTCCACAGGAGGCCTTTGCTGATAGTTTCCAGAAGCTGTACGAACGTTGTCAAATGCGGGTGGCGACTATTTTGAAGGGCAATAAAGAAAATTTGTTTGTATCTTTGTTTTGTTTGTTTTCTGATAGCAATCACTTTTTAGAAAAGTTCAGATACGCTGTAGCAATCGGTTCAAAACGGACTAGTAAAATGCAGCATTAATGGTTTGACCTGCAGGAAAAAATTCCTTGTGGATGATGCCATTGTTGTCGAAGAAGGCGATCAACAGTGTTTTCACCTTGGATTTTTGCAGACGGTTTTTTTTTTTTTTTTTCCCCGCGGGGAAGTCGGTGAACACCATGACATCGATTGCCGTTTTGATTCCGGATCGAACTGGTAGCACCAGGTCTCATCTCCCGTGACGATGGTTTTCAGAAGCAATGGATCCTGGTCACACATGGAAATGAAATCACCAGAAGTTTCCATCCATTTTGCTTTCTGCTGGTCTGTGAGCTTGTGTGGCACAAATCGGGAGCGCTTACCCAAATCATCGCGGACGATGGTGTGCACCGTGTCCTTACTAATGTCCAATTCCTCCACAATCAATCTTAGAGTCAGTCGCCGATCTTGTGCCAGCATTTGTCGCACTTTCTCGATCATTTCTGGGGTTCTGCTTGTCGATGGCTGACCTGAACGTGGCTCATCCTCAATTGTTTCCTTCCCTTCACGGAAGCATTTAAACCATTCGTAAACACATTTTCTGCTCACGGCTTCCCTCCCGTACACCTGCACCAACATTCCATGTGTCTCTGTTGCAGTCTTTCCCAATTTGTAGCAGAACTTGATGTTTACACGTTGCTCCATTGCGCTGTGACACTTCCTCTCACACTGACTACGGTCAACTGGTCGCAGTCTGTTTACACTGCCAGTCATATGCATTGCATGCTGTGTATCGATTCTCCCCAAGTCTCTGAAGAACCATGCGCATGCGCAAGCACATGCGCCAAGTTGCCGTTCAGATATGACACCATTCACCGAACTTTTTAGACACACCACGTAAATAACAAGTTCGATTCTTACTGCAACTTCAGGCAGTTGTTTCAGATGTTCCTTCCAGTTAGACTGGTCCCTCAGTATTTTCAGTGGACTATATGTATTCAAACAGGCAACATCTTTGGGGCTCAAATCTATGCAAACAACTTCTTTAACCTGCGCATATTCTGCAGTTAATTCTCATTTAACAAATTTATGGGTCGAATTATGGCTTTCTTCTGATAAAGGCAAAGTTCTTCAAAACATACAAAAGAAACCTAATGATTTACAAATGTTCCGCAACTTTCCCAGACACATACAAAATTTCTTAGCAAGAGCCAGGACAGGCCATATTGTCACTCAGAAGTATCTTCACCGCTTTAATCTTGTTGATTCTAGTAGTTGTTGCTTGTGCAACAATAACGAAGAAGATTTGGAACATATCCTCTTAAACTGCCCTGTCACAGACATCCATAGAACTAATTTAAAATCTACAATCCCTGTAACCTTGGACAATTCTCTCCAATATATACTGAATACACCTCATCTTTAGAATGTGGCTGCTGAAATATACAACCAGCATCATGCTTTTTATCCATCATTTGTAAGAAGAGGAAATTCATAGTGAAACACGTGTTGTCAGCAAATAGCTGGATATACTACGAAGATAGATGTATGTATTCAAAAGACAAAAGAGCGACAATTATTTCACGTTTAACTTTATGAAGGCATCTTAGATGATTATGAAGAACAAAACGTGGGTTTAGGTAGCATGAAGGAAATGCCTTCTCCATCTACATAATTTCTCTGTTGTATAGCTGTTGGCAAACATAAACCATTTTTGAGGTACCAGTTTAATGAAGAATGCTAAGTTTCTGGAAAATATTCTTTTGAAATGAACATGAATCCTAAGAATTAAGCTCTAAGATTTCACGTTCTCAAGATGGGTTTAGATTTCATTAAATGTAGATCATACATAAAGGAATCTTTATAAAGAGTTGTTGCTGATCCTGTGCTGCATGCAGGAGTGAATTCGATTCTCACTTGGTCTGATTATTTGATTGGTTTTCCCCCAAGGTTTGCCCCAACTGTAAGACGAATGTCAGGTAATCTCGGCCTATCTCGCCTAATACTATATCACTGTCACCTATTTCATCAACTCAAAGTAACATAGCAGTTTATACAGTGTTAGTAACATAGCAGTTTATACAGTGTTAGTAACATAGCAGTTTATACAGTGTTGCTATATGTAAGAAAATGTAGTAAGGGACCTAAAATTTGTGGGAAATGTAACATCTGTTTACCATCATCAAAATATCACTGTCTAGGTTAATTCAAATTTTTACTAACAAAGTTTAATTTTAAGAGCATCTTCACTGTATACAGGGTGAACTATAAGTAATGACATTAATTTCAGGGAGTTATTCTTTTAGATATTTCGAGCAAAAAAAGTTTAATACTATTTTGTTCGTTTTTGCTTCCTTTCCAAGATAAAAATTGTTTCATATGTGAAATATTTCATAGCATGTTTTGATTTAATTCCCATTATTCTCAGTCAATTTAAGAGAGCAGGATATTATGGTAGTAAATGACTGAAAGAATCTTACTTTCGTCCTTCAAATGTGCAGAAATTTGATCTGAACAAATGTAACTTTTCGTTTTAAAAGGGAATTTTAAAATGTTACATTCGTTCGGATCAAATTTCTGCACAATTAAGAACGAAACTAAAATTCTTTGAATCATTTATTATCATAATACACTACGCTCTTAAATTGACTGAGCATATTGGGAATTAAATCAATGGATTTTCCAAAACATGCTATGAAATGTTTCATTTAAATTCATTTTAATCTCGAAATGAAAGAAAAAAAACGAGCAAAATTGTATTAAACTTCGTTTGAAACATATCAAAGAACAACCCCCTGAAATTAATGACATTACTTACGGTTCACCTTGTATATTCTTCATCATCAGAGTAAGTCATTTATGTGAACGTGGTTGTTTGGCTACCCAATAATAATAATAATAATAATAATAATAATAATTTATTTATTTATTTATACTGGCAGAATTAAGGCCATAGGGCCTTTTCTCACACTCTACCAGGTCACAAAGTATACAAGCAGTGAAAACAATCACAGAATAGGAATGGTAAGCACAATAAGCCTCAGGTTACAGTGTAAGCCTTCAGGTCTCTCCTCCGTACAAAAAAAAAAAAAGTCATTTATGTGCAAAACATTTTGTAATGTTGCAGTAATATTTATTTTCAGGTACAGTTAATAAGCTGTAAATAGTTTTTATTTTCATTTATCATTATTTTCTTTCAGTAAGCGGTGTGGAGTGTTTCTGTGATGGCCATTGTCCTGACAATAAACCCAATGGAACTTGTGTGGGTCAGCCTGGTAGTCAGTGCTTCAGTGCAGTGGAGGAAGTGTTTAACCCTGAAACAGGATTGTTGGAAGAGGAAAGAACATTTGGCTGTCTCCCTCCTGATGAAAGTGGTTTCATGCAGGTAAAATCATTTCATACATTTTGATCTCAGTAATTGATATGCTCTATATTGTTCACTCTATAGGTACAGTCTAGTAGTTTTGTAGAATTTGTGCATTTCCCATTAACACCAGCAGCAATGGTTTAAGATTGTTTTATATGTAGCCTATAATATGGGTTGCAAGGAATATTGAAGTACCGTCATTTCCCATAACTATGGTCCTCGAACACAACTATGGTCCACGATACAACCATTCAAAGAACATTGTAGAAGTAACATAGACCGTTCGTAGATAGCTGCAGTGACTTGTCTTCAAACTACAGTACAACAAAAATATAGATAAACGAAATGCTACATTATTGAGTACAAAATTTGAATGGTTGTATCGTGGACCATAGTTGTGTTCCAGGACCATAGTTCTGGGAAATGATGGCACTTTCTATAACATTTCCTCAGTTCTTATCGTCACAAACGAGGTTCTAAGGACCAAGTAAAGCTGTGTAACTGTTCCATTAAAAATGGAAAAAATGCCATTTCAGCATGTGGACCTGTCATGGCATGCATAAGCATCCTCTAAGTGATGAGGAAAGGATATGGTCGGTGGATTTGTGTAAAAAACCTCGCAGCTAGGTCATATGGCCCAACTAACCAACGGCAGGTGTGGTTCTCCAAACAGTTTGGGGGTTGCGTATAGGTGATATAACCGTCATAATATAAAAATATGGTGCCTACATTAAAGTGGTTATTTTTTTGCTTCATCACAATCCACATTGGAGAGTAAGAGAGTTAATGACTTTATTGTCAATAACTCAGCATTAGTTAACAACATTTGTATAATATACTAATTCATCATAATTAAATAAATATTAACATTCCAAGTTCATTAATGTTAATTTTTTGCGTCAACAAATCTGTAAATCTTTTGAATATTTAATAACGTGTGACTGAAGGTCAGATTTTATGCTTTTATAGTAGAGAAATAAGGTATTGTCCACCACTGTGGAGTAATGGTTAGCATGCCGGCTGTGAAACGAGCAGGCCTGGATTCAAATGGTTTAGCATACTTATCATATCTGTTTTCTACCTGTTCACTTTTGGTCGATTGAAATTGTATTGTATTGTATTGTATTGTATTTATTTACATTCCATAGTATTTTTACATCACTTCACAGCTAGAATATGGAACATATAAAAAAATCTTAATAGTATTACAAAGTCTTAATTGTAGTTGAAATATATACAGAAGAGTTTTACAATATCTTGTACTAGTACAGTACAAGAGGTTAGTTAGTATTGGTACTTAATACAAGACAGAAATATTCTTGCAGCATTGTTGAATGTCATAAATTCACTTACAGAATAGAAAGTGTGAGAAATTAGGTACTGGTACTTCTTTAATTTGGCCCTAAATAATCTTATGTTTTGAGTTTGATTTTTTATATCCATAGGGAGGCTATTAAACATTTTTACTGCCATATAATGCACTCCTTTTTTATAGCACAATAGACTTGTCGATGAAGTATGAAGGTCATTTTTGGACGAGTATTTATGCTATGGACTGTTACATTAGTTACGAAGTTTTCACGATTACATACGAGGAAGTCTATTAATGAAAAAATATACTGACAAGCCATGGGCATTATTTTAATTTTTTTTTAATGATCCTGCATGATTCCCTAGATTTGACAGCTACTATTATTCTAATTACTTTTTTTTGTAGTAGTAGGAATATACTGTTATTATCTATAGAATTTCCCCAGGATATTATTCCAGAACTCATTACCAAGTGGAAGTATGCAAAATATATTGTTTTTGAGGTATTGATATTTACTATCTCTTGCTTAGATCTAATAGCAAAACATGCTGAATTTAGTTTGAAGATAATTCCTTTATATAACTTTTCCAATTTAACACATTATTGATATGTAAGGCAAGAAATTTGGTTGTTGTTTTTCTGTTAGGGACCTATTGATAATTATTGCACTTGAAATTTGCGAGGTTGAATTTGGACAGGATTTAAATTGGATATGTTAGTTTTGTTACAGTTTAATACTAATGTATTGGCTGAGAACCAATCACACATTTTGAGGATAATTGCCACTGTTGAAGATTGGAATGTATTGGAATTATTGGCTGTAATTAAAGTACCCTATGTGACTTATTCCCACAGTGTAAAGGCCATCTGGTACCCCATATGCATGGAAAGTCTATACTGTGCTGTAACTACACAAACTTCTGCAACAAGTTCCTTCGACCAGATCCAGTAAGGGGTAGCACCACACCAAGACCATCACTTGGTTATGATGAAAGTATACCCTACATCGCCCTCATCATCTCTATCACCGTTTGTCTTATTGCATTCCTCATCATAGTTGCATGTGTTTATCTCAGGTAAGCTCTTCATAATTAGCCAAAAGAGTCATATTACAAGTCAATCAAAATGCTGCATGGCTCCAAAATGTTTTTGTGAATGGCTTGTTTCCTGATATGCATGAATTAGAATTGGCCATCCTCACTTCAATATTGCAGACACAACAATACCTACAGTTGTTGTTTTTTTCCAATGGCCGCCATTTAACCCATTTTGCTTCTTGCCTCTCAGTAAAGAGGCAATGCCTACATTATACTGACAATTTTTTTTCATTTTAGTATTTAACTTCAATTTAAAAATTAATGGCATCAAATTCTTCCCCCCCCCCCCCCTCCAGTTTCGTATTGTACCCGCCAAACTTAACAACCCCAGCTCAGAGGAAAGAAGTAAAAAAAAAGTTACGTCAACATGCTCTCGATGTTTATGTTATGCAGTTGGCCGCGTCCGACAAGTGAATTGGTTTATAACAGCGTTGCCAAACATAGACAGCCTCAGTCCGAGTAGAGAGGTCAGTTTATCTTGCCACAAGAGATAACTACTAACTTCTCTGTTAAAAAAAACCCTACTTGCCTCCGCCAGTGGCTGGGCTAATTCAGAGTCATAATGTGACAATGCTGCACAACTAACAGGCATGCACGGTATGATTTATTATGTTTTGGGTAAGGCACGAGTCAGAAGAGTGGTGTGAGTGAGGTCGTCTAAGCTTGGCGAGAACAATGTATTAAAACTAAAGAATTAGAATATTCTATGAGATCGCAATAATGTTATAAACCAGTATTTAATGAATAATATGTACAGATCCAGAATTAATGCTGTAAATGCTGTAGCTATATTTAATGAAGTAAGTACTCACATGAAAACTAAATATGTTGCTACAGTTCATGAATACATAATCACATTTTAACTAAATCTGATGACTTTGTGCTTAATTTTAAACATACATTTTGTTAGATTTTTCTGCTTGGAGAATATCCTTTTCTTAAAGCACAAATATGTAGAGATTCTTATTTCAACAGTGATTAACTGTTGCATGGTATAATGTATCGCAGTAAGCCTGGAAGATCTGTAAGCCTTGCTGCTGTTTGTTTTTTCGGCAGAATTTTAAGCAACACCATAAGATTAATAATAATGGTTTATTACATAGCAAACACAACTTCATTAACATTTTTATTGTAGTGGAGAAAGGAACTGACATGTTCTGCCTATTTCTGCCTTTGTTTTTACATTACAGTTTCCTTTTAAATGAAATCATTGTACACTTCGTATCTGATGGTCTTCTTGTACACATAATGTGCATTTATACTGGAAATTTTCTGTTGTCGAAATTATTTTCTCTTCTTTATTTTAAATCTCGTAAGAATTTCACTTTAATTCATTCCATGTAATAGAGTTTATCTGGAAAGTTCCTGACTGAAAGGGCAGAGAGTTCATAATTTCTACAAATTTTATGGCTACTACAGTGCATATTTATTCTGTTTACCTGTACTCCAGATTCTTCTTCCTTTCCACTTCTCCCTTTTTTTTTTCTTCCTTTCTGTTTTCCTTTTTCATCTTTCTTATTTTTGTCAGTGCTTATTTGTTTTTTTTTTCTGACTTGTTTTTTATTTCATTTGATATGAAGGAAACAAGTAATATAAATATTTCTTACTGTGAACACGCTGCAGCAATATACAGGATGAACCATTAAGTAATGTAATTTCAGGGGGTTATTCCTTGAGATATTTCAAACAAAAGGTTTTAATATAATTTGCTCTTTTTTACTTCCTTTTCGAGATAAACATTGTTTTATATGAAACATTCTATAACGTTTTTTTGGGGAAATCATTGATTTAATTTCCAATATGCTCAATCAGTTTAAGAGAGCAATGTATTATGATAATAAATAATTGAAAGAATTTTAGTTTTGTCCTCTAAATGTGCAGAAATTTGATCCAAACAAATGTAACACTGTAAAATTCCTTTTCAGAACAAAAAGTTACATTTGTTCGGATCAAATTTCTACACATTTACAGTCTTACTAATAAACCATGTATAGTTTTTATACGAGACTTATGCACAGTTGAGACAGAAAACGTTACTAATAAACCATGAATAAGCTATGGACGTATAAACAGGCTGTAACTATACAATGGGAATTGCTTTGCAGTAGTTATATACACGAAACCCCTTGTTTAAGCGTTGTATATAGGGAAAAAATGGCCGCTCCTCTAACAGCTGTTCGTATCGACTGTCATTTTATGATGATGATTACCTTGTAACCACAGAAGAACAAACCAAAGATCATAGAATTATTAGAATAATATTGCTGTAGCTTGTACTCTTTGACCAAAATGTAGTGTGGTAATCGATTAGAGCCAGTTGTACTATCGATATTTAACACGCCACACTAGAGTGCTCTACCGGATGCAATAGAGAACCTCAGATATTCTATTACCTTTCGTAACGAAGTAATGACGAAACTATGACGTCGCTGTGTAACAGTTATACTGTTATACACGACGTATGTAGTGATTATTAGTAAGGAATTTACACACGACTTATAAACGAGCTACTCATTGTATAAGACAGTTAAACGTCTGTATATAGAGTTTTTATTAGTAAGACCGTTATAGGACAAAACTAAACTTCTTTCAATAATTTATTATCATACTGCTTTATTAAATTTACTGGCATATTGGGAATTCAAAGAATGGCTTTCCCAAAACACACTATGAAATTTTTAACTATAACAATTTTATTTTCCACCTTTGCTTATCTTAGTGTTATTAGTTTACATTAACGTTTTCGATACTTTTGTTGTATCATCTTCAGATGTTAGGATGCTATGTCAACATGTGTGATGAAAACCTAGCCTCTTAGTGTGTTGTGGGTTATTCAAATGCATAGAACCTATCATGATTTCCTAGTCTTGCTAGAATTGATCGTTGCTGTGAATTAACCTAATTCAGTGTCTCAAGTTGCTTATTAAGATTCTGTTAAAATTCACTATGAACGTCCGTGTGGGACAGTGTAAAATTATGTGAGAGCAATAATATAACATATAACTATAAAATTATAAAAAAAATGCAGTATACACTTTAAAAAAACACTTTAAACACATGTATGGTTGGTCATGTTAGCCAGTTGTTATGTCGTTGAATTGGGCTGTTTCTGCTGATCTTGGTTAAATTCACTGTCTTAGATGACGCACTTTTGTTCACTGGCACAACAACCACACAGGTTCCATATACACCCCCTCCACTTCCTATACCAGATGACGTACACTAGGAAAAATTGTGATTGAGCCTGCCAGTCTAGTCCCAGCCAAGCATCAAACAAGAACAGTTCGACAACAGCTAAAAATTGTAAGTTGCTTTCCTTGCATAAGTCTTACGCGAAATAGTTTTCAACCAAAAACTCAACTATAAACAAAACCGCCGTAATTCAATTCATTAATATCATGTAAATTGTTACAGACACGCACGGCTGTACTAGATTCACGGACTCAACAGAAAACCATCTTGTACCACATACGTCTAATTACCGACACATAGTAACTGTATCAATGATTTTCACATTAGTCAGCATGAACAATATAATTTTAAAAAGTGAAAAGTCTACAAAACTCCAAATAACACATAATACCAAAACTACAGATAAGCCAGTGAACAAAAGTGCGTCATCTAAGACAGTGAATTTAACCAAGATCAGCAGAAACAGCCCAATTCAACGACATAACAACTGGCTAACATGGCCAACCATACATGTGTTTAAAGTGTTTTATAGTGTTTTTTAAAGTGTATACTGCATTTGTTTTATAATTTTATAGTTATATGTTATATTATTGCTCTCACATAATTTTACACTGTCCCACACGGACGTTCATAGTGAATTTTAACAGAATCTTAACAAGCAACTTGAGACACTGAATTAGGTTAATTCACAGCAACGATCAATTCTAGCAAGACTAGGAAATCATGATAGGTTCTATGCATTTGAATAACCCACAACACACTAAGAGGCTAGGTTTTCATCACACATGTTGACATAACATCCTAACATCTGAAGATGATACAACAAAAGTATCGAAAACGTTAATGTAAACTAATAACACTAAGATAAGCAAAGGTGGAAAATAAAATTGTTATAGTTAAATAATATAAGCTTATCGGTATTACCACAAAATTAAATTGACACTATGAAATGTTTTATATAAAACAATTTTTATCTCGAAAAGGAAGCAAAAACGAGGAAAATTGTATTTAACTTTTTATTTGAAATATCTCAAAGAATAACCCCTTGAAATTAATGTCATTACTAGACATCGGATTTTTAGGCACTAAAAATTGCAGTTTTAGGCGCCTAAAATAAGCTCAAAATTTGTAAAATTAGGCTCTATTTTAATGAAAATAGGCATTTTAGGCACATCAAGGTATCATACTTATTTCTTTCACTGAAATTTTTAGTTATACACTAAAATACGCACAAAAAAGTATGTTTAAACATTAAAAAAGAATAATATATTATATTTATAAACAGAGCTGCACAAATTTAATATATTGAAACTAATGAAATAATGATTGATATCAAAATTACTCATTTTAAGTTATTGAAATTCAGTTCCATGCTCAGACTTTATTATAATTATCTGCACAGTACACCACCAGAATTTTTTCTAAATTCTCCACAGTTAACCTTTGCCTTTTGTCACTGAGAATCATTTTGAAAGCAGAAAAACGTCTTTCAACCGAAACTGATGTGAGAGGCGCAAAGTTTAAATTGGGTACAATAGGAACATCAATACTTACTGGAACATTTACACTTTCCCCCGATATCACTCTTAATACTTTTTCTAACAATGAAAATCCTACATTCTTATTTAATACGTTGTCCCACTTATTTTTAACTTTTTTCCCAGTTTCGCCCAAAGCAGAATGTATGTTCACTTGAGCTTCCTTTACTATTGTTATTTGGCTACAAAGAGATTGTTTTTCACGTTCTAATTGTTCAATGCTTGCAGTTTGTTTTTCACGTTCTAATTGTTCAATGCTTGCAGGTATGAAAGAAAAGTTTGATGTTATGTAGGCAATATCGTTTTTCACTCGTGAGTCATTCAGACAATCTTTCACTGCTTTCACACACGCTGCACTATCAGTTTCAGGTAATTTATCAATAACTGTGACCACTTCTTTAAAATACTTAGAATAATACACCACTGACTGAATCCAGGTTCCCCATTGTGTAAAAACCGGCTGAGGTGGGAGTGGGATATCTGGAAAGTTCTCTCTGAATATTGAAATCCTGGATGGGGCTTTACAAAAACATTTTTTTGTGTTAGAAATAAACGAATTGACAAGAGGAAATTCATTCCGGATTGTTTCAGAAACCCTGTGAAGGCCATGTGCTAGACAAGTTACATGCGTGAGGTTAGGATAAAATGTTTTAAGAAGTGGAGCTGCAGCAACCATGTATGAGGCAGCATCAGTACAAAACAACAGAACTTTAGAATCGTCTATATTACCTGAGTATAAAGACTGTAGGCCTTTATTTATAAAATAAGCAATGGCTTGGCTATTCACTTTCGAAAGTTCCTTAACACATACGAGGTGTGGAATCGAAGGTCTATCAGGACTAAGTTTTCCTGCTACCATATTTGCTATATACCTATTCATAGGATCTGAGGTTTCATCCACAGAGACCCATATGTAAGAATCACCTATATCCTCCCGAATGGAAGCTAAAGTTTCATTGTATATTCTAAGTAATTTTTTCTTAGGGTCGACTCAGATGGGATATTTTGTTTGCAGTATTTTTGTAAAAACTGTCTTAAAACCGGATTTTCAATTGCATCCCAGGGAATGTTAGCAGCAACAAATGCTCTGGTTAAATCAGCATAGAAATTGCTGCTGAGATTGGATGAAGTAGGCTGTGTTAGTAAAGTTTGTTGCAGTTGATTTTTCTGCTGAGCTTTAGCCTTATGAGCCGCTCCTTGCACATGCTGCTTTAGGTGGCACTTCTTTTCTTGCGAAATCTAAAAATGTAAAGTAAACTGAATTAAAATAAAATCCTAATTGTTGTATTGCCGTATTTCTATCACAAAGTTAGTGGGTTCGAACAATCAAAATTTTAATGACCTGCAAATACTTTAACTATCGAAATTTAAAAGGTTAAAGCGTAGTGGTCTTAAAAAGAATTATACCTCAGGATAGCTCAGTCAATGTATAAATATTATAGGCCTACTCATTAAATTTATATATTTCAACTATTGTTACATACCTGTTTGCTACAAATCTTGCAGAATATTATTTTTCCATCATAAGTGAATTCTGAATATTCTGTTAGCCATTGCCGGATCAATGTAGATTTTGCACTTACATTTTTCGGCATTATCGCGTTAAACTTCACAGGAAAACGTCCTACCGCTCAAACAAATAAGGTGAGGGAAAGAGCAACTGTTAACGAGCATTCAAATGAACCGTTGTTATTGAGATTCAATTGGACAAAAATACAAAGTTCCACTTATTGTTGCATTTCCTGGTAGTGTTAACACTAGGAGCGCCATTCTTTTAAATATTTTGTAACGGTTTAACCTACTAATTCGCAGTTTTACGACTTTTCATAAATATTTCAAAAACACACTTTCTCCAAAAATTGTGATTTTATGACACTCTGAAGGGCAGTACAGCTAATCGGTTTCAGACCGAAAACAGTCATTTTTATAGTATAGTATATCTCTGAATCGGTAGCAGCACATGTTGTGATTGTTGCCTGCTTCAAAACTAAGGTTGGTTCTTTGTCGGCGTTTATGCCTCCAAACATGTTAAATTCGGTGAAATCTATTGCGAGTGTCGTGAGATTCAAAACATTTAGTTTCCTTTATCAATGGTTTCATGGCCGGTGTGAAGCAAACTTTCCATTTTTAAATGCCTTAAATTTCGCAGTGAATGCATGTATAAATTATAAAAAGTAAGAGTAAAATGCGAAACTTTACAGTGAGTTAGGCATTTTTAGGCGAATATTAACAAATTAGGCTCTAATAACCGTTTTAGGGCATTTTAGGGCACTATAAAACTCTTTGAATACCTTTCAATTTCCATGAAACACAAATATTAATAATTATTTTTACTTTTCTCCTAAAGAAACAAAATAGGCATTTGCCCTAGAATCCGATGTCTGGTCATTACTTACGTTTCACCCCGTATAGTTTTAATGCCATGAATATTCATCATTTTCTTATATGAAGATATTGTTCCTTGCAATGTTACAGAGAATAATTTAATCTTGAGATTGAAAAAATGTTTGTTACATTTGATTGAACTCTTTCTGTTGTATAGGTATAAAAAACGTGAAGATCGGAGACAAATGTACTTGGTGCAAGCAGCGAGAAATTGTGACCCTTACCTGGCAAATAGTGGAACTCTTCAAGAACTAATAGACCAGAGTTCAGGATCAGGCTCTGGGTTGCCTTTATTGGTTAGTAAGATTATTAGTAGCCTTGTTGTGGTATTATATAGGCTACTTCATTTAACAGTATGTAAGCCTGTTTCTTTAGTATGCCACAAACTGTGTTTGATTTGATTTATTCATATGTTGCATTATGAAAAATAACTTTTAAAATGTGCAGGCGTACATATTTTTATCTTTTTTTTTTTAATTGTAGTTCTTAAATGTTTCGTTATATACAAATTTTTAATTACATTATTTATTTAACATGATTAGTCTTTTTGTATTTTGTGGTTCGGAATGTGCAACACTTGCTTCCTAATACTTTTTCCACTATATTCGTTTATGAGACCACTTTATTGATGTTTTGATTCACAATTGAGGGACTTAGAACAAAAAGCAGGTAAGTGACGGAAACCTAGTTTTGAGGAAATTACAGTTAAAGTTCTACATGCAATGAAATATTGTACACTAGTTTGGTGAAATGATGCCCATATAGCAGCACTGTAGAGTGTGATCACTTACCTGATTTTATCCCAAAGAAACATCCTTTTGGGCTATCACAACACGCACTTACCTCATTTTTTTAATAATGTCACTTACCTGCTTTTTGTTCTAAGCCCCTCAATTATTTTGCAGTGTAATATTAGATGGTGTATAACTTTGTCCATTTACCATACTTTCTCGAATACATCGCGCACCTTTTTTTCCAAAATATACAAGTAAAAAAATATGGGTGTGCAGCTTATTCGAAATGAAGTTGACAACATTGCCCAATTTTCATCCCACACAATTTCTAAGGTGATAGTCCATGTCATTACCTTCCTGCACGGGTATTTCAATTGTGAATGTTGTTGAATGATATTTGGATTAGCAGTACATGTCTGAATCTAATTCAAGTACGATAAATGTATTGTTTGTGCCTCTTATATTTTCAATTCTGAAAATAAGTACCACTAAAGATATGAGATTGCGATCCTTGCAGCAAAAACTTAGAATTATCAAAATGTGGAAAAACATGGAAACTGTGTTACAACCAGTGGCGGCCGAAGGCCATTCTGTCAAGTGGGGCACAACCTTAATGATGAACCCTGAAAATTAAAACCATATAAAACCAATTTATGTTCACTAACCTTTCTAATTTTTGTAGAAGAGCTCCATTTTTCGGTTTTTTTTCTGCGAGCAAAAACCTCTGTAACTCTATTGTTGAAGTTCGGAAAAGAATGTACCATCTTTCTCTCAATTGAGAGCACTGCTACGCCCAGAGGAAAGTTAAATGGAATTCTAAGTGTAATTCACAGAAATGTGCTGATTCTCACTCGTTCGTACTCACAGATCACGCAACTGCCTGCCTTCTTACTACCGCAGAACTAGACTTGGGAAAACTCAGTTGAAAACTGTAGTGTGCACTGAAGGCGGCAAAACGCCTGCCAAGATTCTCTATTGTCAGTGACAAAGCTTTTTGAGAACTGCCAACTTCATGTATTGTAATGTAAACTTTCTTTTTTGGATACGATGGAAGCATAAAAGTTTACAGGGAGCATTAACAACATAACTGTGACAAATGAATATATATACACACATACACACGTGATTTATACAATGAGTCGAGCTTCTAAATTAGTAAACTTACATTTAACGTTTTTCATGTCAAGTTTAGCTGTAAAATGTCGTCTGCTATACAGCAAGTATCAACACCCCTAAAAATGGCACGCAGCTAATTGGACTGTTCCCAAACTAAAGAGACTTGGTGGGCACGGCACATACAGTGCCCAAAGCACAGGATCTGAGGCAAAGAGCTCCGCCTTTCTACAACTCACATCCCCATCCCTTCCTCGTCCAACACTGGGCACGAGAAGAGAGAGCCCATTTTATTATCTGTTCAGAAAACTTGGGTTTCGTAGACTACTACAGATTCTGAAAACATTAGTAGCAATGAAAATGTGAAACTCTTTAAATTATTATTTCATAATACAATTAAATTGTATTATAATATAGTCCTAATACGATAATAAAAATCACTGGGAGGGCACGTGCCCATGTGCCCCTTAATAAAAGCCGCCCTTGGTTACAACCCATAAATTTGATGTAAGTGAAAGTTGCATCAGAGATTGGAGGAAAAATAAGAAACTGTTACTAAACAACAATGGAAACAGAAGAACATTTCGTTGCCAGAAAGCTAAATTTCCATGTATTTTATTAACTGAACTTTAACTGTATTTGTGTTTAATTCTTCTTAGTTTGTCATGAATACATTTGTTGAAAGTTTTATTTTTGTAATTTTTTTTCCTTTGACTTTCAAAAGTGGAATGTGCGGTGTATTGGAGAAAATACAGTATTTTCATATTTGTCTGTGCTGAGATAAAAATGACACTTTTCGTGTTCTCTTTGAGGTTCATTTGAGTAAAATGTTTGCTCTCCTCTCAGTTATATATCATTTCATTCAGTAACTATAAGTAGTGCTAGCAATTCGCGACTCTTCTTCAGTTAGTTCATAGCTTGAAATAATGATTCAGTGAATTATGTATTTATTTATATTGATATTAAATACTGTATTATATTTTGCAGGTCCAGCGTACCATTGCTAAACAAATTCAGATGGTACAGTCAGTAGGAAAAGGAAGATATGGAGAAGTATGGCTTGCAAGGTGGCGAGGTGAGAGAGTAGCTGTGAAAGTGTTTTTCACAACAGAGGAAGCAAGTTGGTTCCGAGAAACCGAAATATATCAAACAGTATTGATGCGACATGAAAATATTTTAGGTATGTTGTTAGTATAAGAATTTGTTAATTAATACATCTGTACAACACGAGCAATCTGTGATCCCAAAATGTATTAAGTCCATTTTTATGAAAAGACTGGGCTATTTTTTTTAATCAACCAGTCTATGGTCTGAGCGGATTTTCAAGTAACATGCACAATAATACAAACTTTTACACAAGGATTGGCGTTGTTTTGGAAGAAAGCAAGCTTAAATTATATATATCTCTGTGTGCGTGCGTGCATGCGCCTGAGTGAATTTTGGAATCAATTAGCTGTAATTGCAAAATACTTATAATTTTATGTTGCTTGACAGAACATAATACAGTAAGTTGGTCTATGGTAATACACTGTTATTCCTTAATCTGTTCTATGATATCTGGATGAATCATGATTGTAAAAGAAAACATAAATTTTCTGGTTTAAACAAAAATATACATTATATTTCGTGGACACTCCCTGCTTTATTGATTTCCGAGGTATACTTGACTTCATCCAATACCAACTTGCTGGACCTGACGTGGCTTCACTGGGTTCCCTAAAGTACTTTGCCTTAACAAACTACTCTACTTGAGCTAACTACGTATCATGACGTGGATGTGGGATCATTTCATAAGAATATGGTTTAAAGATAAACACTGAGAAAATAGTTATGAAAATATCTGGGATACAAAATGAACATTGAAATATTAAGCTGTCTGGTATACATTTTAAAATAGTATATTATGGTACAAAGTTGGGAAGTGCTGTTTACAAAATCGAGGAAAAGGTTTAAAAAACGAACAGAGCGAGTTTTTCAATTTCCGAGATGTAATGCCCTTCACAGACATGTATTACAGTATCTTTTGCACGATAGTATATTTTGAAAATAATATTTTTAAAAATCTTAATATACAGTACGTATGTTACACTATGACCAGCTGACTTATGTTAGCAGTCTGACCAACGTACAAACTTCACCATCAACTTCAGTGTGAAGGAGTAGAAATGATTTAGGTACTTGTAATATTTCGTGTTCAGTTGGAATAGTTTTATTTTTCTGTTAAGTGAAGTTTGAATTGTTTAAATAAAGTTCAGTACATTTCAAATGCAGTGATTTGTTTCGTATAATGTATATTAATTAACACTGTCTTTAGCGTATGAATTTTGCATGCATTGTAGCATACATAGAAGGCAGTGGTTTTCATTACGACACTAGAGTAGTTATTTGTAGTATTTCAACATACTTATCTAGGTTGGTAACTCTGAATTCAGTAAAATCAATTTTCATTCGTGGCGGCTGTTTGCTGTAATGATGAGAAAACAATATTGTGCAAAAAGGTTATTTATTTACATATTTAGGATCACAAATAATTTCATGTCGTTATTTAAATCTGTCAAACCAACCATTGGAAGCAGAAAAGTCGAAGTTTAATTTGCATGAGATTTTGCGCGCCTTCTCTTGAATGATAGGACCTCTTATGGGTATGGTTACGCTTCGAGACTGATGAAGCCAGTTGACCAAAATGTTCTCCAAGTCCTCATGTTTACCACAATTCACTTTCCTGCACTTACATCCTCTCGACTTCGCAGCTGCAGTGATTGAGTCGCGATTTTTTATTATCGTCCTTAATGTCGATAATGAGATTCCTAATGAATCAGACAAGTTATTTCTGATTAAGAGTACTGTTTTCATTATACTTTCATAAGATTACCAATTTTTCTGACACAGCACTTATCGTTTAACACTCATTGTAATCACACTCACAGACACTTCAACACACTAAGGACAACAAACTGACCAGCAAAAATTTCCAGAATTTTATTACAGCCGAGTGAGAAATGTTGTTTGAGAGAGGAAGCTAGCAAGAGGGTGGGGTGTTGTAACTGTATGTAGGCTTTAAGCACGCAGGTAATGAGTCGAATAAGAGAGCGTAACAAGAGGATAGGGTATAGTACAGTATGAAGGTTTAAGTGCGCAGGTAGGTAAAATGTCGAAAACCAGTACTTTTCAGGTTACTGACACCAGTGAGTTTGATAGCCAAAATATTTCATTGCTATTACAGTACATTGCTGAAAATTACATCGAAAATATCCTACAAAAGTAGCGTATTATGCGGGACTTGAGCGCAACAAACAGTGTATTTTATAAAAGCATTATATATGAAATATGCAGGGACCGGACAAAAAACGCATATTACATGGGATAGTATAATAAGCGGGCACGTCTTTCGAGGTTTCACTGTACACATAAAGAGAAACAACTTACTAAAAGTAATATTTTGAGGATTCAGTTTTGTTAAGAACTTTTAAACATATTTTTCTCATAAGTAACATTTTTTACTTCATGCGTTTTACTTGTAAACTGACGATAAGTACTTCATTCAAATGTTTCTTTTTTCTGTTTGAACAGGTTTCATTGCTGCCGACATCAAAGGCACTGGCTCATGGACACAGATGCTTCTTATCACAGATTATCATGAGAATGGTTCGTTACATGATTATCTTCAGACTCACGTACTGGATCCCTCATCTCTTCTTAGTCTTGCACTCTCTGCTGCTAGTGGTGTGGCTCATCTCCATACAGAGATTTTTGGTACCAGAGGAAAGCCAGCTATTTCACATCGCGATATTAAGAGCAAAAACATTCTTGTGAAAAGAAATGGACAGTGTGCCATTGCAGATTTCGGTCTTGCAGTCAGATACATCAGGTGAGTATTATATTTAAAGTGTAATTTTATATACACAGTGCAATGCAAGACTGGTGCAGGGAAAAAAATGAATGCATGAATGAATAATCTGAGCATTGTTTATTCAAAGTAGCTTTCTCCTGCACCCACACATTGGACACAATCATGAAGAAAGTGGAAGGAATAGCACAAGTTCATGTCTGGAACATACCTGCCTTTTTTTCCGAATCCACATTCCCAAATATCCAGTTTCCCGAAAAATCTTTCTCCTGAAAGCCTGTTTCTCGAATCTATGTTCCTGAATGCAAGTTCGTGAAGCTGCATATCTGAATTTTACTTCATATTCACTTTCCCGAAAATGTCTAAAAATTTCCGAAAAGGGCAATGAATTCGTTGACAATTGAATTTTTCTAAATTCAACATGACAGACCTATTATTATTATTATTATTATTATTATTATTATTATTATTATTATTATTATTATTATTATTATTGTTATTATTATTATTATTATTATTATTATTATTATTATTATTATTATTATTATTATTATTATTATATCAGCGTACAGACTGTAAAATTTTTCCTTTGTCAGAAGAGAGCCAATTGTTGATCCATAGGTTTGTAAAATGAGACTTTACTGAAGCAAAAGCACTGGATAGAGATATCACTTGAAGAGGTCTTGGTAGCAAATATGTTGCCTATACTTTCAGCCATAAACCACAAAAGAAGTAAATTAAAATTATCAGTAACAGTTGCAGAAGACACAGCCCTGCAGTATATATTAACTACGCCCCAACTTTGGCTATATTCTATCTTATTTCAAGGAGTACAGTTCGATGACTCCTTTGAACACCCACTTACAGATTTATGACTTCCTACACAAACACCTCTGACAATTCCATCCTGTCCCCTTGTCTCAACATTGCATAGTTGCCATAATCCTGGTGACCTTCGAAATGAGACAGTGAGATTGACGGGATTCTTGGAATTCGGAAAAGATGCGGCAACTCTGCCTTCACGTGGATTTGAGAGGAACCTGTCAATTCTTCTGAACGAGGGTTGTGATTGGTTACTAACAAGAGAAGACAAGATTTCCGTCACAGTAAGGAAGACATTTATGTATGACAACCAATTAGTAGGGGGCAGTAGAAGGTCTGTCGGCAAAGTCCTTTCTATGAAACTGCACTCCATGAAAAAAAATAGAGTATACTAGCCACAGGCATCTTTAATGAACACCGATCAAAATACTCCTCATTTCTCATGAAAAACAACAACTGAATAGACTACAGTGGACTTTATGTTGTCAGCAAACAGCTGGATACATTAAGAAGATTGATTGATAATATCAGCGTGACATGGAAAGAAACTCCTGTTCGGTGGTTATGTTTATTTATGTAGGAATTGTGCAGGAGATAAAAATTCACTGTGATTTTAATCTAATAACTAATAAGGTATGTTGCAAACGTCTGGACGCCCTCATAATGTGAAGTGTTGAAAAAACCTGCTGAATCTCGTCACATATATGCATCTAATGTAGAGGGAGCCCAGACTGAGCTTGTGACACCATAATATTAAAACATATGCTTCTGGCACTAGCATTTGTGCCTATTACTCCCTATATTTGAGTATTTCGATGTTACATACATCTCTGCAATACGAGCTTGTGACAAGCAGGCTGCTCTCCCACAGTATGAGGTTCTATTGTGGAATCAATATGATGTTACTATAGACAACGAACATTGTACAAACAATTTGTTGGAAGGTCATCACAATCGCCTGCAATTAGAGTTCGGAAAACACCATCCAAGCTTTTGCATCGCATTGACTCAACTTCAAAAACAAGAGAGCGACATGAGAGGGTTTAAATAGTGATAGTAATAATTGATTTGCCTTCCCCCTCTTCAACACTCTTCTCAAAACTCGAGAATACCGGGATATTACTCGCCAGATGGAATCTGGTGCATCAGATGATCAGGATATGCGCAGTGGAAGACTTAAAAAAAAATAGATAGTGTGAATTTATGATAACAAATATAATTAACAAATAATAAATAACAAGTACATAATTAATTTGATGAGGCGAACACAGAAAGTATGAGGTTAAATGGAAATGAAAGATGATATAATAAATTAATCTGAAATACAACCATAAATAAAATCCAGAACCTTCAACACTTTCAATCATATGTCTCAATACATTTCCAAATTCATAATTCAGTCTAATCGGGAAATTCACAAAACAACAGGTTGATGACCTATAAAACATCTCCCCGCTGGAACATTGTCACAACATCTCAAACAGCATATAAACTTTAACCCCAATGTCCATCGGTTTCCACAACCCTTATTAAATGCCCAATTAGATTTCAATGATTCCCACAAAGAGACAAGGAACATGCTCCAGATATTAACTCGTTGCATCAAACGGAAAATAACCCACAATAAAACAGTTACACACCAGATCAATACACAAATAATTAATTAAAGCTTAATTCTTAAATACGATATATAAATACTATAAGTCTCTGTACTATTACAGTACCCATAATGCAGAGAGAGAAAAGAGTATATATGTATACCAATGACACCTTAGAATTCGCGTAGCCACATAAATATACTAGGATCGCAGTACACCCGGATAGTAAATAGAATAATCTGGAATGGCAATGCTCAATTTGAAAATGAAAAGTAGAACAAGCAGCAAGGTATACGATTTGGTCCAACCCTTTTCCACAATATAATAATAACCATGTATCACAATTCCGCCCGGAGCTATCTTGGAAAATTTTGAAGACAACATAAGTAGACAATAACTCGGTATCTCAATACTCATGCAAATCAATTCCTCAAACTACTTCAGTTCCTGTAACATAATATGTAGCACGCGACATAACCCACCAAACTAAAATGCTGCAGTATCTGATACATAAACCAAGATATTACCACTCACGGATATTCTCATTAACAATTTAACAAATGTATCGTGGTGAAATACAACAAATACCGAACCAGCTCGTACTGCAAAATTAATTACGCCATAATACATTGAATACAACCTTAAACATGTCGACTGCATCCATAACCGAAGTTAATTGTAGAACATAATATCCCGAAGTCAATGTAAACTTGCTAATTACAGCTAACCAGCCGACATATGGTTCCGAGTGAACTTAACAGATCGAATGTATCTCGAAACAACCTTCCACGTCGAGAGTGAACTCCAGAGTGAAGTGCTCTGCTACTGAACATAAACAAGAAAACTCGGTTCTCTCCCCGGCATTTGTTTGAAACTGCTAGCCGGCTAATAGGAATATTGGTAAGAAAATTAGAGGAAAAGGTGGCACTATCGACGATATAATAATGAAATGAACTCTGTCGGCAAGATGATCTAGTAGATGATTGACTGATGTGTCGAGCTCGCTCAGACACTCAGACTATGTGTGCAGAACTAGAAATGGGTAAACTTGAGCGGGCACAGCCGAAGAGAAGTTAGTTACATCTTCAAAGACGAATTAGACTTAGTTTTCTAATTAACCGTGCATTTAATCACAAGATGTAATACAGATTTATTCATATACGTGTACCCTATCATCCCTTTCAATCTGCAAGGTTATTTCATTTCCACTCTGTATACTGTACAATAGTGAAAGATGCTACTTATTGTTTTGTTTGTCGATTCAGGAACATAAAATATTAAGGTGCATTTCATTTTAGATATTACTTACAGCATCTTTCACTGTATTTATAGCACCTCATCCACACCCCCAACTGTAAATCCTGATGCCCGCCACTGGTGCTATTGTAAAAGTTCCAGAGCTTTAAGGACATGTGTTTTTTAAAAACTTGATCTGGATGTGCATGTGTACAGCACACATACACCAAATCATTACATACATATTGAACATTTGTAAGTAATCTTACTGATATGCTTAATTTATTTCAGTGAAAGCAATGAAATAGACATTGCCCCTAACACACGAGTTGGAACACGGCGGTATATGGCACCTGAAGTTCTAGATGAAACATTAAACACTTCTGCATTTGAGTCATTCAAGATGGCAGATATGTACTCCTTGGGCCTGGTGTTCTGGGAAATGGGTCGTCGGTGTGTAACAGGAGATAAATTAAGTGCTGCTGATGACTATCAGCTTCCTTACTTCGACTGTGTTCCCAGTGATCCTTCATTTGAAGACATGCATGAAGTAGTATGCATTAAAAGGATTCGTCCACACATTCCTCCAAGATGGGAATCCGAGGAGGTAAGAAATACATTTTTTAAATGTGTTACAGTTTTGCTCTTTCTAACTTGTGTCCACATATTCCACTAATCAGACTTCAGATGCATACAAACAATTGTTCTTCTTGAGATGTACTGCCTGATAATATATATATATATATATATATATACATACATACATACATATCAGCCAGAACCTCAATCAGAGGTGAGAATGATATTATGCAATTTTTATGTGAATATACTGTGTATTGTGTGTAGCAAGCGGTAGCAGGGTGAGACATTGGTGACATCTGTACCCCTCGCTTTGGTATGAACTTTCTACCTATGGTGATCATCATCATCATCGTCATCATCATCATCATCATCATCATCCTGTCAAGTACTAGTCCCAAAAGAACTGTTACGGCCTGAAAAAGCGATTTTCTTGCCATCTTTTCATAGATCGACCAAATGATGTTTCCCATTTGGACAATACTTCATTATTGCCTAGGGATTCTGGATGAAACCATTCTTGAGACGTGT
Source organism: Periplaneta americana (assembly GCF_040183065.1). NCBI lineage: Eukaryota > Metazoa > Arthropoda > Insecta > Blattodea > Blattidae > Periplaneta > Periplaneta americana. The sequence goes on from NC_091132.1 coordinate 58,914,814, forward strand.
TCCTTCCAGTTTAACTGATATCTGGAGATATAGTCCAGTATTGATGACACATTAAGTTCTTGAAGGATATCTTCATTTTTCTTTCAATCCCATTTAGTGTAGCCAGCTGTTCGGCGCATGAATCTCATCTCGCAAGCTGTTAGTCTGCTTTCATCTTTTGTCCTTATAGTCCACGCTTCACTCCCATAACATAAGACTGGTCGAGCTATTATTTGATAAAGACGAGTACGAGTTGATTTTTGTACTAATGAAGGTTTTAAAACTCTATTGATGATGCCTAGGGAGCGGATTTTTATGTGCTAAAAAATTGGAATATATATTTTTTTATGTGCTAAAAAGTACGAAAATATTTGCTAAAAATAAAAAAAAATATTTCTTTTAAATATGACAAAAATATCTTACTTAGCTTGGAAAAAAAAAATGTTACTAGGTACTCACCCACCACACTTGAGTGCTAGTAATTGGCCGAGAATTGCAGTGAACAACAAAGGTCATCTCCAAATTCTCCATCACAATTGCATGCCGATTATCTCTGAACAACGACTTATACTGTGAAAACGATCTTTCCACATCAAAGGACGTCGGACGTGCATATTTAAAGAGAGGAATGTCACAAACACAAACACCATCAATTTCACCTGCAGGCACACCCTCCAATACTTGAGCAACTCTACACATTTTTTTATATCCACTATTTCTCCCAAACACATTCTGGAATTTGTCCCTTAGTAATTGTGCTTCTGAACCTGGTAGCGAGTCTAGTTTAATTTTCACGGCATGCACCTCCTTGTTTCAGACAACAGGTTTTTGGATGTTTCGAGTTTTTTGTGGTGTCTCACAAAAAGCTTAGATTTGCTAATAGGAAAGCCAAATAATTTTTTAAACAACCATCTTTCAGTATATCTTGAAGGATATCGATTGACGAAGCCCGATAACTGGGAATCACAACAAGATGTATTGCCTCACTTGATGGACATTAGCGAGAGGCGAGAGATTTGTTTAAATTTAATAATGTTCATACCCGAGCTCTTATCTGTTGTGTTTCACAAACAAAGCGTGAAATGAAATCATCTTCAGAAACAATAAACGTTCCTAATTATGTGTTGCAAGATCTCTCCTCCTTGTCCATGTTAATTTATTCTCTAATAATAACACTGGTATGCTGCCTAGCAGTTCTCAAAACTTTGAGGCGATACTATTACAAAATTGTATCACGGATACACCACACAGCAGTTGGAAACATGAAGCAACCAAGAATTCTTAAAAAGTTAATGTACTTCTGAATGACATAATTGCTTTAGTTTTAAAATGTTTAAAAGTTCTTGTAAAAAATTATTTAAGTAAAAAAAACTCCAAGATTTATGTGTTTATAATAGATTTCCTGAAAATATGTATTTACATAAATTTTTTGTGAAGTTATGTGTTTTATGTGAAATAAAATTCGGGTTTTAAACTTGAAACTTCATGTTCGGAATTTTTTACTTTGTTAATTGTGTTTTATCACATGCAAAAATAATATTTAATTACATAGGAATCCTCTCCTTAATGATGCCCAATGATTTGTTGAATTTTACAATTTTCTTTGATAAATCCAAATTTTCAACAAAAGAAAGTTAATATCCTAAATAATTAAACTCATTAACTCATCCAAAATTGTGCTATTCAAACAAATTTTGCTTGGCATTGGTTATTTACCACAAAAGGCCATTATTTTTGTTTTGTTAATGGATATTTCCATTGAATATTTTTGAGCTATTAAATTTAAATTATGTACTGAGCATTGCAAATCATCTTCAGATGTTACCTATGGTGATAATTACCAAAATATGAGAATTTTACACAGAGTCATACCACAACTTGCGCACATAACACTAGTCTCTTTTCAAAGTCCATGATATGAACAAACTTTACACTTTCTCATTGCTGCTTCTCTTAGCACTGGGGGCAACATGTATAATTTTATGAACATTCAGATGATCCTGTAGCTGATTATGGGGATCTCTTACAGGAAGTCTTTTGGAATCAGTGGTGATGTCAACATTGTGGACATACAGTAGATGTGATTGACTGCTTACCATTGTGATAATCTATTTCTGTTGCATGCTGCATGTGTATAACTATCTTTTCATCATATCTTAATAGTAACACATCAAATCCATTGTTACATTCTTTCTCTTGTCTCTTAAGACTATGGATGTGTGAAATTTCTAACTTCTACATTTTTACTCAAAACGAGAATGCGGATGCTTTAGCAAAGAAGGGCAGCACTGCTACTTACAGACCTGTTACTAAATCTACGTATTACTCTGTGAAGAGATTTATTAAATCTACATACTTAGACTTCAACAAACAAAATTTGATAACTCAATCCCAAGGGAAAAAATGGAACTCTGCATCAAAATCCACAGTTAATTCCCGATTTACCACGAAAATCGTCTGTAGCTGCATTTAGATTGGCAACAGGCCATGATTTTTCGGCCAAACACCTGCATAGAATTGGAATATATCAGTCCCCTAACTGCCCATTGTGCAACTCAAACCAAGAAATGGATTCAGAACACCTCGCAATCTGTGCTTCAGTGGCTGGCCATGATAATATCTTTGAAAAATATTGGAGTGCAAGAGGTCAAATGACTTTGTCAAACGCCTGGCATTAGAAAACAACAACAACATTTTTACTCAAATTAATCTGAAACTTTTATCATATTTTTCTTACATTATGGACATGCAATACAAATATTTTCACTTTGATATTCCATTAGTTTACTTATAATTAATGTTTGTTGTTTTTAATACTAAATTATAATTGTCCCAATTTTCAAAGTGTACATAATTTAAATATTTAATTTATTCGTGATAGATGTATGTAAAATATGACACATGCTTTTCATAATTTTCCGATTACTTTTTGAGAAAAAAATATTTACCCTTTTAGTTGTTAATTTTTCAATTTTGTAAAACTTGTCACATCCTCAACATATGATGATTTCAGTACTTTCTGTAGCAGAAGAAAACACATGTGTCAGTTTACTTCACATGCTTTTGTGAATTTATGTGCAAAATTTCACTAGGATTAGAGAAGAACTGCATTCATTAGAAGATTTTGAATGTTACAAAATGCTGAAAATTGTAAAATCGAGAAAACGAGTATCAAAGTACAACATGCATATGATAATATAGTATCGATATCCTTCCTTCTTATGCAGGTCTACCATACACATTTCTCTCCTGCATAACAACGTGGCGAAATATGAACTGAATGAAAAGTAAAATTAGTTACAATGAAGAACAAATTCTGTCAGAATGACAGCTGAGTGTCAGTTTAAATGACTGCAGGTCCACGCATACACTGATTCCATTAAATTCGTCCTGAGGTGCTTTAAATTGTCATAGAGCCAAAATAAGCACAGATTTCGAAAATTGAAAGATTATTTTATTTTTTAGAGTTAAAAACAAAATTTTTATTTTTTATGGCTTTTTCGTTATTTTCACCAATCCATAGCCTTAACAGTTCTCATATTTTATATTTTTCTTTTGAGAGTGAAATAACTGTTCAAAAATTTTGTTACAGGTTTTACGGACACTGACGAAAGTAATGCAAGAGTGCTGGCATCCGAACCCAGCTGTAAGATTAACGGCCCTAAGAGTGAAGAAGACATTGTGCAAATTAGATACTGATAGTACAATAAAAATTGTTTAATTCCAGTGACAATAGGGAATGTGCAAGAAAGATTTTTCACAGACTGATAAAAGACGTCAGCAAGTGGAAAAAAGAAAATACTCATAAGAATAAAACTGAGATTTCTTACTTTACCACGAAAATCGTCGTGCGTTAACAGTGACTGAAGCTGTGAATAATAAACTTCGAGACTTACCTGATGTGTGCAGGAACAGACTTGGTAGCTATGTGCTGTGAAACTGAGAAGTGTGTGATCAGCATTTTGCATAATAGCGTACAATAATTATGCAGGGAGTTTTTGTATATACATTTAAAGTGGAAAAGTGAAAAAAAAGAAAAAAAAAACAAGAAAACCTCATGGTGGCCTTGGTAACATTTACTGTGCAACATTGGAATTTGACTGTGAATCTCTCTGTTCTGTGGAAGGAGCAAAGATTCTCGTTGTTTTAGATTATACATTGTACATAAGACTAAAAATAATAGGTACCTAAGTTAAATTGATGTCTTGATCTTTCTTATTTTATTCCCATTAATACCTTTGCATGAATTATATAACGTTGTTCCTGCAATAACTCCTATGTGCAAAATATAAAATTGTTCAGTGGGAAGAAAAACACATTAAATTCATTCTGTAGTAGTGGTACATAGGAAATTGTGAATTCTTACATTTTCGGAAGATAGAAACATAATTACATATAGGAGATTTTATTATTTGCTATATCACTATTTAAGTTATTTAATAGAGCAAAAATCTGAAAATCGATAAATATGTCACATAGGAGTTATTGTAGGAACAACGACAATAATAGTTCTACCTAAAAAAAAAGAGCGCACATGTTGTCACATGCTGTATGGTGACTAAAAAGGGGGGAGGGGAGTTCCTCTAGACTATTTTCTAAAGAAGAATTTTTTTGTTCTGGAAGGTTTGTCTTTATATTTTCATGTTTTAATTTACAGTAACTTCAATAAAAATATTCGAAATCATTTAATTATACCAGTTATTGTTACTATAGCTCCAGTTAATAGTCATGATCTTTGACTATGCCTGATTAAGCACCAAAAAAATAGAATGTTCTAATATCTTTATGAGGTTATTTCCAAGAAGTCGTCGCTGAACGATTCACATCGTTTATAGTTCACTTCTATTGTTACACAACAAGATGGATGCACTGAACGATTCACATCATTTATAGTTCACTTCTGTGAACGATTCCATTGTCTATTGTTACACAACATTTTCAAGATGGATGCTAATGCTAATGTTGCGCTATAAACCAATTTTCGGCAATCTAATGTAAAAGACTGCCTACAAATATTTGGAAAGTTTCAGAGAAAATACACAAATTCAATCTTCTAACACAATTTTTTTGTTTTTAAATTAAGTAATTTGCTGGGAGGCATCGTCAGATATATAGGCCACTCTTACACTAAACCTGGAGTAATTTAACCTTATTAATCAAATAAATGATTCTACTTACTGTTTTTTATATGCTCACTTGTATGTAATTTCTATTTTATACATATTTCATTGTTATTTTCCATCCAAAGATCATTAAGAACGATGAATATTACTTAATATGTCTATCTTTCTTCAAATAGTGTTTATATGCCATGTTAATTTTCATTTGTTTTCATAAGTTAACAATGATGCACATTGGAAGCAACATATAAGAAATTATTTTCCTACACAATCCACGCTATATTCACGTTCTTTTGGAATTATTAATCGAAGATTGTTTGCTTATTGTTTATTACACGCACATTTGTATGTAATTTCTATTCCATACGTTTTTTTTCTATCCCCCGATCATTAAGAATGGTGAATATTGTTCATGCTTGTTTCCTGTGTTTCTTAAAATAATGTTATGTGGCATGTTAGTTTTTATTTGTCGTTATTTACGTAAAAATGATGCGCCAAAAAATAAAAAATAATAATAATTCCGTACTCACTCCACATCCTATGTATTCACGTTTGTTTTTCAGTGATTTATTAAAGAATGTACCGGTATTTAAAAGACTAATAATTTAGAAACATGTTACATAAATCATCCTTGTGCCAAAATAGAATACTCCCTGGACCAAATTGTCGTATTTTGCAGTGGTCGTCAGTACTCGCTGAAATGGGTAATAATATAATATAATTGTGTTGCACGTAGCAAGCGGGGTATCGGTGCTTTATGATGATCCGACGTGTAGCACATGATGTAAAAAGCGGGGTATCGGGGCTGCAAGCCGCGATGATGATCCGACGTGTAGCACATGATGTAAAAAGCGGGCTATCGGGGCTGCAAGCCCCGATGATGATCCGACGTGTAGCACATGATGCAAAAAGCGGGGTATCGGGGCTGCAAGCCCCGATGATGATCCGACGTGTAGCACATGATGAAAAAAAGCGGGGTGTCGGGCACTGAAAAGTGCCTTTTCGAAAGCATGGTGATGCGCATTTGACAAACGCAGTGTATGTACTTGCTAATAATCCCTTTTTATTTATCGTTATTTACGTAAAAATGATGCGTCAAAAAATAATAATTTCGTACTCACTCCACTTCCTATATTCACATTTGTTTTTCAGTGATTTATTAAAGAATGTACCGGTATTTAAAAGACTAATAATTTAGAAACATTTTACATAAATCATCCTTGTGCCAAAAGACGATGCTTCCTGGACCAAATTATCGTATTTTGCAGTGGTAGTCAGTACTCGCTGAAATGGGTAATAATATAATATAATTATGTTGTACGTAGCAAGATCGATTATTCAATTGATAGGATATTTTATGAGGTTGTCATGACTGAGATATCTATTGTCAATTGCTTTTATTTGTCAGAAGGCCTTGACTGACGGGTATATAAGGACCGGCGCTCTTAGGGGTGGAGGTCGGGGTTTGGGATGGCTCACAAGTAACAAGGGAGAGAGACACCTAGTATTTTAAAGATTTATATCGTTCACTAGATGAGTTGATTCAACTAACCTGGAAATAATGTGAATCGTTCAGCGACGACTTCTTGTAAATAACCCTTTATGATTATTAAAAAATATATTTTTTGGTACATTTGTGATTTGAAATTAGTAAGTAGATATTGAAGATATTCAGATATATATTATTAACTATTTTTGTATTGAAATACGTAATAACCTTTAATATATGTATTTTGTTTGGCAGGGAAAACTTTAAAATTATGACATCCAGAGATTTTAAAATAAATATGGAAACTCATTAAGTGAAATCAACTAATATGGTAAAACTTTCAATGTGAAAGTAGCAAGGAGAATGACAATATGATTGGCCACATTTGGGATCATTTAACCCATTTTGTTTCTTGCTTTCTAGCAGAGAGAGCTCAGATTTTTGGTTTGTTGCATCTCTTCGTAGAGTTTGGTACATTTGAGATGTTCTTTTCCCATAGATGATTCTGGCGAATTGCGTCATAGATTCTTATGCTATAAAGGTGTGCTGCAAGGCAGTCATGTCCTGTATTCAGTTGGAAGTTTGCGACAGCTTCTTTTCTGAATTTCTTGCTACTTGTTTTCCAGTGTTTACTGATTTCTGCCAATTTCTTACTGTGTGATTTATGATTGGCTTTATGGAATATTTCTATCTCTGGTTTAGTTTTGATTTCGACAATACAATCTGGTGTTTTTTTTTTTTTTTTGCTAGTTTATCAGCGTTCTCATTCATATAATTTGCCAACATGTGATGGTATTCACGGAAGGTATATTTTCTTACTTGTATTTACAAGTAGGCTATTTTAATTAATTTTCTTATTGCAATTATTTTTAGTAGTAGTTTTTTTATTTGACTAGTAAGATAGCTGTATGGCATACATATTGGTCTACAAATTAATTGTTCCAGTGCAAATAGTAAAGGTAAAGGTATCCCCGTAACATGCCATAAAGGCACTTGGGGGGGGTATGGAGGTAGAGCCCCATGCTTTCCTTGACCTCAGCACTAGAATGAGGTGGTGTGGTCGGCACCACGCTCTGACCGCCTTTTACCCCCGGGAAAGACCTGGTACTCAATTTTATAGGAGGCTGAGTGAACCTTGGGGCCGTTCTGAAAGTTTGGTAACGAGAAAAAAATCCTGTCACCACTTGGGATCGAACCCCAGACCTTCCAGTTCGTAGCCAACTGCTCTACCAACTGAGCTACCATTGCTTTTATTTCTGCATTAAAATTTTATTTTCGCTTACAGTTATATAGTATGCAAAAAAGAGATCACCTATCATTATATAGTATGCAAAAAGAGATGAACGATTTGATCCAGTGTTATAATGTGAAATATTTGTTAATGGTTTATATATATATATATATATATATATATATATATATATATATATATATATATATATATATGTTGGTTATTTAATGATGCTGTATCAACTATGAGGTTATTTAGCATCGATGAGATTGGTGATAGTGAGATGATATTTGGCGAGATGAGGCCGAGGATTCGCCATAGATTACCTAGCATTCACCTTATGGTTGGGAAAAACCTCGGAAAAAATCCAACCAGGTACTCAGTCCAAGCGGGGATCGAACCTGCGCCCGAGTGCAACTTCAGACTGGCAGGCAAGCGCCTTAACTGACTGAGCCACGCCATGCAAATTCTCCACACCATCAAATAATCCACGCTCCATAATTTTAGGAGAGAATATTAAAAAAAAAAAAAAAAAATGTGGCTGTAATTTGTGTTTTATATACAAGAAATAAATCCTACATAATGATGTACTTCAGAACTAAATAACATATCAATTTCTTTTAAGAAATGTGTCATAATCTTCACATGCTGTTGTGGATGCATCACGAACTCTACCTACAATAGCAAATTAGGAAACACTATCTTGGATAATTTTGTAGACTAATGGAGGTCATGATGAATGGTTTCAGCCAATCAGAAAGAGACTATCCAATTCTCATGCCATCTATGCGAGAGATGTAGAACATTTTTGTTCTACCCGTTGTTTGCAAAGGGAAGAGTCCTGTAAGCCATTAGTTGATAATTCAAAAGAATAGTTGGGAAGAATCGTGAACGAATCGTTAGAATCAATTTGTAATGTATGATTGAATCATTAAAATCTACTTCTGAAAAAGAATCTTGCTACCCAATTCTACTCCACACAGACTGAGGCACGAGGCCGGATAACACTATAGCATAATAATATCCAGTGTGTGAGGTGAAGTAGTACCAACTTTATTTCAAATAATGCGCGCACTCCAGTTTTCCTTTCCTAAATACCGGGAAAAATATGTGAGTATTCGCTCATATACGGTATATAAAATTGTTTCTACTTTACTACAAATAGAAATGCTACTTGATCTCCAGCATCAGCTTCTCTGTCCATTAGTGAACTGTCAGTTTATATAATATGTAGCCATTCCAATCGTGGGTATCTTTCTTCAGTAGTGCATATTGTTAGTTGTTTCAACTCTTCTTGTGTGTGTTCTTTCTTTACTTTTTCTGCTAAATTAATGCATAAGTTACAGGAATAAAAGTCTAAAGGGTTTTATGCTGGTATGACATTCTCTACAATATTACCACAAAGAAAAAACGAAGAGCAGATGATAGTGAAGCACACTGAAAAAGAGAATAGGCTGATATTTTGTTACACTATGCACGTCAACAAAATGATACGACGTTGTAGGCATAACATACAAATTAAAGTGCAGTGAGAAGTCTTTAAAAAGTTTCATTAAAATCTACTAGTTTTGAAGTACATTAAAAGCTAGTCCACAATAAACTGGGAACGAAAATGACGAAAAACAACGAGAATGGAAATATTGTAAAAAAAAAAAGTATTCAAGTGTGAGCATTCACAGTTAATGAGAAGCATGTCGGAGCCTGGAAATGGGAATGTGAAGGTTGGCCAAGTTTTAACTTTGCTGTTCTCGTTTCTGATCACAGCCTACTAGATTCATTCTGTTGCCATAAAAAAGCTATTTGGTCGTTGTATATTTTGTAGCAAGGAGGCCATGACATAATTTATTCATTCATTGCTTTTAACTAACCCAGAATTTCAGTAGAAACACTTTCCATCCCCTCTTATACTTGTTTTTTTGAAAGATGGGACATGACAGGAGCGTTGCGATCGGAGAGACAACTGAATGTCACATAGCGTGGTAGGCCGGTTGCTATGGTAACAGTGATTGAGTTGCCAAACCTTCAGTTCGCACATGGCAAGTGCTTAATAGCTCTCTTGGAAACATTTATTGTGCACACAATGTTAGTGTTGGTACGTTTCGTCTTTGATTCTCTGTCGATTTTTATATTGTTTTCTTACCTTCGCGTCAATTGTCAATGAATGTTTTAACGTCAGCCATCTTAACCACAATTGCTATCTTCCATCAGCTGGCAGCGTGGTAGTCCATATTGGCAACATGGCACTGTAGTTCCAAGCTCGGCCGCTTAACTGTCATGTCCCATCTTTCAAAAAACAAGTATAGCTACATATTACACTAATCAGACTTCAGTTGCATACAGACAATTGTTCTTCCTCTGACACATATCATCAAGTGAGATGAACTGTCTGATAATAAATGTACATATCAGCCAGAACCTCAATCAGAGGATAAGCTATGCTTAAATCGACGTGCAAGTTACTTGCCAAGTAGGAATTGCTAAAAGTAGGATTGAACCCCTGATGACTATTTGTATGATCAGTAGCCATTACAGCGCTATTATTACTATTATATTTACCAGTACTTGCTGGGGCAATTACTATACTATTAACTGATCGAAATCTATGATTTCAGTGAGAGAATGAGGAGAGAGTGAGGGGGTGTTACATGACTGTTACACACAAGGAAGTTGCAATAACATTGTTGTAGCGACAGAGATAGAGTGAAAGTTACTACTGGGCAGCTGAAGGGCAACTGCTACTCCCCTCACACTCTCCGTCTCTTTCTATTCAATTGCTCTCTATTCTTTTCACCCCATAGCTAGGGGTGTGGTTTCGTGGTGATTAGTTTACCTTTATTTCGATGCATACTTTATCTTGATGTAAGTGAATATTTCGTGGAAATATGAAGGTTTGGGTTAATATTTCGTGAAAATATGAGTTAGAATACGGCATACAAAATATAATAATTTGTACAACATGTATAAACTGGTGAGTAATTTTAATTGTTACAAATTTCCTGATACTTTCTGCCTCTTTAATCTCTAAGGATTCCTTATTTTCATTCTCACTTCCCCTTTGATAAAAAAAAATTGAATTTTCCCATGCAACAGGAATGTTGGACCTTTTATTGAACTGATTCACATGTCGAATCCATCTACTTTGCAAAAAAAGGTATAACCACCCTGAATCGACGAGAGCCTAAAACTTGTTCTATTATTCCTGCATCCATGAACCGTCCTTTTTTTGGTAGTCTTTGACCCATACTTTCTCCCCTATTTGCCAAGGCCTATTTATTCCCATCATATTTCTGAATCTGTTTCTCTTGAGCCTGTTGAACTTTGTTAATATTTGTAGGAAAAAAAGTAAATCCAAGTTGCTACAGCCCTTTGAAGGGCCAAGACCGACCAGCCGGTTGCTGGCCTCACGTCCACATGCCGAAGCAGAGGTGAACGATCATCCAACCAGAATGGAGGTCTTGTGTGGTTAGCACGATGATCCCCCAGCCGTTCTAGCTGGTTTGCAGAACCGGATTTTCACTACCTATCGTAGCTCCCCAAGTGCATCACGATGCTGGGCGGGCACTGGTCCCATACACTGGCTGAAATTTCATGAGAAAATTTCTTCGCCCATGAAGACTCGAACCAGCGCACATTCTGTAATGCGAGTCCTAGGCAGGATGCCTTAGACCACGAAATATTTGTAGGAGGCCTGAGTAAATCCAATCTACATCTAATCTGTTTCCCGAGAGGTGACTCAGCAGAGGAAATGTCAGTTGTAATGTGTTTTGTATTCCTATAGTCAATTATAAATCTTTGTAATGCTAATTCAATTAATTCCTGATCACCAGCCCTGCCCAATGCTTCAAGTATAGCCTTCTTTACTGTGTGGATGAAATTTTCAGTTGTCCCATTAGTTGCAGTGTGGTATGGAGCCCCTGACTTAAATTCTATACCATTATGTATTAAGAAATTCTGAAACTTCTCGGATTTAAATGATGAATAAATATCCGATACCAGTGTCTCCGGAAGTCCAAAACGAGCAAACACTTGTGGTAAATAGGTGATTGAAATATCACAGGTCATACTTTTAGTAACAAAAGCTTCCATCCACTTTGAATGGCTATCAAGAGTAACAAAAATATAATGAATAATTTCAAGGGAAAAATTGTTCCGGGGCCGGGTATCGATCCCGGGACCTCTGCTTGAATGTACCAGTGCTCTGCCAACTGAGCTACCCGGGAACTCCACCCAACACCGTCTCAACTTTTCCCTTTATATCCACACAACTCGCGTGGGCTGACGTCACTGTGTACGTTAACAGAAAACCACAATTTCAAGTCACACAGAGTTTGTGTGCACTCGATGTGGGTCTCTGGCATTTCGTCAGCCCACGCGAGTTCTGTGGATATAAAGGGAAAAGTTGAGACGGTGTCGGGTGGAGTTCCCAGGTAGCTCAGTTGGCAGAGCACTGGTACGTTCAACCAGAGGTCCCGGGATCGATACCCGGCCCTGGAACAATTTTTCCCTTGAAATTATTCAAATCTGCTTTACAGAAAGCTTTACCTGAAAGATTAGATTTGCATAAAAATATAATGATTCAATATAGGGCTTAAATAGTCTATGTGTAACCTGAACCAAAGTTTTTGTGTATATTCCCAAGGTTCGAACTATGTTTGGGAGAGTTGTCTCTATTCTCTGCACATTCTTTACAACTACTTACAGTGACTCAATATCTTGATCCATACGTGACCACTAAACATAAGAGCATGCGAGCAATTTAACTTTAACTATCCCCATGTGAGAGGCACGCAATTCTTGCAATACTCTTGCTCTTAATCCCTCAGGAATAACAACTCAATATCCCCATAACAAAATATCCTAACTACGTATAGCTCTTCTTTATGCCTACGGAATGGAACTAACTTCTAATTTACCTTTTCTGGCCACCCAAACTTAGTAAAGTTTATTACTTGTAATATTGTTAAGTATTTTCTTGTATAAGCAAGAATTTTCTTATACTTAAGGAGCAAATCAGAAATTAGAATTGAAAATATAATTAAGAGCTATTTCCTCCTATTCATCATTATTACTAGCTACTCTAGGAAGTGGGGCTCTTGACAGCCAATCAGCTTCATTTTTATTAGATGCAACGTATTCTACCTTAAATTGATAATTGGCCAAATATAAAGCCCATCGCTGTAGTCTATTTGTAGCACAAGCAGAAATACCATGTTTTGGACCAAATATAGCCTGAAGAGGTTTATAATCAGACATTAAAGTCCACTGTTTACCAAACAAATAGTATGAGATTTCTTTATGCCAGAAATGATGGCTAAGCTTTCTTTTTGCATCATTGAGTAAACTTCTGATTTCGACAACGTTCTACTGGCATAACCTATAGGTTTTTCCACATCTTTTTTCTGGAGTAGCACTTCCAACCCATGACTAGAACCATCAACTGCTAATCTAAGAGGACATTCTGGATCATAATGAGCTAAGGATCTAGATGAACAGGCTAATTTTTTTTATTCCAATAAATGCTCTTTCACATTCAATACTTCATTTCTAAGAATTATTCTTTTACAAAAGTTTATACAAGGGGGTAAATGTCACCTTAGGTAAAAATTTTTATATGTATGTAACATAACCTAAGAAAGACTGCAATTCTTGAACACAAGTTGGTCTAGAGGCATCCCGTACTGCTTTAATCTTTTCATCTGTAGAATGAATGCCATTAGCATCAATTTTAAACTCAAGAAAATTTAACGAATCCCTACCGATTTCACATTTCTTTTCAGAAACATTCAATCCTGCTTCTTCTAATTGATGCAGCACTTCAGTTAGATGACATTCTAATTCCTCCAACTATAAAATCATCCAACAGGACTGCTGTCCCCTCAACATCTTACAATAATATATCAATTTGTTTTTGAAACTGAGGCCACTCAGTATATTGTAATAAATCCTTATGAGTTGTAATAATAAGCAATTCCCGTCACTTTTCATCTAACTCCATTTGTTGGTAAGCATCAGAAAGATCTAACCTAGCAAAGATTTTACATCCTCGCACTTTTTGAAATATATAGGCCTACTCAGGTGTGGGTAAAGGATGTTGGTTAACTTTTAAAAGGGGTTTATCGTTAGTTTAAAACCACCACAAATTCGAATACCACCCCCCTTTTTTAATACTGGCACAATAGGAGATCCAAATGGACTATAGTCCATTGGAACTAGAATACCTTCATTAGTTAATCTATTTAATTCTGCTTCTACACCTTCTCTTTAAGCAAAAGGTACATTTCTGACCCGACTAAATTTTGGTTGAGCTCCTTCTTTTAATTCTAGTGATAACTTTCCCTTCTTAAAACAGCCTAATTTATCTGAAAAAATAGAGGTAAATTAAGCTTTATTCTTCTTGCCAAGGCTGAATTTTCTGAACTCCAAAAACAATCATTATTCGGTTTATATATTTTAAAGCCTATATGATTAAACCATTGGCAGCCCAGATAAAGGGGGGGCCATTTGAATCTACAACATATAATGGAAGAACTCCATGGCATGTCTCATTATACTTTACATTAAAATTAATCATTCCAAGTGGTTAACTTGACTCTTAAAGTAGGTTAAAAAGGTTTTATCAGTGTTCAACAAATTACAATTAGAAAATTGATTTTAAAATATTGAAAATGGTAATATGGTCGAGGCACAATCAGTATCTATTTCAAACTTGACCACTATGCCATCTAAAACTAACACTGAAGTGAAAGGAGGTGACCTTGAAATTGTTGAATCCACATGAAACAAAGTTTCTTCATCAGACTCCACAGAACTAATAAAATTACTCTTTACATTCCTAGTCACATTTTCCATTAAAAACTTTTATTCCTTTTTACATACATTTTTTAAATGACCAACCACATGAGAGGAAATTAAACACAGAATAAATATGGGAAATGCCTGTTATTATTCGGTTGAGAAGCTTTTGTCATCTAGTCTGCTGTCAGAAAATCATAAAGTTAGAATTTATAAAACAGCTATATTACCAGTTGCTCTGTATGGTTGTGAAACTTGGACTCTGACTTTGAGAGACGAACAGAGATTAAGGGTGTTTGAGAATAAAGTTCTTAGGAAAATATTTGGGGCTAAGAGGGATGAAGTTACAGGAGAATGGAGAAAGTTACACAATGCAAAACTGCACGCATTGTATTCTTCATCTGACATAATTAGGAATATTAAATCTAGACGTTTGAGATGGGCAGGGCATGTAGCAGGTATGGGCGAATCCAGAAATGCATATAGATTGTTAGTTGGGAGACCGGAGGGAAAAAGACCTTGGGGGAGGCCGAGATGTAGATGGAAGGATAATATTAAAATAGATTTGAGGGAAGTGGGATATGATGATAGAGACTGGATTAATCTTGCACAGTATAGGACCAATGGCAGGCTTATGTGAGAGCAGCAATGAACCTGCGGGTTTCTTAAAAACCATTTTTAAGTAAGTAAGTAACCAGTTCACACTTGTCACATTTTAGATTTCTGAAGCGTAAAAATGCAGCACTATATCCATGTACACCACAGACGAGGCATGTTCTTGCGTTTCTCTTCTTTTCCTTTTCTTCATACTTCTGTACATACCCAATAGGTTCCTCTTTCACTTGTATTAATGTCTTTGATGTTGATAAGTCATACTGGAAAGCCACAGACTCTTTAGCGGAGATGATAGATATAGCCTTCCTAAAACAGTCTGTCCTTAACTGGTCCTTTATTTAAACCTATGATGAACTGATCTAAAATTCTATCTTCCAAATCATTATTATACTTGTAAGTGACACTAGAGAATGCAAGCAGGCCAGTCAGTCTGACAAAGATTCCCTTTTTCCCAAATAGCAAAATGAAATATAAGTTGAAAAGACATTATACAGAAGATAGTTTTGGCAAAAAATATCTGTCAAAAAGTATTAACAACGTAACTTACTAAAAGATAAATTCTCTGGTTCCTCTGGTACTGGTATGCATAAATTACTAATAAGTTTGTAGCCATCTTAATCCAAACTATTTAGAAACGAAGCTTTTTTTTTTTTCGTTTTTCTTCCTCTTATTTTGTTAGCGAGAAAGAAATTTATAACTCTTCTTTCATGAACTAACCAATCATGCTTCCCAGGGTTGAATTCATGCCTTTTTTCAACATAGATACCTTCCTTCTGCCATGTTGTTTATTTTATTTTTCAAGTAATATCTGAATCTTCTTGTGATTAAACATATTTACTGATATAATCTATTTAAGTGAGACTTGAAAGTAACATCGTAGCTTGCATCTAATGTGCAGAATACTCCATTTAAAAGGGTGTTTGCATCTTTGATGGCACATAAATTGTAACAGCTCTGAGGTATGGTGACTAAGACATAGGTTTACCAGTACTCAACACTAACTTTTATTCCCATGAGGCAGTTTGTTGTGTGTATGAATTGGTACAGTACATCCTTAACTTCTTTGTTACAGGCACATAGAATTGACTAGAGCCAAAGCAACTGGAAGAGAAAAGTCTTATCTGTCCCCTTCTAAATTTCTAAAATCTCCTACACTTCAACAGAAAATGTTTTATACGAAATATTAATTTTGTCTTTTCTAATATATGCTGCTTCTGCTTGGAGCTACATTCCAGAAAGTATTTTTAAACTTCTTCAGGTCAAACAAAATAATGCTCTAAGGATTATTCAAGCTCCTGACTGGTCCACTAAAATATCAAAGTGAAAATGTCTTTATTGATACCTGTCCAAAAAATTTAAAAATATAATGTGCATGCATACTTCAATGACTTCCAAATATTTTCCAGATTAATTAGTATGCGACAACTTTGATAAGTGCTGTTGATATGATGACTAGGCAGAAAACATAATTTCAAAACTCAATTTTATATAAAGAGATATATAGGCCTACTCAGGCCTATCTTATCCTAATAAGTCAGATAACAGACTGTGTTTTGATACTTGTCTTGATCATAGAAGAAAAAATATTTTTTGGTTTTGGAAATGAAGTTAATTATTTCTTTTGGAGGAATGCTCATTATGTGCATAAAATTAATAAAATTACAAATATTTTTAAAATGTGATAATATAATTTGGAATGACATCCCTATGTTACAAGGTCAACATTGTTGTAAGGGGCATTGACCAACACCGCCAACACTACATGCTTCGTTCAGAGCATTCCATACTTTTAAATTCAATGGTTGCGTAGCCCAGCGTTACGAATGTTCAATAGTTTGTATTCTTACTCAAGAACAAAATAGTTTGAAGCAAAACCATAAATTAAATGCGTCATAAGCATAATATTAACTCAATTTGGATTCTGAGTACTATATTTTAAGGTATAGTAATAGTTATATACAAATTACGGTTTCAAAGATGTGTGGAAGATGGTATTTCTGTAATATCACAATATTTGATAAATTGTATTCTTCCGCCCTTGTGTGACGCACCGGGATATCGTCGTAAAGCAGTTAGTTGGCGTGCTCTGAAAGATTAGTGTTTTTTGGCTTAACTTCACATTACTTTAGAGAGGTGAGTGTTATACACAGATGTTAGAACATTTATGAAGGGAAATATATAATATTGTTTGATTTTTACTTTGTAATTTAACTTATTTGTGAATATGTTTAGTGTAGCTTTGTGCGTGTTGATCGATCCGCCAAGGAGTTTCATGAATGTGGGTGGAGAAATGATTTTCTTTATAATTCGTTATGGCTAGAATATATTATGCAGATTATATTATTAGTATTGTACAATTAAAATATACTATTATAGATGTACTGAACTATATTTTAAAAGTTTATTGTTAATTATGGCGGAAGCGCCATTTGCATGGGTATTGGAACATGGGCACATGGTTGAGCATTACGGAAAGAATAAATGTTTGTGCACTTCAAAGTGCCTTTTCTATTTGAACAGACGAAAATATAACCAGAAACGTGATTATAATAATTTACGGCAATATGAACAATAAAATATCCAGTTTACCGTACTTCATGTATTTGCCGAGGAGGTATAATGATGAAATTGTCAATTTTGTCAGTTTCGCGTAGACAAGCTAGCTTATGTGTAATACAATTATGTCTGTAATTATTTTGTATAAATATTGATTTGTATGTTCGAAACATTTGAAGTGCATATCTTGCTCAGGATATTCTGAAATCAAGGTCTAGATGTTTCATATAGCACTGGATGCAGATATTAGTCTTTGTATATTGAAAAAGTGGAACGTTGCTAAATGGAGACTAGGCGTATTTCCTAATTCTACGGCCCTTGACTACCAATATCAGTGAATCTGTAAGTAGTATTGCGAATTCCTTTTATTCTCGAAAATGTCTGTGATATTTTATTACTGAATATGACCCTCTAAGAAATGTCCATAGTGTTAGGTGTTCCATTTTCCTGGAAGGAACCGTAACATTTCTTCAGACGGGATGTAAATATGGTCCCATTATTTATCATACAGCTTATTAAACTAACACAGCATCGAGTAGATTGGCCGCAATATACCGATAATACTCTAGTTTCCCCAAACATAAATTAGGCAGTCTTTGTCAAAGCGGTAAATAATTACGGCCTCTTTAACGCTGTCTTTGGTCCAGGGAAAATAACTTAAGAAAATACTCGCAGCATCCATAATTGAATACCTCCGTGGAAAAAGGTTGGATGTAACATGTTGCCCAAATGTTACATCCAACCTTATTCCACGGAGGTACTCAATTATTTATCGCTTTGGCGAAGCTTACATATACATTCTTTGGATTTTGCATACCGGTATTTCCATTTCTACGAAGATGAATTTAAACCTCGTTTACCATTGTCTACATAGGCCCTAGTGTTTTAGGTTGAAGTGGGCAATTGTTTAGTGTAGCGTTACCATTTACAAAATGTAGCCTATGCATGTCGTAAATGGAGGGGGGAGGATTATTGCCGACGCCGATTTCACACCGAAAATAAGCCCCTAAAGTTGCTATGAAAGTGCGGACAGGCGGGATCGCCCGTGCGAGGTGGAAGGGGTAGACTGCAGGGAGGGGCAGCACATGCATCTAATTTCCGTGTGTTTTCTTATTGATTGACGAGTTTTCGTAAGGTCGAAACAGTGACAGGTTAGGTTAGGTTAGTTTAGGCTTTTCATATGCCTTGGAAGAAAGGTAATTGTGAGTATATGCAAGGCATAGACAAAATTTAACCTAACCTAATACTGATTCGATCTTCCGAAAACTCGTCTTTTTCTCTGTGATCAGTAAGGAAACTCACGGAAATGAGATATATGTGGTGCCCCTCACTGCTGTCTAACCCTTCCATCCCGACGGAGTGATTGTTCCTGCCCTAATCTCTCCACCGGCCCCAACTTTCACAACTTTTCGACATTTATTTTGGGTGTGAAATTAACACAGACATTGTTTTTGGTGAAACGAGCGTTGAGCGGATTCCGCCGATTTTGGAATAGACACTGACGTACTTGAACTGCCAACATAGAAAACAAAAAATCACACTCTATCGCTTTCACCTTCATTTTGACAGGATAATAAAAACCTAACCTAACCGCGTCGGTGTCTATTCCAAAATCGGCGGAATCCGCTCAACGCTTGTTTAATCTTGTTTTTTTCGTTATGATATCTATGACTTGTCTAGGACTCAAGAATTTAAATACATTTGAATCTTAACTTGGTAACGTTATAGTAAAGAAATAATCATGAATCGAGCAAGCATTTTCGTTTACTGGCTACTACGGATTTGATTGCTTTGTAGTATGTAGCGTTGGACCATGACTATTGACATTACATCTGGCTATTTAGTCAAATATCTAGTTCACTTAAACTGGAAATACAGCTTTGGGACACGGCCTAAATAAACCTGGATGCCTCATCATCAGCGATCAGAGCTATGAAATATGAAAATACTTTCGAAGTATAATGTAGAAAAATACCCTAACTTTCAATATTGAAATTGTTAGTACCTTCTTTACATTTTTTAAGTATCTTTTTTCACATAACTCATAATGAAATTGCATTAGGACAATGCCTTCTTAATTTAGTGCTACACCGTAATGTCATGATTGTATAAAAATAGTCTATGAAGGCCATCATTCAAGCATAGATGTTCAGGTCCAGTGCTCTCTAAAATAGTTTGTCGTTTACTAGTCACCTAGTTGCTAGTTGAGCTTTGGGACATGGCCTTAATCAGTAAATAAGAGACTAGTAGGCCTATTGTAGTTTCATAAAATACGAGAACTTTCCTAGGACTAAAAATGCAATACAAATGAAATAAAAATGGGGATGTGTTATCGTAGATCAAAAAATAAAAATGGAGTAAATATTGTACAGACCAAGAAACAAAATTTGGACTACCAGAATTTTCCAAGGTCCAGTTACACCATACACATTGCGCATGCTCAGGTCGCCCAAATTTTGTTTCGGAATCTATACTTTACAATTCCGAGGGTTGGTAACTTGAGCAAAAATTTAACTGTGGTAATTCGCGTCTTTAGTACGGCGAAGGTCACCGAAGTTAAAAAAAAAAGTCGAGATTGTGATTGCTATGTAGAAATTAAAAAAAAATGTTTAATCTCTGATTGTACAGTAAGTAATAAAATTATGGACGCCGGTGAACTGCTTTGGTATTGTATTAATTGTGGTGGGGGGGGGGAAACGCCAAAGCTGTACGCCGGCGGCCATATTTACCGTTCAATCGAAGTTTACTAGAGAGAGAGCGCGCGAGCGAGAGAAAAAGAATGAAAGAAATGAGCGCTTTCTGGCTTACTGATAGGAAAAACCCGTTGCACGTAGAATTCTAATCGCGTTTCAATTTTTTATAACTTCCCTCCGTCAATATAGCCTGCTGGCGAGTGTTTGTAGGGTTTCCGGGAAACATGTGAACTTTGGAATGGTTTTTAATTCCTGTGGTTAAAAAGTTTTATATAAAATTCGCATTAGCGAATTGTAAAGAAACCTCTGAACACGTTGAGACTGCCTGCAGCTAATGTTCGAGCCTCGCATTCACTGAGCACTGTTACCATTGGCCTACAGGAACGTGATATCGAAGTACTGATTACAAAATTAATTCTGTTTGATTATAAGAAATGGAAATTTTGAACACAATTTTTTTTTTACAATTTCTTAAATTTTGTTACACACTCTTTAGCAGTTCCTCTTTATTTCCTCTCGATGGAGAGGAAAACAACACTCAGTTGTGATACTGTATTTTGCGAACAGGTGGTTGGACTAGTGAGATGGTGATATACGAAATTAATTTAAATAAATTCAATATTAGATCACAAATTTAATGTTATGAAATGTATCGGCCAGTTTTCTATTGTAGGATACAAGGCTGTTGGCCGATTTTGCCTGTGTGGTATTGATTTTACTTGACACTTGATTTTTTCTTATTCGAAAACCAGCCTGTAATAGGTATAGTCGGACCATCGGATCTGTGCCCCCGTAAGATATGCGAACTGAACCCTAATTCCTTCTCAGCCTCGGTAATTCATTTCTCTCCCTGCATTCCTATCTCTATTTTCTATCTCTCTCCCTTTTCTCTGCCCCACTACTCACCATTTTGAGCCTTCTTGCGGGACAGCTTATTTGCACTTGCAGTCCAGTGTTGTCAATTCAACATGAACACTGTAGCACAGAGTGGCGAAAGAAATATTATTAAGCAAGTACGTAATAGTATTTTGCGATGAAGAGAAACAAACAGGTCAGTATCCGTTTCCTATAAATCAGGCAACGAAAAGAGCAACTGATATCACAGGTGAGGCTTATTTTATTTCAATTGATTATGTATAAAAATTACTTAACTAATACTAATAATACAACATTTTATGTAATTTATATAGACAGGTCAGAACTCCTAATAAAGAAAATCAGGAGAGAGGAAGTCTGTGCAGGAGATGAAAAGCTAGAATCACCAGAGAAGAACAGACCAAGGGAACTTTTAATTATTGTAGATGGTATGAACCGATGTATTTTAAGAAGAAAGATACAAGAATTTTATACCGTTCAGAAAGAAGTTTCAACATTGAAGAAATTACTGAACCTTGCGAGGGAAGTAATAATTTCCAAGGTTGGAGAGAAAAACTGCGGAAAGTGATTCGAGACGTGGGATTTAGGTTTAAAAATGTAGAAATACAAGATGTATTTTGATTGAAAGAAATAATATTGTAGCATGGAGGACCAGTTATTTATGACACCGTTTGACGGAAGTTTGGCAACATCCCTATTCGGCAAGATTCGTGGCCTGCTGTTTAACGTGGTGGGAGGAAAGGTGGAATGGAGTACAGGCGTTAACTTTTCCAAGAGCGACGACAGCGCTGAAGGGGCACAGATCCGATGGTCCGATAATAGTGTATTACAATTACCGAGTCGTTAATTATGTGCGTTCTGGATACATAGGTTCATGTCTCTGCTAGAGGGGGGGGGGAACTGGTTGTTAGGTGTGGATGTTCTAACAATACCAAACGTGACAGAATCATAGAGGCTTGGCTGCGCCTCTATTTATTTGTTTACCATTGTCTCAATATGTCTACACTTTGCATTTTCAGGCGAGAAAATGTTCAGTATCATTATAGGTGGCGGCAGCCGTACATAGAAGACTGTGAATTCTTACATTTTTGAAACGAAGAAATATAATTATATACAGGAGATTTTATTATTTGCTGTATCACTATTTAAGTTATTTAATAGAGCAAAAATCTGAAAATCGGTAAATATGTCACATAGGAGTTATTGCAGGAATGGCGATATATTTAAACAATATAACGTATCATTGACACATTTGGGTGGCAACACTGTTCTCAACCACTGCAAAAGTTTCAACAAAACCAATATGAAAAATTCTGCGGCTGCAACCCTGAGAACCTTGTTCACACGCCGCCACTTTTAAGCTGCGCGCAGCATGAAAAAGTAGCGAGTAGCTGATTCGGCAGCCGCTACTTTTCGGGTTGCACGGAGGCTTGCACCGTTGTTCACACGTCGCAATACGAGAGTTGCGCAGTATTTTGTACTGCAGCGTTGCAAAAGTAGCGACGCGTATCGTATCTTATGTTTTGGTTCTCTGTGATATTTTGTGCCGAACTAACAAGATAGATGGCGGCTACGTGAAACAATTACCTGTTTAATGTTTTTGGTGAGATTAGGCAAGACGAGTTTTCAAGAGTGTGAATTTTTTTTTTTTAGAAAATTGGAGTTTCATTCAAAAAACTACTTTTATCTTAGGAAATATGAAAATGTTTCTAATCAGCTCTTTTAGGAAACTTAAGCAACTGCTTCTCCGAGGAACCCAGTTTATTTAAATGTTCGTCACCTATTTATGTTGAAAGACTTCTTGCATTGCATATTGCTATTTGTAGAGACTGGCACATTGTGAAGAAAATTAGGCAAAATATGAAATCTCTAAAACTTAATAGTTTTGTCTGTTTTTAATATGCTATACAATAAATCAGCACAATTGAAAAGTTTTCAGCATCATCAGATTCTTACCTGACTACAAGAGCTAGATAACTCAATTTTTATATTGAAGTGGGTTGGGAGGGGGGAGTTCATGTTGGCTGCACTCAGCACTGGTTACAGTGCAACGGAAGTAACTTCTCTGTGTTTTCTGGCAAAAGATTACACCTCGTATCAATTTTAATATTGTTTTATATGAGGGGAAACCCATGAGAAATTAAGTACCTAGACAGCAAAATTGATGGTTGAAAGCCATTTAAAACATAAATTTACACACACAAAAGTAAACATGGCAACACTGGAAAGACTCAGTTGATCCGAAAGAAAGAGCTGAGATGGATTAGAAACCACTTATTTCTATTTTGTTACGACTTTTCGAAATCATTGATGCTGAGAGTTCAATGACTGTAAAGGAGAATTAAGTTATTTCAGTAGTCCTTTGTAATCGCGGAATGTTTGTGGAATGGGATGGATTTGGTTTTTCAAGTGTTTCTGAAGAGCATCTCTTATTGTCTCATAATGTCCAGTGATCCCAGTTCAGTGGTAATTACAGAAATATTAAGGGGAATTCGTGCAAAATATTAAGAACAATTTTTTTTTTTTAATTTCATATTTTTGCATGTGTCATTATTAGTAAGATATAGGCCTACTGTGTAATATAAAATATTTTCATAAGGTGGGTCTTCCCAACATTTATATTAAATTAATCATTATTAGCATATGGTATGGATTATGAATTTTTTTTTTTGTATAATGTTATTTAACCTCCTTTTTATCGACTTAGACAAAAACAAACAAATGTGTGCTTTGTGAGTTACCAAGCAAGTTTTAACGCAAGTTTAATTTTGATTTTGTGATGCTACACAGTATTAATACTATTTTTTTTTTTTGTTGTTTTGTTTTGCAGGGAATAGATTAGAACGCTCACGCGTTAATTTGAGCAAGATGCCTGGATTCAGTAGTGTAGGCACGTTCAAGATTTTTATTGGGAACCTAGCTGATAAGACAACAACAGCAGACATCAAACCATTGTTTGAAAAATATGGCAAAGTTGTGGAATGTGATGTTGTGAAGAATTATGGATTTGTGGTAAGTTTCTATAAATTCACATTTTTGTTTAAGAAAACCTGTAAAAATTGTTTCCAAGTACACAGTTAAAGTAGGACATTTTTTAGTAGTGTATCCAATTTCTGTGCTTATTTGTTTTATTAATTGCAAATAAGAGTGTGGTAATACAGATCTTTAGTTATTCGTTTTTTTCTGAGTTTTTTTTCCTCCGTTATAAGTTGTATAATAGGGTCACTTCAAAATGTAGCCTAAAATTTACGAATGTGACCACTTTAATACTAAAATACCTCAAATCTAGCATTTCATAGCTAAACAGTATTTTAATTACCTATTATTAATGATTATTTTACAGAAATGCCTAAACTTCTGGGAAGCTGGAATTAGATCATAGAGTTTGCAATAGTAGCAATACAATTTCTTTTATTTCAGCATATGGAACATGAAGAGGCTGGTAGGGATGCTATTCAGAACTTAAATGGTTATTTAGTTCACAATCAAGCAATCAAAGTGGAGGCTGCAACAAGTCGCAAGGGGCCACAGACACCTACAACCAAAATCTTTGTAGGGAATCTCACTGACAATACAAAGGCTCCTCAAGTTCGAGCTCTCTTTGCTAAATATGGCACGGTCTTGGAGTGTGACATTGTCAGGAATTACGGTTTTGTGGTGAGTATTGTGGATAGCACTTCCTATATATCTTGTATAGATTAACAGTTTTCATGAGCTAACCCATTTATAGAATCGAACTCGTTATTACGGCATTTATTTCTTCAGTACTGTATTGACTCTATACAGGATGAGTGGGAGTAATTTGGGTATAAAAGCTGCCTTTTTTTTTTTTTTTTAGTTGTTGCCGTGATGAAATTTTCCAGTCAATTTTTTAATGTTAGCACTGTGACTTAGAAGGATTCTATTGCATTTTCAAGTATGTTGTTGACCTTTCTCATAATAACCCTAAATAATTATGAGGACATTTTGGTATAGTGCATATTATCGAAGTAAAATATGCTTCTTTTTTTTGTTGTAGCATATTGAATCAAGTGATGCGGTAAATGATGCTATTAAAGAGTTGAATGGATTTGTTGTTGATGGACAACCAATGAAGGTTCAGGTTTCTACAAGCAGAGTGCGTCAACGACCTGGTATGGGTGATCCTGAACAATGTTACAGGTATTCATCACTATTAATTTTAATCTCTCTTAATTTAATAACTGGTAAATAATTCTAATGTTTTTATAGAAGCACGAATATTTTAAATGAAAACTAAATTCATTGATAGGTTTAAAAAGATTGACTTAAAAGAAACTTGAGTTACTTCATTAGTTTCAGCAGAGCTGAACATTCGTACTAATCTCAGTTGACTGCAAACTTTCATTGGGCCACCATAATGCCCATCTGCACTTTTGTTAGGTATCCTGGAGGCTTCTTATTTTACTATATTGTAATACCTGAGTGAGGCTTCTTTTGGCACCAGAATTAAGATTCCTCTGTGATACATAGCTGGCTATGATTTAAATACCATAACTTCCAAATTTAATGCCTGCTCAAAAAAATTTCGAAAGGTGTTTATTCAAATTTTACAGCTAGCAAACACATTTAAAAAAAGAAGCACAGTATTTCGTTGTCATTTTGCCAACACTTCCAGAAAGTCAAATTATTATCCAACCAGTTGAAAGAAATATGTTTTCAACTTAGTTTTTTTTATTCTTACATCATTTACTTACTCTCACTTCAGGTTCTCTTATTCTTAGAAAGTTCATAAGTTCTTTTATTGTTATAAAATATTAATGCTGCCACACTAAAATAAAGGGGATTTCAAAGAGCATTTTCCTCTTGTTTCAAGACTTCTTCTGCTTGAAACCTAAATTTTTTATCGTGAAATTTCTATACATTGGAAATTTTTCTCTTCAACAATGGGGTAATAGTATACAAATTTTGAAACTTTTTTTTTTCCTCGTGTAAAATGTATGTGTAAATTGTATCTCTTAAATAATTTGTTTGATGACTGTTAAAAATAAATTCGTTTGATTTCATGATTCTGAATAAAATTTTGTTCTAGGTGTGGAAGAGGCGGACATTGGTCCAAGGAATGTCCGAAGACAGGGTGAGTATAAAAGTATCTAGATTAAAATCAGTTAAATGTTATTTATTCTTGATTTGTGTACAATTTCACACGTATACTTCTAGGATGGGTCCTGATAGGAATGGGTTTAGAGATCGCATGTTTGGACGTGAACCATATCCTCCTCCACCACCACCTCCATTCCTGCGTGACCGAATGATGGGAAGATTTGGTGTTCGGGTGAGTTTTTAATAATTTATGGTGGCTCTGAAAAGTAGTCATACATTACAAATGTGTGTTGAGTTGCCATTTCACACATTCATAACCCCGTACATATTATCATCTCTTGTAATAAGTTCAGTATAATTTATTTTCATTGTGTATTAGTTATTTTAATATTTTTAGATTTTAGAGCCAAATTGAAAAGAAAACATATGTGTAGGTCTTCTATCATAGCATATGTGTTGACTTCTACATTATGTGATCGTACACAGTTATCAACTAGGTCACTGCTTCAAGATTCTGGTCTCTTCTTTTACTATTGTTACTGTGTGATATC
This sequence comes from Periplaneta americana, assembly GCF_040183065.1. NCBI lineage: Eukaryota > Metazoa > Arthropoda > Insecta > Blattodea > Blattidae > Periplaneta > Periplaneta americana. The sequence goes on from NC_091132.1 coordinate 58,941,777, forward strand.
TGCCCAGTTTGCTTCATTTAATAACGCTGAATTAGAGATTTACGAGAATGTAACTATATTGAAATGCTACTGACAGTGGCAATGAAATTACTCATTACAAAGCCATGTTACAAAATCCACAGGACCTGTCAGAAATCGAACCTGACCTCTCAAGATTAGAAACTCTTGTCTAAAGACCTGAATCCTAGATGTGGTCATAGAGCTAATATAATTTGTCTTGATTACTGAAATATTTTTAGATGTAGTTTCGTACTAGGTAACAAGTTCGTTTCATATGACGTAATTTTCTTACATTTGCAGGATGGCTTCTATGATGGATATTATGATCGCAACCGATTTGACGAGTCCCGTGAAATATTTGAACGTCGTTTCCCACCTCTTCCACCACGGGATTTGGGACCATCTCTGAGAGGACGTGACTTCTTACCACCACCTCCTCTTCCTCCCAGGCCACGCGATCCTCTGCCTCCTCCTCCACCTCTAGGACTCCGTGGACCCTCCAGTTCATTGAGGGATACTCCATCATTTGATCGCGGCAGTTCAGATTATGGCATATTCAGTCGCCGCTCTCCATCTGCTTCAGCTGCTCCACCAAACAGATTCAGGTAACAGTGTTAACAATACTGTCTAAACTGAATGCAATACTTCATGGTATGTGAAGGACAGCCAGTGTCTCTGTGGAGCTATGTGTGTTTACTGGTGGAACTCTGTACATCAGAGCACACTGCAAAGAATGCAAAAAATGAAAATCTTCACACCTGTGGAATAATAGCGAGTCTGGCCGAGAAACCAGGTGGCCCGGGTTCGATTCCCGGTCGGGGCAAACTTTGGGAACATCGGAACATCGCTTAGCAAATTTATCCTTAACTTTCATGCAATATAATATTTAAAGTCTGTAGCTGCATTTAGATTGGCAACAGGCCATGACTATTTGGCCAAACACTGCATAGAATTGGAATATATCGGTCCCCTAACTGCCCATTGTGCAATTCAAATCAAGAAATAGATTCGGAACACCTCAAAATATGTGCTTCAGTGACTGACCATGACAATATCTTTGAAAAATATTGAAGTGCAAGAGGCCAAATGACTTTGTCAAACACCTGGCATTAGAAAACAACATATTTAAAGACAAATAATAATAATTATTTAATAGTACGAAATTTAAAATCAATTTAGAAACTTCGTCAGCAGAAATATAAAGGATTTGCTATTCTAATTGTTGGTCATTGTCGGTAGTAACAGACAGTATTTTTCTTTCGTTATACTTGCAATGCCAATGATGAATTTTATTGTTTCCTCATACTTTAAATCTAAAATAATTTTAAAATATTTTTTGAAAAAAAAAATAGGGAGGGGAACTTATATTTTTCTTTCAGTGCCACACTCGCAATGACAGTGGTGTATGTTCATGTTTTAAATCTAATATGATTTAAAAATATTTCTTAAAAAAATTGGGGGTGGGGAGGTTTTAGACTGGTGAGCACCCCCCCCTCCCCCTGCCCATGTCACAGGGACTGAGTACAGTGTAGTCAAAGCACAACTTACAAACAACAGTATCTCAGACTGGACCGTCAGCTGTTGATCCCAGAATAGTGCCTCCTGTTAGTTGGAATATCTTGATTGTGGGTAGTGAAAACAACACGAGAAAAAAAAGTTGATTTACTGACTTCCTGTGCATTGATGAAGATGAGTCTTGTACAGCCATGGCGAAGAAATTTAGCCCTTGTTAGATGTAATATCTTTATCTTTAAGCGATTTTTCGAGAGTAAATAGTATAGAGGGCCTTCAGCATAACCTGCCTTCATATGCTATTAAGTATTGTACTTAGAATAAATTAACATATGGATTAGTGTATAATGGTTGATAACATGTACCAATATTTGCATTTTTTAAGTGCTTTGAGAAGTAGATTTGATGAGCTAATTTTGTATTTATTATTTTCTAGCCGGCTGTATGAGGATTTCAGTCGTGACAGTTTTGATGAAAGGAGGTGAGTTGTTTATGGGCTCATAACGCTTATTGCCTTTGGCTTATTTTGATGTATATGCCTTCGCTTGTTTGGCTTATTTTGGTGTGTGTATGTGTACAAACTTTGCTTGTTCCCGCTATTTTTCTCAGGGACCTTAATATCTCCTTTTAGTAGCTGAAAAATGATAGTCTTGTTACATTGTCATTCGGAAATTAACAAAATTGGGTTGGAAAATGGAATTTGAGCATGCATTTCTTTTCTGTCCAGTTTCCTTTAATCATTGAATGGTATTGTAGACATGCATATTAATTTCAGATAATAGTAATAGGATTTACTAAACCTGGTTATAGACCGAAATAATCTCCATCAGTTATCATGCTCTCATTATAAAATGGCCCACACATGCTCACACTTGGGCAAACTTTTGAATGTACACTCCGGCCTCTCGATAAAAGTGTGCATGCATGGATGATATCAGGCAGTGTGAAGTTTCAATCTGTTGGAATTCTTGAGTGCGCACTCCAGGAATGAACATGGCAGAAAATTGACAAATGCCCAATGAATTGATGCGTGATTTTATAGAACTCTATCCACAATACGAATCTTCATGGAAAGTGATATCTTCAACTAATGCTAATAAATAATTACGAAATGAAGCAATACCAGTAACTTATTGAGTTCATTCAGCAAACTTTTTCAATTATAGATAAGGAATTTGTAGAGTTGATTTCTTTGTATGTCAGCAAATGGTAGAAGAGTTTGTCTCCATTCTCATGGAACTACTATAAAATCATTCAGGCCTACATCTTCATAATGTACGTATCATGGCAGAAATCCACCAGCGTAGCTCGAGCAGTAGTGTGTTTGCCTGCTGATCTGGAGTTGCGCTTGGGCATGAATTCGGTTCCTGCTTGGACTGATTACTTGGTTGGGTTTTTTCCGAGATTCTCCCCAACTGTAAGGTGAATGTAAGGTAATCTAAGGCGAATCCTCGTGTCAGCTCGCCAAATACCCCCTCACAATCATCAATTCCATCGGGACTAAATAGACCAGTAGTTCATACAGTGTCGTAAAATAAACAAATAAACTTAAGTCATGGCAGAATCATGTATGTACAGTACGTCTAGAATTGCGTCTAAGAGTACGCATGTTGTTAGAACAGTATCTTTATATTGAAGTGTTAACTGGAGTATGGTAGGCTATATCCTAAACGTGGATATCATAGGAATTTGACGTACTATCCTTGCTCCCTAGAGTTCTAGATATTCAGTAATTAAATATTTTTTCTCTTTGGGAAGTTTGCTTATAAGGTACGGTTTAATGAAATTCTTGTGCAAAGAAAGTGTCCAGTCATCAGTAAACACAAAATTCAAGTCATCTACAGAGTCTTTATTTTTTGTAAATTTTATTTGTTTCCAGTTCAACTTTTATAAAATCTTGTTTTCTCAGTTACCCTGTGCTGTAGTATCATGATCTGAGGCAACATGCCTATGACTCGTATTATGGAATGCACTCTGGTTTGACTCATCATGGGGAAGTAATCTTCTCATTAAATTCTGGGCAGTGTATAGAACCAGTGCCCACCCAGCACTATGATAAATTTTGGAAGCTATGCTAGGTAGTGAAATCTGGTTTCGAAAACCAGTTAAGAGGTCTGGGAGTTCTGGGTGCTGAATGTGTGATACTACAGTTCTGGTTGAATGATTGTTCACTTCTGCTAATGCATGTGGACGTGAGGGCAACAGCCGACTGGTGGGCCTTGGCCCTTCATAGGTTATTCATGCCATGGACTACATTGTTCCCTCAATTGCCCCACCATCCGAAATCCGTCAATTTGTTCCAACGTGGACATAAATAAGTAGTTTGCATAAACTACTGCCAGGAGGACAATGCTCTGAAATTTGGCCCTGTGCATTTTTTTGCAGAAGCCAGTTCTTTCTCATTTTCTATAATTATGACAGCCACCATTAATTGTCTTTAAAAAACAAAATGTAATTTCGGTTGCTTGGGAGTGTACTCATAACTGAATTCTCTATGGTCAAATTGGGGAGTCACTCAAGAATCTCCAGGAGTATATTCAAAAGTGTGCGCTTGTGGGACCCTTAAATAAAGAAAAGGCACTGCGAGGCCTCCAAATGTTAATTAAGGTATTTTTTCATGTAATGCCTTGTCCATACATTCATGCACTAACTTGGCACCTTAACTATTAGATTAATATTTTTTATATTTAGTATTTATGATTTTTCAGTTTATAGTTACCAATACCTTATTCTTCAGAATACAGTTACTGTGCTTGAACAGTTGTGCCAGTTTCATTTACAGTATATATAGTAATGCCAAGTATTTAGGACCCAAAATATTTCAAAAGTTTTAGATGTCATCAGTATACAGTTTAAAATTGCGGTTTTATTGGTTTTCTTCTCAATATCCTCTTCCAATCAGTGGATGATCCAGATTACAAATATGAAAGTGGGACAGGTTGCATGTGTCAGAAGCTCCATATAGTTGAATGGTGAAATCATTTCGGAAGAGACTTGTGATACCTTTTTAGTTCTTATTCTCTGTTGGTGCTTTACACGTAAAATGCATGCAAAAATGGACCTCTTCAAACAAAGTATGATTGATTATTGTGGCAAGTCGTATATTAAGACATAAACAATACAATCTTTACTTTTTTATTTATTGTGCTCTTAGAATTGGATGTATTTCTGTCAACTTCCAAGCAGCCTTTAGATTCCAAGTGAGATCACTGAAGTACAAAATACATAATTTTTATCAATCTTTGCCAAATTGTAAGTCAACATGTTAATTTTACTTTTATATTGTATAGCATTTTGAAGGAATTCATTGTATTGCAATTAAATTGTTTTTAATTTTTAGATATTTCTATGAAGTAAAGCAAAACACCATTTTAACGAATGTCTGGGGACTAACAATTTTTTATACCAGTTTTTTTTTTTTCTTAAAAAATGGGAGTTTTCTCATATGAGCAAGGAAGATCTGAGAGTAGAAATTCAAACATCTTCACCTGCAAGTCATTCAACTAGTACATTATTTACATGTTCTTAATGTACGGTATCATTAAATTCACTATTACACTTGTCATTCAAGATCGAGATGTGTACTACTAATCATGATACACTGGCACTGCACTGGCTTAGATCGTACTTTATGTAGAAATAGATTACTACTATTTGAAGTAGGTTCGGAATTTAGCTAAAACTGGCTGTGCATTCTCAAATCCATTCCATATTAATCTTTTGGAACTTCAAGATATAGCCATTAATTTTTTAAGACATTCCTTGTTAAATGTAAATAACTATCTGTACAGTGCTATATTACATGAAAAATAAATTATTCCTGTCAAGGATAGCTGCCAAAAAAAATTGAAATATTGTTAATCTACAATTAATTTAGGTGCTGTTACCGCTCGGTACCCCCTTTTCAAGGGCAGCTATCCTTTTTTGGATATCTCTCTCTCTCTCTCCCCTCCATTTCTTTACATAAATAATTCACTAGTTACGCGAAAGATCACATGTCAGACTATAGTGTCATGAAATGGCAAGAATGTTACCCGTGACAGCTGATGATCTGCTTGCCAGACTGTAGTGCCAAAGAAACCGCAGCAGTGCTAGTTCCTTAAGTTTGATTTTCTCTTTAGTAGTAATAGTAGTATTCTGTTGTCTACAATGCATCCATCATCTTATAAGCCTGTATGCAATTTACTTGCAAATTCCTGTGAAAGGATTATCATAAGTGAAAGAGAACTGGCAGAGTAGTGTTTCACTGTGCTAGTGGCTGTACTGCAAAGTCGAATATCTTAGTTTTTATATGTAACATGAATTACTTCGTGCCTTTCCTTTCTCAGTCTTGTTTGGGGTGGGTAGAACAAAACCTTGAATAAACTTTTTTTGCAATATTCTTACGTTACTCTGTAATTTGTTCCTTACGGATTTATGAACAGAAAAGTTATCTGGAAGAAATAATCAATTTATTGTATTTAAATTCATATAAAAGAGGTATTATTTGTATCAAATATAAGTAATATAATGTATTATGCAGATTTAATTTTTTTCTTTGTTTTTACATATAACTTACCTGCTATTTTGCTAAATTTTTTATTCAGACCCAGACTCTATATGTCTCTGAAATCTCACCACCTCATCATCATAGTCTAACAACAGGTTCTGAATTATTATACCCACTGCTGACTCTTACCACAACCAGTTCTCACAATTTTGCAAGCAGTATTGTCAGTTGAAATTTGTAAATTTTGGCAGCCACCAGTGAACACTCCACTGTCACCTCACAAAGTTGACTTCTTATTTATGTTGCCAAAGTGCCCCCAGTCATCCTTTAAAAGTCACAAGTAATTTGTGGCCATTGCCACGTTTGAAGGTTTCTGCCTTGGCTTGGTCGATATAATGACTTCACTTGCTTCACCAACCCAGCATGAACTGTTTCTGAGCTGAGAGGTAGTTTTTGAAGAAGGAAAAGGAGCTGCTTAAAATGGAATACTGTAATATACATGCACAAAAAGTCACTTTTCATTGAGATTTACCTATGTTTACCTCATTGCTAATATAATGTTCTTGCTTCAGTGATTGCTAAAGATTTTTGTTATAATACGAAGTTTAATATAGTTGTGAAAACTTTCGTGATGGCTAAATATTGTTTTTGGTGTGTATTTTTGTGTGAAATTTTCATTTCATAATATTGGCAAGATTTGAATATATATCAGATGTTTAAATACCGTTTTCTCTCAAAAGTTTTTTAATCAGGAAAGTATTTTTCTGTATCAAAAATTGTCAGGCAAAATACATTTATGATTAAAGTTTTGTACTTCCTACAAAACTGCATTTCCTGTTTCTTCCATCTTCTCTTGCTACCAGTTCAGTTCAGAATCGAACAGTTTGCTTTTGTGTCCCTCAATTTAAAGTGGATGGAGCATGACACCCTATTCTTATTGGAATTTGCATGGGGTTTAAGAAAATTGATTACATGCTCTCGTTGTTTGCTTACCTTTTTTGTGACGACGGAAATTGATATATTGTATATTTAGATTCACAGCATATACAATCCCTTTCTGTAAAGTAGTTGATGTAATTACATGACCATTATAATCAGAAATAGCTACAATTATTTTTTTAGTGGTGAATTCCGGTCATCCCAGTTACACAAGTTTAGCCTGGTGATCATAGGTCTAATCCCAGTGAATTCAAGTGGAATTCGTTTATGAACAAATACTGTATTGGGTTAGGTTTTCTTGGGTACTCCGATTTATTCTATAATTTCAAGGTTTAAGTTGTTGAATACATTTTGCAGAAACATTGAAGTATAGTTAATTAAAAGTGATTGAGTTTTTATATGATGAAGGATCGTCTACTTCACGTTTATCTGAAAGAGCTATTTCAATTAGTTCCTTGACATGAGTACAGCATTACTGTTTTCATTATTTCAAAACTCCCAAAGTGCTGAACCGTTGCAGAACAAAACAAAAAAGAAATAGTAAATAGAAGTGTAGTGAATATCAATTATTACTCAGAAAGACCACATAATATGGCAAGATCTTAAAAAAATAGTAACTTTTAATTTCACAGGCAAAATATCAAATGCATTGGCTTCAATATGAACACTTGCACAGGAGATTAAGGGCTATGATTCAAAAGGGGAGGAGGGAGAAATAATAAAAGGAATTACCACTAAAAAATGCAGGGACCAATTTCAGTTCTTAGCTATTAGAATGGCCTATTATAAGCTAAGACGTGAAGCAAGTGAATAATGTGTGGAAGATATAATTGTATATCAGTATCTACAGATTAATTTAGAGAAGAGATACGAATATTTCATGGCCTGCTATGCTAAGTGGTGGTTGAACCTGTTGTGGCCTATCTGCTTGCTGTGTTTAGTTAGCTCTGAGTGAGTTGTTGGAAAGAAATCATATAATTAAATGTATTCTCTCTCTCTCTCTTTTTTTTTTATACAAAAAGTGCTAGAAGTCTTGTCATTTGGCTTGTGTACACTGCTGATATCCATGGATAAAGTTTCTTATTGCTTCAGCACAATTTGTCTTAAAAAATCGACGAAATTTCGTGGAAAATGTTCTTTTTAGTTCCTCTTTTGTCTGCGGGTATGACTTGTTTTCTTTATCACTTAACTTTCTCCTCAGATAAGTTATAAGGATTGAGGTTGGGGTAGTCAGGTGGCCATTATCTGTAATTATTCTGTCTTGAAAAACAACTTAAATAAAGGAACTTTAGATTCATGCACCATATCAGCTTTCACGGAATCCTATTGAAACCACGCCTACACTTTCTCTTTGTCAGTTAGCAGTGTGCACAAGTTGAGGGACAACACACACCGCTTCGAGCACTTTTTGCAAGAAGTGAGTACAATTTTAACAATGCATTCTTTTCTTTAAGCTCACCCAGGGCCAGTTATGCATGAAAGACAGCTGGATCTCAACAGATCGCAAAATGTTCGCATCTCTCGTCTAAATTAGTCTTGTGTAGCATTAGAGACAAAACAAATATTTAAATCGAGGAATTTGCTTTGCTTTTGTACACAATAAAACATAAAATAGGCTTCATTATAAGTCTCTCTTTTGAGAGATTGATATTTAACAAAAGTTTTCTTGTGGTTTCCTTGTGTACTGTATTTGGTTATATCCTATTTTATAGGTATAGGTGCAAAAATTGACCCTTTTGCCGCTAATTGATAATTCTTAGTAACTTAAATACTAAAATTTATTTCACCTTGTATATAGTTTGAGCATATTCTTTTACTTGTATTTTTAATGCACTGATTCTTACAAAATAATACTAAATGGAAACTAAACCTGCTTGTGTAGTTCTATTTTAAGACTGGTGATATAGTGTAACCATGGTGCGACCTGGTGTGGACTAGTTCTACTTGAATGAGTGTAGTATGTAACAATGGAAGACTCATTTGCACACTATATTTAGGACGGTATTTAAAGCTATAATGTTCATCCTCCTATTAGTGTAACATGCTTGTCATGTCAGCATTGCGAATCAGACACCTGAATTTCCAATGTTGTGTACAATCTCAAGAAGACATCTTATAAATCAGGCATTCGAGTTGTTATGGATGTTACATTTTTACTATTTTCAGACTCAATATATTGAAAATGGTATTATTTTTGTCATCTTTTATTATTGGAATCAATATAGAAGATCAGTATCATTTTACAGAAAAAAAGTTGTTGAATTAAAATTTATTATTGTAGAAAATAAAAGGTTTTGTCACAGATGTTACAAGGTTTGTGAATTCACTTCACACCTTAGTAACAAAAAGTGTAAAACTCAGGTCTCTGCCTAAAGGAAAAGGAGATTCATTCTCATAATGTACATGTGAAAGGTATGGAAATCCCATGGCATCCAGTTAGTTCACAATAACGTAATTGGTAAATATTTTATAGCTATTTCTTCCATGTAACAGAATATGTTACACACATTTTGTCACAGATCAGTAATGTCCTTAATTTTTCCAGTTTCAAAACAACTGTGACATTTCTAAGTCAAAATATTCACTTGAACTATAAGATTAATTGATATTAACCCAAACTACTCAAAATAAATGGCAGAAAGAATATAGTACAGATTAAAAAGTTCCTTGATCCTGGAGCTCTGGAATTAACATTACAGACTCTCGAAATATTTCTTCAACAATAGCTCCTTGAAAAAAATTTCTATAAATGATGCAAACGTTAGGGAAACAAAACAGTACCTATTACCTAGTCAAGATCACTTGATTCAATGCCCATACAACTTGTAAAATATTTTTCTTTTCAAAATAAAGCATTAGAATATTTAAATTTAAAGACTTATCTATGTCTTACACTAAGAATAAGCAAATATTTTTTAAAAATACTTTTTCATTGGAATTCCCAGTTTGCCTGGAATGGCTGAAATAATTTTATCTCATAAGTTATGTTCCCAGAAGGAAAAGTGCAGTGTTGACATGTATTCAAATACCAGTTGAAATAGGATTCATATTATCTCATTATATTAAATATAACTATACAATCCAAACATAATTCTTGATTGGTATAGGCTTCCATTTTATTATTTGAATTTTATTTTTTATTTATAGAAGTTTCAAGGTTTTAATTGTCCATATGTTTAAAAGCTTTCTCGCACTTTTCTTGAAATGTTCTCAGCAGACTCTTGAAATAAAAATTGTAAGTCACTAATCTTCGCAGTTTAATCCATTCTTCATTGAAAATTGCTTTAACATAACACAGATTCTTTTTAACTTAAAAACACTTTCTATCCTCAGAGCAATTTCAGTAGTGGTCTTCACTTACAAGAACACAAATGAAATCTGATAACTTTTCAACTTGTTTATAGAGCGATTTCTGAAGAGGAAATTATGCTTAATGAAAGAGTGTTTTTGCGCACGTGTGCTGGCACGTTCTCTTTAAATTTGAATATATTTTGATCAAGTTATACATACACATCGCCAGCACAATATTACAAATCCTATTTCTGAAATTTAAAAATAGGGCCGAAAAAAAATTTATTTCAGTTTAAAGGTCTGTACAGACATATTCTTTAAACATTGCACATGACAATCAGTTTCATAATATTATTACAGAGAGATGAGTGAAGACGAAGGGGGCTGGCCAATGGACGAGTGGAGTAACCTTGAAACCTGGGTACACAGTGGACCTTAGTGTAGTCAGCCAGTGTGGGTTTGGGAATGCGCCTAGCTTGAGAGTTACAGCTATAGATCTTGAAAGATCATAGTGCCTCCCTCCTGAAATTCAATTTATTGAGTGAGGAAACTGACATTATTGAGGTAGTAAATTGATGTGTGTATGTATGCCACCTGGTCTACCGGCACTGAAACATGTAGTATAGGAATTTGTACTTTTCCAGCTCAAAGTAGGTGTTGAAAATGTCCCCCACCAACTGCTACACACTGTTTTGACACCTTCTTATGAAATTAATTACTTTAAGAAGTTCTGCTTCACTGATTGACTCGATTTCAGCTCTTATAGTCTTTAAGATCATTTATTATATGCTGATTTTTCGCATAAGCCTTATTTTTAAGTGCCCCCCCCCCCCACCCATAGATATCGCATGGTGTTAAATCTGGACTTTGTGAGGCCCACAAATTTTTACTGATAATTGTCATTCCGAAAATTTCGACGTAATTCTCTCTTGGATTCTTGTTGGAAATATTCTGAGGAACGTTCTCCATAAGTCTGTCTAAAAATGGATCAAGAATCTCTCTGGTAATTGTACCCTGAGTCAAAATAGGCCCAATAATTGTGTATCTGTTCATTGCACATCACACTCCTATTTTTTCACCGTGCAAAGCTTTTTTGAGTACAAGATTGGATTTCTCCTGACTGTAATACCAATGATTTTGTGAGAATACGTGTCCATTTAAATGAAAATAGGCCTCGTCAGAAAAATAAATTAATGTCGGATCAATTTCCTCAGAATTTACTTTCTCTAAAATCCAATTAAAAACATGCAATCTCTTATTGGGATCTTGTTCATTTAACTTTTGAAATACCGGAATTATGTGTGGCTTTAATTTAAGTAATTTTGTTGCTTGACTAGCGGACTCGTAACTTGTTTCCTGCGCTAAACGCTTAAGACTATACAAGAGCTGAAACCAAGTCAATCAGTGAAGCAGAACTTCTTAATAGTATATTATGCAACGAGCCTATAATGATAGTAATTAAGACGCAAGTATATTTATGAAACGAGCGCAAGCAAGTTTCATAATATTCATACGAGCGTCTTAATACCATTATAGTCAAGTTTCATACGACTTTTTATGCTCGACCATATTTCTAACTTGAAATTATTCAGATGTATACATTTTATTTGTATCTGACAAGTTCGGAAGTGACCTTGTTCTGGGTCGTGAATTGTGAGATGTGCGCAGACGCGAAAGTATTGATTTTTTCCGAGGAACAATAATGTCATTGACCTTGATGTAATCCCGTTAAACTTGATATAACCTTGATTATTGAATTCGACATTGAAAAACGAGATGACAAATTGAATTTATTTGAATATTATTTACAATTAACGCTAATTATTATAGTAACAGAACATAACCTTCTGCGACAGTATTGGATTTCCAGCCTCGGTGACTTTTCGCTAATTCTCTTTCGATTGCATATCCGAGAATAATCGATACTTGCGGTTTTATAACGGTACAAAGCTGATTTGTCATTGGCTGAACACCTGTAAGCTGAGTTGTCATTGGCTGAACACCTGTACTTTAATGAGTAGGTGTATAATTACTACATTTCGGCATGGTCGAGCATAAAGTAATTAACAATTTCATAAGGTGTCAACAGTGTGTAGCAGTTGAGTTGAAACATGACAGAGTAATGGATTTTTAAGGGTGATGAAAGTCCTTGGCATGGTTCTCTTCGGAAGAGAAAGTTGGAAGTGTTGTAGATTTATTGCATATGAAAGAACTCTGTCCCTGATGGCAGAGGGAAAATTTCTAGTCCGTAAAAATTTGGAGGTGGCACAGTGAGCCTATACTAATGGCCTATCTGTGTGCACATGATTTAATCTCATTCGCCACACTTAATATCATTGGTGCAAGATGAATACAGATGAAGGTAAATGTTTGTATATAGATTTCCGGTTCATTATAATTTAGAAATTAAAAGCCGAGATACATACTGCTGTTCAACATTTATGCCACACCATGGTTCCTATCTTCACTTATGGTCAGGACACTGATTCTGTTACAAGTACATATTATATTTTACACACTTTTTCTCTTCCTATTCTCTATCCACTCGCTAATGCCATCTCTTATCAAACATGTCAGCAGTGTTGATATGAGTGTATAAAACTAAAAGTTGTAATAACTTCACCTGTGTCTGTGGAAATGTGTGGTGATGGTGGTGTTGGTGCATGTGATCCAGTAAAGAACATATTTAACATTTGCTGACATGTTGATAATGTTTACAAGTAGTAAGTGTGATAGCAGTCTGGAGCTGTGGTCCACCCTGTGGTACTTTTTAGAAATTCATATACAAAGAAAATGGTGAGCTTTCATTAGTTGAGCATGTACTGTTGTGCCACGAGATGGCAGAGAAATGTTCAGATGGGACAAGGGGCAAGCATTTGCATAGTATTGTTAATGTTAGTGTTCATAGCTTCCTCCTGTCCCATCTAGAATACTTCTCTGCCATCTTGCGGTGTGACAACAGTAAAATGTAACTTGCTTCTGTTGTAACTAATTTAATAATATGCTTAATGTACAAGTTTTAATTTAATTTTATTGAAAATCATGCAGTAGATTGCCGATAATGTAAGTAAATGCTCATTCATTGTAGACTGTGCATTGGGTGCTTTATTTTGTGGCATTACTATACAAGTGTTTAATTTTTTGATGTTGCATCACATGATAATGTTATTCTTACCTGCATGTATTTAACAGATGTTGCATATTGATTGCTTTGCAATTAATATTGGTATACATGATTTATAGACTGGATTCATGTTTCAGAAATAGTCTTTCCTGAACTACAATGTGAAGTTCGGTTGTAACCAGCCTTGCTATTGGCAGGCATGAGCTAATTGTGCCTTTGTTCTGTGTTAGACCGGCCGTTCGTGGAACAGCGTCCCCTCGCCGCTATGCACCGTATTAAGATGCATTCATCCGTCGCAGTTATATGCCGGTCGGTAGCGTCGGCATCGGTCGGGTGAATTGTTCGCTTGTGCGGGAAGCCTTGGGCCGAATGAACGGGAAGACGGGACAGGCATCCGTGTAGCGGACTTCCTCTCTCTTGAATTCCTTCACAAGTTCGTCTCCTTTCGAGTTAATTGAGCATGGTACATAAACATGTTCCAAATATCAATATCTTAATTCTTCAGTAGTTCATCTTTATTGTAAGTTCCATTTAGCTGCAGCAATTGTAGTATGCTGTATTTTTTCAATTAGATTTCCGTGAAACTTAGATTCATTGTAAATGTTAATATACTGATAATGGTTCGAAAGTAATTGTTGGCTGAAAAGTGACAAGATGATGTAATTCTGTTGTTTTTTTAATGTCTTATAGAACTGGGCCATCATTATTTCGGCATTATCGATTTATGACTTTGGCTGTTTAAGTTTTTCGTAGCAAGATAAGTCTATTAAATTCTGTAACTTTTTTCGTGTGTTGTCAATATACAATGTATGTGTACTGTGTATTTTTGGATTGGTTTTGCGGTAAACCTCGCACGTTTCCTCGTTTCCCTTTGCTCATCTTTCAATGTCACAGCTCACGAGAAAATAAATAATTCGCATCATCTCTACATCTCCAACCGTTATTCTCCAGTGTTTGAAGATGCACCTTGTCTCAACCGAAATAGGAACCTGGAAAGGTAGGAATTGGAACATGATGTACAATTGGCCACATAGTGCACCTGTGGCCTGTTACCGGAGTGGTATGTAACAGTACGGGTTGGTTGAGGCCCGATCACTCGTGCCCATCGCGAGCTTGGCTCTGTGCATGGCCAAGAAAGGCTTCCCGTCGTGTTTACCGTCCCTTCGGTCGGAAACGTGTCGCGAAACCTTTCGTGATGGAACAGGTAACTAGAATGTTGCCATCCACGGTGCTCTGCTAATTTTTGCAGGGAGTCAGTGTAAAAATGCAGATGTAAGAGATGCAATTGTACAATAAAATATCACCCAAGTCCTTTTATTATGTTATAAATTATTTCTAGGAAAAGGGATTGACAATTAATTGGGCATATCCTGTGTTGTCCCTTTTTTGGGACCAAATACTTCATGTTCATTAGGTAATAAGTTTTTACACGAGTGCGATGTGTCAGTGGGAAAAATTGACTATATGAATAAATAGATGAGGTAGACTTGGTACAAAAGTTGTGGCTTATGTATTATTGTATGTGATGAAAATAACTATGCTAAAATTTAATATGAAGTACTAATTATTTGATAGACCAACTGCTATTGGTTGATTGTAAAGTCTGGTAAGAAGAGAAAATACAAAACAGATGAAAAGAATGAAAGCCTAATTATTAAATACGGTTGTTTTTTTGCTGAAATCCTTTATAATAAGTTGGTGCATTTATCTCTAATGGTGAGGAGTTAAGGGGGAGGGAAGTGAGATTGCACAATCCATTTCCTGTGCTACATCAGAATGCTGTGGATAATACCAATACGGATGTGGGTGGAGAGGAAGAGGTTGCGTTTATTTGCTCGGAACATCTGCTGTGAGCCAGGTGGCTGCTCTTAGTGCGGACTGTTTACACTTTCTGTTCCCTTCTATCGATACCGGTGGTTTTGGCTTACCGGTCACAAGCACAGAAGAGTTTAGTCTTGCATGGATTGCCACGTTGAAGGCTAATGTGAAAAGTAATATTTCATTAGGCATATTTTGAAGATTAATAACTTGTTATTGGAAGGGAAGGAAAGTTAAGTAAACCAGACCAGGTTGAAACGTGTTACCTGTGTCTAATTTTGAGCACTGGTTATATAGTGAGAGTATAGCAAACTAGTTGTCAGCATAGCCATC
Source organism: Periplaneta americana (assembly GCF_040183065.1). Lineage (NCBI taxonomy): Eukaryota > Metazoa > Arthropoda > Insecta > Blattodea > Blattidae > Periplaneta > Periplaneta americana. The sequence continues at coordinate 58,957,283 of NC_091132.1, forward strand.
TTGAAGCAAGTGAAGGTAAGTACAAAATGTTACGCTTACTACCAAATTTAAATTACTGATGCGCTGGATATTCAGAAAATTACTCGTAGTTAAAAGTTACATTACGGTAAACTGCATTGTCCATTGTAATTGCGTGAACAAACATTTTGTTGGTAAGTACTTCCCCTATTTCCCCCACATATTGTAGTGTTATGTTAAAAACAAAAGAATATGACTTGCACTGAAAATGTTTGTCCGTAGTTTGTAGAGAAGTGCCAGTTTCCCAGTTCCGTCGCTTGCGAATTCTCGAGATTTGTTTTTCATAAGTACACTTAGGCTATATCGCTTTTTCATAGATTATGTATAACAAATTTGCAGCAACATATTTTTTATGTGAGCATGTTAAAAAAAATTGAAGCTATAGAATTTGCTAGGTTACGGAAGTTCTGTTTAATTCAAGCATTATTACGTATGTTAAATTTTTATTCCGAAGAAAGTTGCAATAAAAATATTTATGCTGAAATGTGCGTAAATTGATAATTAATTCCTCCACAAGACGATATAGGTATATTGGCGATGCTTTTATTTTTGTGTCAACGTGGTAGCAGCTCCATATATTCGAATGTGGATGTGTCAGTAGAAGTTAATATGGAAGTGATTGGTCTCCTCTCATAAAGAATTTATACAATAAAAATGCTTGTTTTAGTACGATGGAAAAATTTTTGTACGTTTATTTTTTTTTGTGAAATACACATAAACCGTACATCACCGTAAATAATTTCCACATATTTGACATGACTATATCATTTACTGTTATCAGAAATATTGCAATGTCACATCGCGGAAAGAAAGCAAGCTCATTGCCAACGCGAATTCTTTTACCTCATGGCAGTTAACTCTGAACATGTTTATCCTGACAGTGGATGGAAGACACGCATATGGATAGTAAATGCTGGCCTAAGGCTAGGTTACTGCCATTTGATTTTGATACATAATAATTACGTACCACCTAATATGCATTATTCGATTGCGTCGATTATCCGTGAATGCTACAGAGTCCAGAGATGTAGGTGAGTCGAGATTCGTTAATAAAATAGTGGACATTATTTTATTATCCGCGCGGGTATTACAGGTTTTTGCGACTAACATTACTTTAGGTGGCTATTCTTTAGCTTTTCTTATAAGGGACTATTGTTTCAGTTTGGCTTTGTCAAACATTCACGTTTGAAATTGTGCTGCATGTAATGTGGTGTCTGGGATGCTGCCCTTGTTGCAAGGGATCAGCAAATTCTGAGCTGGAACATTCCGGACTTCTGGCTAGCCCACAATGGCAGTCAGACAACGATGCAACGAAAACGCAGTATTATACTGTTCGCAGGATTTCAAGGTAGGTTTTAATGTTTTAAAATGTAACTTATTCCCGTGTGTATGTGTTTTGAAGGTTAAGATATTTCGATGTAGGTAGCCTATCGGTTTTACGCAGTTTTCTCCTATTCTTTCGATAGTTTTGGACGTACAGGTTCTGGTGATGATGTCAGTGACAGTGTTCGAGACCATGGAGATGGTGATATGCGGTCTCCTGCGGAATTTTGGACTCCTAAGATACATAGAGTACAACCAGGTATGAGAATTAAGTTTAAATAGTATTTTCATTATTAATTACTTGTGTTGTGAATTAACATCGGCTTTGAGATTAGTTCTAATCATTAACAATCTGGATTCGCGATGTTCCTCTCCGGCGAGAGATACATAGCTAATTTAATCTGAATTCGTATTGTTCAGTCTACTGTCCGAAGATAGGTTGGAACCTCGTGGGCCCAATAAAGAATCACTCAGGAGACAACTGAGCCAGGTGATAACTGGATGGGGTGGCAGGTTCCTTTCCTCCATTGCATACATCGCTGTCATATTTCACTGATCAGACATAAATGACAATTCGTATACAGAAGGAAATTCCGTTACTTTGCACCCGCGCATTAATTTTTGAGAAATTCAATCCTTACTAGAGATATGAGCTTGCAGCAAATTTTGTAGTCCAGTGTTAGGCCCATGTAAGGTATAGAGCATCTTGAAAAAAAAAAAAAAACTTTAACTGGATTATTTTGTACAATGAATGCGAGTAAAGTTGTATAGGGTATTCCTATCAATGCAATTTTGCTGTTCAAACTGCTCTCTGTAGAAACCTGTCACTGAACACTGGTAGTAGTTAAAACCATAGATATATTTGTAAACAACATAAGCATGAGAGATTTTGAGAGGCTTTTAAATTATGCTTAATGTAAGAGATTTATCCAGTTTTGGCTGGGACAAATTACTGGGTGAAACTGCAACTTCTCCGTAACCTAACCCAAATTTCTATACTTTGCCATGTTTAATTGGGCTTTCCTCAAACTTGAAAGCCCAATTTCAACATTACTTTTTTTAAAGAAATAGTATGCGTGTTGTGTTAGGAAGGATGAATAGAATGCAGTGCTTCTTATATCCTAAGTCGTTAAATTTCCCCCCCCCCCCGAACAGATGGGCACAAGACGGGCTATTCGTGATGTGAGACCAGCATGACTTTTTTCTTTTTAGGCTCATGCTCTTTCACCGTGGCAGGTTGCATAAAAGTCTGCTGCAAAAAAAAAAATGCAAGCAATTTACTACGAGAATGTGTTCGTTACAAGGCTTAATGACTGAATTGCATTATTCCGAGATTTAAGGCCACATTTCTTAAGTAATTGAATGAAATATCTACTAGTAAACCATAATTTTGGATGTAGAATGTCTGCTGCTTACAGGTCATAAACATCTTTGTATAACTTTGCATACAAAGGTTAATTTATTTTGTTAATAATTAGTATCACTATTAATAGGTCATATGGTATGTAGTGTTCGTTATGATACAGTATACAGTGCATACATTTTATCTTTCTACGGTCGCTTGTGGGAAGCTGCGCTGTGCAACGCCCTTCCTGCGAACGTGGAAAGATAAAATGTATGGCTTGCACTATATTTGTTGGCCTTAATAATTATATGGATACACACATCCCGTTTAATTTCCCTACGAGTTACCTTGCTCCTGCTGTATACGCTAAGATAAAAGTCTAAAGTAATGAGCATATGACAAATAAGATACAAAGTTTTCTGCCGAGCCCGACATTCATTACTAGCGAAAATATGTGTTGTGGTTATCAAGTGTTTGGAATGGATGTTTCTCGGTTTTATATAACAGCAGGGTTTAATGATTCTCATGCACTGAACTAATTCTGCCCAAGAAATGCAAAGACTATTTGCAGAGAATGTGCCAGGGATCAGATTTATTGGTCATTCTATAATACATAATCTAGTTTGAGAATTTAGAGGAGCTGAAATGTGAAATAAAGTGCATAGCCTATTTAGCGTAGAGGCAACGTGTTTCGGAAATCCACTCAACGCCATTACTGAGAGCTACATCGTTTGAATAACCTGAGACAATTCTACGCTTGGTATCACTGCTGGATGCGGAGGATCTACTTGAATCTTCAGTCTCTCTTTTAGGAGTCTTCGTTGGTCATCCTCTTAGTCTTGATTCTGGCAGAAGTAGAAGCAATTAGCCTTGGAGCCAAATTCTCTACGCCGACGTTGATGGATAGCAAAGGTGTCATCAATTTCTAAAACGGGAATGCAAAGAACTTCTTGTAAGTTTACATAGTAATGTAGAGATTTTAAAGAAAGTGAGGAACTTCAGTCCCGCAATATGTTTTAGTCACACTCGTCCAGATTTTTCGGAACTCGTTCTAGAAGTCGAACGTGACAAATCTCAGATAGGTCAAATAGAAAACCAATGGAGACAAGTTTTAGAAATGGACTGGAAGGCAATATTAAATGGGGATATTCCAGCTGACGGTGCATCATTTTGGTTTGCAGCTGCTAAAGTAAAAAGTGCAATTGGGGAACTGGTACTTACAGAGTTGTCAGGTTTTTTCCTAAAACTTATACTGGGTGTTCAGTTCAAAATGTGTCATGGCTTGCTGTATGCCGTCATGTGGCTAGCTGATGAGCCTAGAGAATTCAATCTTCCTACACTTTCGCAGAGGTGTATAACCTAAGAGGCAGAGAAGTTGCCTAGCAAGTACGGCGTTCATTCTGAAGAGTACGTACGGTAACGCCGGTAGTGGCAGGAATGTGAACTGTTTGGAAATACGTACTGTCGGGATATGGGGAGAGGGTTAAGACGATTACTTACGTATTTGTTGACATTATCTTCGACGGTCAACATGGACACGGAGCATTTGATTTGTGTTGTGGAATGTTGCCGTACGCAACCGATGATAACAAATACCCTGCGTACGACTTAGCCGCGCAAAACACAGTTCGAAAGAGGTTATGGTAGCACACAGGCCGTACAGACCGCCATCTGTTGCTACGACGTTCAAGTTATACCGTACACGTTCTCAAGTTCAGATTGAAGAACGCCTTAAATAATAGGCAACTTCTCTAACATATAAGCTGAAACTCGCTTCAAATCGGTGACCCAACAACAGTGACGTCATGACACACTTTGAAATGAACACCCAGTAGTTTACCAATAATTAGCAATGCTACAGTAGAGAGAGTTTTCTTGAGTGACTTCAACAAAAATAAAATTACGTAGTCGCATGGGACTTGATATATTAAGTTCAATTCTGGGAGTCAAAATGATTCTAGAGGAAAGTGGAACATGATGTGTAAATTTTGAGCCCACACCTATGCTGCATTTTTCTTTCGACATTTACAACAAAGACACCGCTGCTGTGGAGCGGGAAGGAATATTGCAGTCACTCCAGTTGTGAGAAGTAAGTTAATTGCTATATTATTTCTCATTATTATTATTATTATTATTATTATCATCATCATCATCATCATCATCGATTTTGCTGTTATATTTTACCATTAGTGTGTTAACGACTTATTGTATGCATTTTTTAAAAACAAAAAAACTGTCCTGTCGCTGCTTAAAGTCGTTAAATTGGAACGATATATAATCCGGGAAATGTAAATCTGTCATTTATATTGAGATAATTTTTCGGCGAGCTTTCGCTAATTTTAATTACACCAATCTGGCAGCACTGTCTTAGTCGGCACCATTAAGCTCACCATACTACCATGATGGCAATGTTAGACGCGACAAAATTCTCGAGCACGCTTAGTACGTATTATGCTGTGATATAACGTTAAATCTACTTTCACCGGTATTACTGCATATCACGATAATCTCAACCGTTACCATATTTAGTATACACATTAAAATTAAAAGTTACAAGGCGATTCACCAGGGAAGATAACCCAGAGTTAAGGCGGTAAAAAGAACTGAATTTGACTGCAATGGACTGCATTTGCCACGTGTGCTTACCCCAGTCCTGGACCATTGTCCTCGACTAAAGTCTGTTGGGACAGCCGCAGTGCTTCAGTTCATAGTTTTCAGTCAAGAGGAGTAGATACTAATCGGTTGTACTGTACTTTCTACGTTTGTACGTGACCTTGATCCGCCACTTCGAAATGCACAGATAATAGTAACGTTATTTCAATCGGCACCAAAATTTCTGTGCTCGCGTTGCATTATTTCGTATAAGTTATGCAGAAACATGATACGAAAGAAACCTGTAATCCACGAGCAAGCCAGGCGCATTGTTTACAGTGTTAAAAAAAAGTGTGATCAAGGAAAGAAAGGATTTAAAAGACCATTGGAAAAAGCAACGGAACGTGCAATGAAAAGAAGACGCTCGAGAGTTAAAAATTGAATAGCGCCACCTTCGCGTTCAGTTTTAAGTAAATAAATTGTGGTTGATGAAATGGATCAAAGTACCGGTATTGGAAGGAAGTTCCTGCAATATTGTTTAGTTATTAGTCCACTGTCCGAAGACAGGTCTGAACCTCACAAGTGATACCAACAAGGCACCACTTATGAGGCAACTAGGCCAGGAGATAATGAGGTAGAGTGGCCACCTGGAGTATTATGAGGTAAAATAAATACCCACCTCGAGAAAACTTCACAACTATTTAAGATGCCGGTGGTAGTTTTATGTGCTTTACACTGTATCCTATGACATATTTTAAATTAGAGTAGTAAAATTGAAGCTGCGCTCATTCTTTTCTTTGTAAGCTATAATGAAACAGTTTTCACTGTTGACCACCTTCCTACTAATTAAAAAAAGCGGGGAGGCAGTTGTTTTGTGACGCGTTGTTGCCGTACTTTGTATTACTTCATACTAACAAATAATTAGATTAGATTAAATTAAATTCGCACTGTTTGCTGTCTAATTTCAAAATCTTGGCGGTCTCCGAAATTGAGCCTTTTCCTATATTGTTTTTTTAACATACTCGTGCGCATTACAAACAAACTTTTGGCTTTGTTTATTTAATGTTTTTGTCGCTTTCATTTTCTCTGGGGCACCGGAATCACTAGTGCTAGGTTGACGGTCACTTTCTTCATTTTCAATAGAAGGGATTTAGCTTGTTTCCCAAGGCCTCCACATATTGTTAAACCTATTCGCACTTAACGCACACCATGCAATACTACTAAAACTATTAACTGCACACTATCAAATAAAACTAGAAAAATAATAACTCTGAAACATCCAACTAAAACACGTGCTCACTGAAGAAGAATGCACCGATTAGCATCAAGATGTATTAGGCCTAGCAACAGCGCTTATTCTGGCCATAAATTATAATCCACAGCTGCAAGACGGTGTCTTTGACATTGACATTGTCATTGGCTCCTTATACCTCAAAGCCTACTTTTTTTTTTTTATAGCGCTCTTCTAGCATTACAATTCATTTTGTAGTACTTAAGATTTACTTATGGTATGAACGCACTTGACTTCGATAGTTTGTGATATCATTTACCAGCCAAATATTAAATGAGATTTCTTTTATATCTGTTTGTAATAAACTCTTTATCAAACTTCCCCTTTCGCGATAATCTGGAGAGAGACTCCATTTGCCTTGCTAGGTTGATTATACCTGTGCAGTAGTTCTTTTTGTATGTAAACGTAATGGTGTCTCCAAGATCAGGACTCTTCCGTGTTGTATCACGCTGTGTATGTATGAAATTGTTTACGAACTATAACTAGAACAACGAAAGATTACACATAGTGAACGAAAATTTGAAGTTCTAAATTGAATTTAATTATAAATGAATCGATACATCGATTTTTTTTAAAGTGAAAGATAAGAGAGGAAAAAAACAGGGAATGTCACAACAGTATTATTGAGAAAATGAAGTTTTAATAACTTTGACATTCATGGTTTAAACGTCATGTTTAATAATAATAATGGCTTTATTTAACCTGGCAGAGTTAAGGCCGTAAGGCCTTCTCTTACACTCAACCAGGATTAAAACTTGCTTACATAGTTGAACATAAAACTGGATCGGAAATAAGTGATTACATACGGTACTGATACAATTTAGGTACATAATGAAATCAAAAGAGGTAGTTACATAAAAATTTACCTCATAAAATAAAAATAAACATAGTGGAATACATATTAATGTTGTTAGAATCAAATACGAATCACATAAAAACAGAAGCCGATAATTCAATAAAAAATGTACACAGTACAAATAAAAATAAACACATTAGTATACATATTAGTATTAGATTACAATTAAGTAGGATTCACATAGTTAAACCAGAAACCGACAATTGAATAAAATGTACACAAAAAACATTACCTTATACGGATATTTCCACATTTAAACCTTTTGTGTTTGGACAGCTCTGTAGTCCTAGTTGCCACCAATAGAATGAGCTGCTGTATACAAATAAAATCGCTTAAAATACATAATTTTCTGGTTTTCCCCCTTATCCTTCAAGTAAGGAATTAAGGAACATTTTACAAAAGGTATTTACTTATTCTAGAAGGTCATTAAAATTTTATTTGTCCTATACAATCTAAAAAACTTAAACATCTACAGATAACGATGAAAGAGTAATGGAACGGAGAAAAATTCTCTCCGGCGCCGGGATTTGAACCCGGGTTTTCAGCTCTACGTGCTGATGCTTTATCCACTAAGCCACACCGGATACAACCCCGGCGTCGGATAGAATCGTCTCAGATTAAGCTCCAACTCTTGGGTTCCCTCTAGTGGCCGCCCTCTGCACTACGTCATAGATGTCTATGAACGTAGGACCGAAGTCCACACATGTGCTGAGGTGCACTCGTTATGAGTGACTAGTTGGCCGGGATCCGACGGAATAAGCGCCGTCTTAAATCACGAAGTGATTTACGCATATCATATATATTATTTTAATGTACCGAAGTACATATGATGTTTCCATGCAGATATTCTGCGTCATCATACGATGAAAGAGTAATGGAACGGAGAAAAATTCTCTCCGGCGCCGGGATTTGAACCCGGGTTTTCAGCTCTACAGTTGGGACGGTCGTTCTGTGCCGGTGTGCTTGGTTACTTGAGCAACAGAGTGAGTTTATAGAAACACGTGACTTACCGCCTCGGCTGGGATCTGCAGCGTGTAGTGACATCATCATGCGCAGTTGGTTCCAGGATGTGCGATGAACGGCGCATTCCACTCACAGTTGTCCAGTATCACTTATCACATCACACGTGTTATCATAATAAATACAAACTGATTATAAACATAACATGATATCCATGGTTCAATTATATAGCAATGAAGAGAAACAGACGCAATCAATATATCTAATCATCAGACGAACTTTCGATACCAGATATATCACCACCATTGTCGTGATTTTCGTTATGATCATCATCTTCATCGTCATCGCTTTCACTACTGCTGTCTCCGCCCGTAATTATGAAGCTTTCAATTACATTTTCCATAATTCCTTCCTGTTCAATATATTCATCTTCGATTTTTTCAACATGTTCACATACTTTTTCCCATTTTTCTACACTGATGTCATCAACCCGTTGTTGGCACAATTTCATCACTTGCTCTAATTTAAAAGTTGTGTTTTGACCGGCTACCCACTGCTTGATATCTGCCCAAATCAATTCCAATGGATTTAGCTCAGGTGAATACGGCGGCAATCTGAGTACACAATGTCCATTCATAGCTAAGAGATTGTCAATCACGTAAGTTTTATGAAGTGGCTTATGTGTTTTAATGAGCCCGTAAAGCTCCACTTTCAGCATATTTTCCTGAAACTGCACATTGTTTCTGCTAAGCCAGTCCTGCATATCACTTTTCTTTGAATTACTTGAGGGAGCTTTATGCAACTGCACGTTATGGTAAGGTGCGTTATCTATTATAAAAACAGATCTAGGGGGCAAATTCGGAATCAACTTTCCGTTATCCACTTCTGGTAATTGTTGGCATTCATTTCATGATGGTAGTCTCCAGTTTTCCTGTTCGATTTAAACATCAGAAATGCGCCAGGTACAAAACCCGCTCGACCCCCTGCATGAACAATAATAAGCCTAGGTCCTTTCGAAATAGGCGCCAGTAAACCTGAGGTTTTGTCATCACTCCAATTTTTTGGTCTTGTATGCGTGCTATGAATATACGTTTCATCCTCGTATATTAGAGGCCTACCTTCTTCTCTGTATTTCTTTATTGCGCGTAAATATGATACACGCTGTTCTCGAATATCATGCCTTTCCTGTAATACCGCTTTATTATTTCTTGTCTTCTTCCATTTAAACCCCATATCACGTAAAATGAACTTTAAACTTGTACTACCGCCGTTGAAGTTTATGGCATCTTTTAGTTTAGGTAGCAGTTTACTTACAGTGGGCACTGTTTTCTCATTTATATAAAAATTATAAATTGTCTGTCGTATAACTCTTTTATCAAAATCATCAACATCTGTGATGCGTTTCGGTACACGATGAACTTTACCGGGCGTTCCAAAAGAGGTCCCTTCTTCCTCACACTGTTTCCCTTCTTTAATTATCTTTCTTATTGTTCTTTCGGGCACTTTAGTTGCTGCACTCACTCGTTCTTGCACCTTTTTCGGCGGTATTAAAAAGTCTCCAGAAGCTGCTTCACTCTTCATGAAAGAATGTATATTGTTCACAACTTCCCGAGTTTGGCTATGCAGTGTTTTTGCGCCAAGTTTAGACTGAATAGGAGGCATTTTAGTCTACACAAACACACACAACTGCAATTTGCCACGATAATAAATAAACAATATGAATATGAACTAACTAAACTAAAAAACAGCAATTATCACGCACGTGGCAGGACGATGTTACACAGCCAAGGCTTTCTGCGAGACTGGCCACTTGCCATATTCTGCGCATGCGCGAGAGTGTAGGCTCACTGGCTAGCTACCACATGATTCTCACCGGCACAGAACGAACGTCCCAACTGTACTTCGGTACATTAAAATAATATATATCTACAGATAAGTTTATATAAGCGCGCTAGTCCATTTTATCTTTACATTAGTAAGTTATAATTTTCATTACTTCGTAAATACATTTTAAAATCTTTAAAAGTTTAAAATGTGTCTGTGATAGACGTTAGAAACTGAAGTGCCATAGTAGAAAAATGAGAAGGCTTCTCTCTGCGTCCTTCCTCTATACCTGATAAATTTTATTGGCGTGACTAAGCACGTTTTAACCACACACTTTAAGATCAATAAAAGATCAATAGTCATTCACAAAGCGTCAATTGTATCTCAGAGTAATCAAGTGAATATCGGAAGATCACTTGTAATTCAAATTTTGCAACAAATTCAGATACGATCAATTGTATTTCAGAAAACGTCAATTGTAATTCAGACAGCGTCAAGATGAATTCAGGAAACATCAATATTTAAGGGATCGGTCAGTTAATAGGTTTGTTCCAACAAGCAATTCAGAACACGTTCTCAGAACTGTACTTCGTTCCATAATGACTGACAGGCGACGTAAATATTGCCGGCAGAGGAGGAGAGAAGTATAATTGTTATTGAACCAATGGCAGAAGTCTCATTCTACGCTTATCTTGAAGTTGGACGGTCTGAAGCGTTCTACCCTGCACAACTTCAAGACAAGCGTGGAATTAGACCTTGCCATTGCATTGGTTTAATAGCAATTATACTTCCTTCCTCCTCTGCTGGCAATATTTACATCTTCTTTCAGACATTATGGAACGAAGTACAGTTTGGGATTTTACGTTGTTGGAACGTTTCTTGAACTGTTCTTTCACAGCCTTCTGAGTTTCTTTTCATATTTCAATTATATTCATCTTCCGAACTTAATTCGTCATAAAATATATCACTATCACCTTCCAAATCACTCATAATCGATTATTTTTTAATTTTAACCTGCGCAGTTTCGAAGTATTTTAACCTCAACCTCAGATTAAGCCATCTGCGCATGCGTCAGCAGTTCAGAATTCTCAGTTCCTGCTTTTAATCGAGAACCAATTTCACTCGTTCCGATCGAGTTCCAAAGCACGCTGAAACAAGAAACTGGGAGTTCAGAATCAGTTCGTCTTGTTGGAACGCACATTGAGCTACTGCGCATGAACAGGCAGTTCAGATTCGATTCTGAACCGTGCTGGAATACGAGTAAACCTAATGTAATTCAGATTATGCAACTGAAATTCTGAAAAGATCTAGTAGTCTTGGCAACTGGCTGTTTTGTTTATGTCCTTGTATAGTATAAAATAGGCTAAATGTGAACTTGTAAAGCTTAACAAGTGTGGAATGTACTCTTTCTAGATTATAATAACTTGATGTTTTCTGAATTACGTCTCATGCTTTCTAACATTACAATTGATAAATTTGAATTACATATAATGCTTTCTGATTTACAATAAAATTTCTGATCTATACTAATAATAAATCTGTAGCCGAAATTTTTTTGGTAATTTTCGATTTTCCAAAAATAATTGGTCCTAACATATATAATTAACCACCCTGAAACCGAAAATCGCTTTTTTGAAATTTTTGTTTGTAACCTATGTCTGTCTGTATGTTTGTTGCCTTTTCATGCAATAATGACTGAACGGATTTCGATGAAAATTGGAATATACATTAAGTTCGTTGTAACTTAGATTTTAGGCTATATGGCATTCAAAATACATTATTTAAAAGGGGGGTTATAAGGGACCCTGAATTAAATAAATAGAAATATCTCGCTTATTATTGATTTTTGTGAAAAATGTTACATAACAAAAGTTTCTTTAAAAATAATTTGCGATAAGTTTTATTCCTTGAAAAAGTTTGATAGGACTGATATTTAATGAGATAAATTAGTTTCAAAATTAAAATAACTGCCATCTAAGGCCGTGTAATGAATTAAAAAACAAATGACTTCGTCTATAAGGGGCATGGATAATTATATATTTATCCGTGATAAGGGGCCTTGGACAGCAACAATCGAAAGCTATGAAAGGTAGCCTACAGAGAATGTTTCTGTGTTTGTATGAAGTAATATCGGAAGCTAAATTAACCGATTTGTATAATTAATTATTATTTCACCATTGGAAAGTGTAGTTTCTCTAGATGGACATAATGCTATAATGTTATTACAGTAACTTCTGATATAATATAATATAATATAATATAATATAATATAATATAATATAATATAATATAATATAATATAATATAATATAGTATAATATATAATATAATATGTAATATTATATAATATAATTTAAGTTATTTGAAGGGTTCACAACCATAGTGGGCCAAGCTACATTTACTGAATACGTAGAAAACAAGGGTTAAAATTAAGTTATTACCATAATTCAATGGAAACCTATAACAAGTAAAATAAAATATACACATTAAATCTAAATGATGTCAATCTTCATTAAACTATGGTTGCATGTAATAAAAATTAAGAAACAGGTTAAAGGAATTGTCATTGCACCAAATGAGTGTCTCTGGACCAAAATGATCGCATTTTAATTATTTGGATGCAATTTAAATTAAGTAACATATTAAACGATTTATCCTTCTATCAAACACGAATGTTCCCTGGATCAAACGTCCTATTTTAATTATGTAATTACTTTATATTTATTTCTAACGGGTGCAGCGGAGCGCACGGGTACGGCTAGTTTACAATAAAATTGAAAATCTGAATTTCGTCTGATCTTTCCAGAAAGTCACTCGATTAATCTGGATACTATTGCTCTTTTATGAGTCTGGAAAAGGTGTATTTCACAGTAATGTCTTTGTCAAGGTTGGGTCCACAATGGAAAGTTTTCGTTAACTTTGTTGCCATAACGGTCGTGCACATTAACAAAATCACGTGTCTGCTATATTTTCTGCCTTTTCTATAAATACATAATGAAACTTTATTATTGAGATCTTATCAATTTTTCCTTTTGCGCATTTGCGATAACTGACGAGATTTCGTTTATTTCGATAATCATTATCGATCTTTGATTATTAACTATATCAGTCCGGACCACCTGGTGCCATATTAAGTACACGCAAGCTATTTGACGTCGAGATTTGCATCTTTATTTACAAGATAAGCCTTTAGCCTTTAATATGCTACCAAATAGAATACAATAAATCTGCACAATTGAACAGGTTTTTCAGTATCATCAAACCCTTACCTGAATGCAAGAACTAGGTACCGGTAAACCATATTTTTTTACACTAAAGAGAGAAAAACAGTTATTAAATGAAACAAGTTCGTAAAGATTATCTTTTTGGCACAAGTGTAAAATTTGTTAAACAAGGCGCAGCCGAGAGCCAAAAAGATAACTTTACGAATGTGTGTCATACAATGTCTTTTTTCAGAATAGCACAAATTTACATTAAATAAATGCAAGTTGTAGAGGCTATGTATGAGGTTATAAGATCACAATGTCATGACCGTCTATACTCAACCATTAAGAAGTAAGTATCCATAGAATGACAGCCTGCAACTTTACGCACTATAGTAGAAAAATACTTCTTATTCAATACTGGATATAATATAACACAAGTTCTTTGTAGTTTCTGGCAAAAGATTACACCAGGGTTGCAGAACTGGGGAAGAGAGGGGTGGAAGCATGGGGAAAGAGTTTGTTCCCCATCCATAATCCCCGGCCTTGAATTAGCCTACGTATCTGGGACGTCGGCAAGCACACTGAATACTTATTTCCTCTCCCCTTACCATATCCAATGACGTGTGGGGGTGAAAGGAAGGGATGAGTCACGTGTTCCGGCTTATGACGTGTGTCACAATTGTAGCACACTTTTGCATCCCTGGATTACACTTTCCAACGTCCAAAGTTACCCAGCAATTCTGCTTCAATTAGTGGAGAGAAAACCTCAGAAAAACAACTAGGTAACTTGTCCCAACCAGGAGTTTTACTCGGTCCTGATCGTTTCACGGTCAGACATGCTAACCGTTACTCCACATTTTTTAAAGCTTACTCATATTGGGAAAATTACTACTAGTACTACTAATCCCGTCATATTTTTGTGGAGAGTAAATGTTTAATATATTAATATATCACGAAATAAAGCACTTTATTTTATCTTTAAATCCACATTTCCAGGGAGTAGTCATGTAAATACCAGTAGAATATAAGTCCTAAGCGACACGTTTAAAATTAGAGTAACAGAGTAGGCCTAGCTATCTGTAAAAAAAAAAATCACAGCATAGGCTTAAGTTATATTCAGATCATTTTAGATTAATGGACTTTATTAACCATAATTTGATAAGTCGGGGGAAGTAAAAATAAGATGTAATTGGAAAAGTATACCGAAGTTTCAAATGAGCCGTAGGCTCGTTAATTTTTATACTTTGTTTTTATTAGGTTGGTGCATAATTGCGTAGCGGTTTTTCATAAATGTATTAAACACATCAGATAACACATAAGAGAGAAGTTATTCATCTACAATAGCCTATATTCTCCTCCACTATTTACAACAATCTGCCAACGCTGGAGCAGTGTTTCGATTCCACGCCTGTAGAAATCGCGTGGTTCTGAGTTAAAGAAGTCGTCAAGCCATGATGGGAGCGCATTTTCATCCGGAATGGAAGTTCCCTGAAGGTTCGATGGAGAGCGGAAAAGGTGAACATCTGAGGACGCAAGATCAAATGAATAAGGTGGGTGCGGAATGACTTTCCTACCCAACTCTTGGATAGTGTTTTATGGCAGGTTAGCAAAGTGCGGACTGGTGTTATTGTGGAGTAACATCACTTCACTCAGTCTTGGTCCTTTTTCTTGGATTGCGTGGCAGTGATAGTTAACCTCGGGGAAGCAATTCGTAGTACAGCACACCCTCGCAGTTCCACCAGATGCATAACATCATCTTTTGTGTGTGCGCGCTGGCCTTTGTTGCTTTTTTGTTCTGGCTCAATCATTCGTTTCTTTTCCTTTTGTTAGCATAAAGACGCCATTTCTCGTCACCAGTAACGATATTGGATAGGAATGTTCGATGTTGTTCACGAGCCAATCGATGACAAGCAGGCAAAGATGCACATATGGTCACCCGCTGATTTTTGTGGTTTTGGCTTAGAGCATGCGGTACCTATACAATTGATTTTTTAATCTTGCCCATTGAATGTAAATGTCGCACGATGGTGGAATAGTCACATTTCATCACATTTGCCAGTTCTCGGGTACACTGACGTGGACGGTAATTTAAGTCTGATTGTCAACGACGGGTTTCTAAGGGCCAAGGCAGAGATGCAAAAGTATGCTACAATAAATTGTGGCACACGTCACAAGCCGAAACACGTGACTCATTCCTTACTTTCACCCCCACACGTCATTGGATATGGTAAGGGGAGAGGAGATATGTATTCAGTGTGCTTGTGACGTCACAGATACGTAATTCAAGGCCGGAAGATTGTGGACAGGGAACAAACTTTCCCCATGCTTCCACCTCTCTCTCTCCCCCATTTCTGCATCCCTGGGCCAAGGAAACTCCTTGTAATGGCTGTCTGTTGAAATATATGAATAGTGTACCGGTATGTCTCGTGTTGTAGGTTTACATACTTTATACACTCCAATCTCGTATTCTGATGCCAGATGAGTCACAGTTTCTCTTTCCTCGAACAACTCAATTATTTACACTTTTTTTTTTTGGATACTTAGCACAGCAAGATTTCTTTTTACATCCGTAGAAGACATTTTATGTAGAAGTTATACAGTACGACAATTCGAACAGTAGACCATATTGTGTAAGGGAAAATATTTGTAATAACACACACTAGAAAAAACAACATGCTAATACAATGTACAGTACTTCAAATATTTCTGCAGAAAAAAACGAGAGAAAAACAGACGGATAATTCACCAATCGGTTAAGAGTGACGGATAATCCGGGTTCTACTGTATGTATTTTACAAAAATGTCTCAGATAAAAGGGCTTATAATTGAAGGGAATCTGAATAGAAAAAGTAGGTCTACCAATTTAGTTTATTTTTGAAACTAGATAATGTCCGACAGTGTCTGACATGCTGTGGTAGAGAGTTCCAGAGATGAGCTGCAGAGACGGTGAAAGATGAAGAGTAGGAGGATGTTCTGTGCTTAAGAATGGAGAGTGTGATATGGTGTTGTGAGCGAGTATCTATTTCGTGATATGAGGGCAAATGTTGAAAACGAGAAGCTAGGTAGCTAGGGTTAGAGTTCTGAAGAATATTGAAGAGTAACGTGAGAGAGTGAATAGTTCTTTCCTCTTTGAGACGGACCCAGGACAGCATATTTAGTGAAGGTGAGATACGGTCTGGTCTACGTACTTTGAAAATAAATCGAACACATGCATTATGAACACGCTGTGTTCAAAAGTAAGCAAAGTTCCTTGTCTTTTATTCATATTAATATTTAAATCTCTATGCCTATTATTTGAAAAAAATTACGAGACACGGGTTTTGATATTCTTGTTTCAAAACCCGAGCACTGCAATGCGAACTTGCGAAGTGAGTGTATTCATGATGACAGATGAACATTCGGTATCGAGAATCGGATACAGACAGCCTTAATCTTCAATTTAAGCGAAAAAAAAGTTTTAAGTTATTTTGTTCAGTTTTGAGAACAGAGGATTCATCGCCCTTTGTTGTAATCAGCTCGCAGGCAATTTTTATGACCGGTAATAAACAGCCGTACTATCACAGTCTAGTATATACAGTCACGAAGCTTGAGTTGTGAGGGTGCTAGGAATAATAGACTGTACCGGTACTAGTTTGCGTTGTCTGTAATGAGGCTATATTAGCGATCCTAGTGGTTAGCAACTATCTATGGATGCATATTTACTACGTATTGAGCTTCGTGACTGTATATACTAGACTGTGGTACTACCTTTTCCGAATGTTGAAATATTTCTAAGTCTGAAAAATTCCCGATCATTCGAAAATAAGTGACTTGGTTACTGGCATTTGCTACACAGATGTTATTTAGTTACAATTTAGAGGTTAGGATCTGCGGTTTTCGACACACTCACGAAAATGATTCTCCTAAGAATATTTTTTACTATAAAGTATTTATTGTGAAAAATATTTAGAATAGTAAAAAGATATAAATTCCAGGAGAATATCTCGCTGCCCAGTATAATTAATGCCGGGTCGCGGTCCGGCGGTTGAGAGACACTGCTGTAAAAGTTTGCGAATGAATTATTGCAATTTATTTTTGGACTTGGTGGAAAATGACGTAATTGATCCACAGCTTATGTCTTCTCAGACGAGTTGTAGTTTCATCTGAACGGTCAGCATTTTCAACATCTATTATAAGGTAAGTGTGTCGTAATTTAATTGCACTGTTGTGGTACTAATTGTGGCGACCACATCTCCATCGAATGAAGAATAGTAACGTAACTCTAAACGTCAACAAACCAGCATAACAAACATGTACGGTCGGGTGGTAACCATATTTGTCTTTGTGCCATTGGCCACAGAACAAGAAACAAAACAAGCAAATAATCAAGGAAAGGAAGTTCATGCCCTAAAAACGTGAAGAATATGTATGCATTTATGCCGTAAAAATAGATAAATATGCTACAAAATATGCATTATCAGTCTGAGATTATTTTAACAGAATAATAAGGTATATGTAATTGACGTTTAGTCTATGGATTTTGAAGTTCTTGCCTCATTGCTGAATGCTCCATTTATGCTGTTACAGTTCACAAATAAGCAATGACGTATGTTTTCTGTTGTCAATCTTCGCCTGTTGTCTCTCAGCATAGCTTTGTAGGGCGAAAAACTTCGTTCTACGTCACAAGAAGTAATAGGGGCTTGCACAAAAGCTGTGAGCTGTTCTATAGAAAATTTTGTTGGTTTTTGGGGTGTTTTCTCTTCGAGAATATCTTGAATTTCTTTAAGTTGATAATAGCCAGGGTTTTTGGAAAGAATATTTGCTGTTTTCTCGTTCACTTTATCTCCTACATTTCCTGGAACTGATGTTAAACTGGATATTGTTCCATCGAAATCTGCTAAAGACTGCAGTAAAGGACTACCAACTGCTAACTTGAGAGGCTCCCTATGAGGGTGTCATCGTTACGTTCAAAATTCATAAACATAAATTAGTCGTGTTTACAAGGTTACACACTTTTAAAAATGAGAGAAAGACAAATAAACATACATAATATGCAGTTTCCCTGCATAAATGTTAAAATATGATGCTTTTATAAATAAAGGCAAAATATGCACTTTTATGCACGAAAGTAATATCATTGTATTCAGAAATTTGTGATTCATGTACATAATCTTCTAGCATATTCACACAACGATAGAGAACAAATATGCAAATGCATGAACTTCCTTTCCCTACAAATAATATAGAAGATCACTAATTGTCAAAATTTAGGATCTTCGTAATTTTCAATATAAAATAATTTTCGCATACGTATAAAATGTAACAATTCAAATTATGTACATAGTGATATGTGTCGAGGGTGCATTATTTAGGGCTATAGTGTTTACACGTTGCGATTTGGTTCAAACAGCTGTTTATCCATGTTGTGCTGTTATCATACTGAAAGTCGCATGACATTTACATTGTAAAGTGACCTTATCGCTCAACGAATGTCTATGTCATATATTTTCTTTATGATTCCCTGCCAACTGGTAGAGGGAAGTGAACTTTGTACTGTGAGGGAAGGTTCTACTGTAACATAGTGAAGTCAAAATTCATTTTCAGACATGGAAAATAAATAATAGACCAAGCATTGCTTTTTGTAGTGGTCCAAACACAACTTAATGACTTAATAAATCTTTAGCAAATTATTTATTTATTTAATTAATTAATTAATTTATTTTTTATTTAATCTGGTAGAGATAAGGCCATCAGCCCTTCTCTTCCCCTCTACCATGGGATTACAACTACAATATTAAGAATACAATTACAATTATAATTACAATTAATATTAAATTTACAAATACAATAAAAATCAAAGTACTAAAATATTAACTGATTAATAAAAGCTAGACAGTTTATTGTAAAAGTTAAGAAGGGAGAAACATTTCTTTTATTGATTAAGTAAAAATTAAACCTACTCTACGCAGTAAGAAAATGCTTAATAAGTTTGCTTTTGAACGCTACTAAATTCCGAATGGCGTTGGTATTTGAAGACCTACTTTTATTTTTACCTTTTTAAGGCTAACGTTATGTAGTTGTACAGACCCAGAAACAAAATTTGGGCGACATAAGTTGCAAATACACCGTATTGCGCATGTGTAGTAAACAAGGGCGCCTAAATGTATGCTACTTGTGGACAATCTTGCGAAGCTTGTTGCCTACATAGAGGAGGAATGCTACCAAGACTCGGCCCGCTTTTCATTTCCGTATCTGTACAGAGTCCTGCGTTTGGTTACTTTGAGTACAAGTTAGGTGTACATGGATCATACTAGCATAGCTCTGCGAGTCAGACAGTTCGTGTGTTTACATCTGTTTATTCGTGAGTCTGCCTGCATAGGCACTGAACAATGAGAATAGTTTTTGTAGTAGGTTATTTTACGACGCTTTTTCAACATCTTAGGTTATTTAGCATCTGAATGAGATGAAGGTGATAATGCTGGTGAAATGAGTCCGGGGTCCAGCACCGAAAGTTACCCAGCATTTGCTCATATTGGATTGAGGGAAAACCCTGGAAAAAACCTCAGTCAGGTAACTTGCCCCGACCGGCAATCGAACCCGGGCCACCTGGTTTCGGGGCGAGACGCGCTGGCCGTTATTCCACCAATGAGAATAGTACTCACGTACAAAATACGAGTATATTATCACGTGAATTTAATAACAAACTATTTATTTAAAGACGCCTTATGGGCAACAGAATATTAGTTAATCTCACAATAAGTAAAACGCATCTAGATTCCGGGTGGGTAGGCTACTTTCTGTTTCTTAATATGATTTTCATCCAAAAAGTAAGAGCCAATGCTCATTTTTCTCCTAATTAGGCCTACAGAGTTTTGAATATTTAAATTGCACTTTCTAAAATATATACTTTTTGTGAAAGTGAAAATGAGCTTAGAAATATATAGTATGATAAGTTATTGGAAGGATTTCACAAATAAAAATGAGTCAATATTGGCATAACTTATATAAAGTAGGTACGTATTTATATAAAGTACGTATATTTCGGCCCTAATGTTTGAACTTTCGTTCATTTAGAAATGTTTGTAAGTTTCGTTTTTCGTATCCATGTATTACCGTGTCTATTGCTAGGTTGTTGTTTAGTCAACTGTCCCAAGACAGGTCTGAGCCTCACAAGCCACGACTTATGAGGCAATTAGGCCAGGAGATAATGAGATAGGGTGACCAGTTCCTTTCCCCCTTAGCTACATATTACACTAATCAGACTTCAGATGCATACAAATAATTATTCTTCCTCTGCCACGTATCGTCAAGTCAGATGTACTGCCTGATAATAGATGTACATATCAACTAGAATAGCTGTGACCAAGGCATCGTGTAATCACAGACATTCAAACGGGTACGAGGAGTTTTCTGTACATTGATGTGTGTTTCATTCACGTAATGAAGGCAAGCAGTGGGGGTATAATTTCGCTCTACAAACTCTATCTCTACAAGCAGTAAAAGGTGGTTTCGTAAAGAATGAGGAGAACTTTTTTGTTGTTCTGTCGAAAAAAAATGTAATATGTTTACTTTGCTCAACGGTTCAATTAGGAGTATAATTAGGCTATAGAAATATTAATTGCCACGCTGAATAATGTATTATTATTATTATTATTATTATTATTATTATTATTATTATTACTGACCACTAAGTAAGCCTATATGTTTATATAATTTCTCTGTACGTGCATGAATATTGATATTTTTTTAGATCTTCTCACTAAAAGGATAAAATTATTAGGTTTTATTTCAATTCTAATCTTCTTAATTTTTATATTAGGGTAACTATTTATTAGTTATTCATTTAATAATAATATTGTAGAAAAAACTTATTCAATATTACGTACCAACGAACTGTTAAACGCCAAGAATTGACATCATAGCCAGGAAGAGAAAGATGAGATAAATAAATGTAAGGAAGTCAGCTACCTAATGGGGTTTGAAATATCTCGTGCTCTAAAGGCTTTTAATAGAACAGAATTTCTCAAAAGAGTAATGATTAAAATAGCTTAAGTAACTTGTCCATAAGAAATTTTTAATTTTGAAAAACTACGAATTTCTCGACCAAGTATCGAGAGAAGAATTTAGAATATTCCTGATTATATTAAAGAGGAAGGTTAAAAAATAAGCAAGAAAAATCGTATATTATTCACTGGCTCTTGATGACAGCAGTAACATTACTGATACAGCAAAGCTTGAGATTTTTATCCGCGGGATTGATCAAAATGTTAGTACAGGAACCACCACTGGTTGTAGTTTTCATGCTGTCTGTCGCATGTAATCACTGGAGCTCGAGTTTTGGTCACCGCTGAGCTAGAACCTCAATCAGAGGTGAATGCCAGATGATAGAAATTAATAAATGAATAGCCTACTTGTTTTACATTTGAACGTTGTAACTGGACACAGCCTTATTCACTGAAGAGCAGACCTGAACTGTGTGTCTGGAATTTAATGCCACTAATCTATACCTCATAAGCAACTACACTGTTGTGGGTTGCTTGGTGACTCTAGATAACCAAACGCAGGACTCTGTCACTCATCCATTTCTAACACAAAAGTTTTCCTTCCTTCCGCTTTGTGTAAGGACTGCAGTACATAATTCATATCCACACAGAACATTTGTACGGTTTCTCATATTATATTAAATGTTCTCCTTTATTTCTTAAATTTAAGCTCTTAAGTTCACATTTAATTTGACTCATCTATTTACTGTAATCGTTATTATTCTTATAAATGTGTATTATTCTGTGTTTTTGACAATCCAGGATGCCTGGGCAGATTATTTCTTAGAAATAAATTATATAACAGGCAGGACAGTACAATCTAATTTATAAGACTAACAATGACAGTAGCCTGTTTTTATGAAAAATGAATAACACGTCATATATACACGAAATATTTAAAATACCTTATGCCATACAGTGTAATTTAGAAATTATAGTTGTTTGCTTTACATTTATCTTGTGAAAAATCTTAATTATTCATTCTTATCTATTGCATTTCTTGTATTCAGGTAGAGGTCGGTTGATATCTTTACACTACTTTCTTTGATGAACATAACGTGCAACGCGGTGACACAGCAGTATCGATTCTATGTACAGTAAATATTTCAATAGGTAGTCACGATCATAAAGAAGAGGCATAAAATATTTTTATGCCGTTTGGATATTGAACTTTAAATCAAGGTCGAATGGAACATGAGTTGGATGGGCTTGGCTTTTCGAGTGCCGAACGCGAGACGGATCCCTGCATTTAGGCTTACTTTGGCCCATTGTGCACCCTATATATATATACGATGATTGTCAAAATCCGACAACTGACCTGGGTGGCATTCGTAAATCCGACGTTGACAGGTGGACCATCCTACCCAGCCCTGACAGAGGCAGGTTCCATACTCACAAGGGAAGGGTTTCGGCTCGAACAGGAATTTCGTATCCAAAATTTGTATACAGGCCCATATTTAGATATCTGTGAAGCTCCCAAAAGCATTCGTTTGTGTCATGTGTGGTTTGTCTGTTAGAGCACTGTACAAGTTGAGGGGTGGGGAGAGTACTGCACAAGTTAAGGGGATGGGACACCTTACCCGTAAGCCTAGCCTAGAAACTAGTGCGAGTGGCAAAATGTCTAAAGCCCATTTAAGAACTTTTTTCTCCAACGTTCTGTCTGAAAATATTGCAGCTAATCAAAAGTATATACTGTTGTGTGAGTCACTGAATGCGCATAAGGACGCAACCTTAACAAATGAATCATTCCAAGGCTAGGACATGGAATGTATGATCATTCCACGTAAAAAACTAAATATATCCAGCCTCTGAATATCTATTTCCTTAGACAATACAAAATATATGCTCGGAGGGTAACAGACTGCATAAGGACTCTTGCTGAGAATCCAGAACTTAGCTTGGGAAATCGAGTGTTTATAATGAAAATGCACTCTGTTGTTCATAATCAGTTATCTGCTCCAGTATACCGCCCTATGCTTCAGTATTCCTGGCAGTCAGCTGGTTACGTGAATCGTGAACAAGTCTCGGACTTCAAAAATGTAATTCAGGTGGCATTTGATTTTTCAGCACTGGAGTGTGGTTCAGAAGATTGTTCAGGTGTTGCTTCTGCTTGTTGTGCTTATTGCTCTGCTCCATGCTGTTTCATGCATTTTATATAGAATCCTCATGTACATTTTTAAAGAAGTGTATTGACCAATACCAACCAAACGGAGAGTTACACAAATGAATGCTTTTACGGTCTTCATCACTATTGTGAGGTAAGCGTCTGTACAAATTTTTAACCAAAAAATCCTGTTCGAGCCGAAACCCTTCCCTTGTCAGATGAGTACCTGGTAAGCTCCAGGGCCCGGAGCCCCAAGCCCTTTCTGTCGGAAATGCATACTAACCCCAAGACTTCACCCAGTCTGTTTTTAACTAGCGTATTGCAGACGTTAAATGAAATAAGGGGAAGCGGAGAGTGTTGCTGAAATGATAGAGGGAAATGGGAGTACCCTGAATAATCCTTTGTAACGTCGCCGAGGGAACATTCTTTGACCGCGTACCGTTTTTGATTAGTATATGTAGATATTGTAGATATTAGTGTATTATTTGTAGGGTAGGCTGCGTTTACATGTTCGACTATTGCTGTCTCTTAACTCAAGTTTTTTGACACAAAATGTATTACGCATATCAGAATTCTAACAAAAAACTAATGGTAGCGTACTGACACCTTTCTGGCTTAAATAAAATAAAAAAAAAGAAAGATAATTGCGATTACTGTGAAGATTTTCTTTGTTTTTCAAGAAATCTTGCTCAATAAAGTAGCATATCGTCGCTGTTTCTGCATTAACTCCTATGTGACATATTTATTGATTTTCAGATTTTTGCTCTATTAAATTTTAAATAGTGACACAGGAAATAATACAATCTCCTATATGTAATTATATTTCTTTGTTTCGAAAATGTAAGAATTCACAGTCTCCTATGTACGGCTGCCATAGGATGAATAAATGTGTTTTTTCTTCCTACTGAAAAAATTTACATTTTGCACATAGGAATTATTGCAGGAACAACGACGATTTCTTTATACCAGGATTGCACAGATTTCGTGCTTGCTGGGTTGGTAACTATTCGCTAACTGATTCTGCTAAGACAGGAGGGAATTTTAAAGGACAAAGAAGTGTGTGTGTGTGCGTGCGTGCGTGTCGCATCAATGTATTGCTATATTGTATTGTGAAGAAATGCCTGTTGAAATGAAAAGCCTGCGTAATGCAGAAATAAGAAGAAACTATCCTAAGAGTCTACAAAAACGGGATAATGAAACCGATATTATAGGCATTTTGCAAATACCGAAATAAAATATTATGCTTAATTTACTTACATTTAATGTATTCTTTGAAGAATAACTGAAGTAGGATGTTAGAACATAGTAAAAATAGCAAATTCAACATATTTAGTAGATTATGATTATCTTATCTATTTTAAAGAACAGTAATTACATAAACTAAGCAGAAGTGAATATTCAAACCGATATCCAGAATACGACACAAAGATCAGAGTATACAAGATTCAAATTAAAATAATTCAGATTCTGTTAACAAAAAGTAATCGTATGTGTACTTTTTCAAGAAACCAAACAAAACTCTCGAAAACTTACATCGCATTAATTTTATGCGAAATACTTGAATGTAGTCTAACAGTAAGTGAAACAATTCGAGGCACAGTTTGGACATTATATAAGATAAAGAAGATCGACGAGACTCATGCAAGGTAAGGTGATTAGATTATAATTGACGTATCAGGGCAATTCTTCAAATTATTATTCTATTTGTTTTCTTTCATTGACGAGTTCTTGCCCTTGCTCTAGTAACGAAACATCAGCAGTGCGCATTCGATCCTTCCCCTTATTTAATTCCATAACATTAAACTTTTCGTACATGTATGTTGATTCAAATATAGATATTTTGGCTTCTTTCGTGTACATTTCTATTCTAACTGAAGAGTAGAGCTCACGGCTCCCTCATAGCAAACACTACCTCTTTAATAGCGTTCTTTGTGCATGCTTGGTATAGGCCAGCTATGGCCAAATCGAGCACAAGTAGAACTTGTCGAACTCCGGCTCGAGTTTTGGGTTTCAAGGTAACAGAGTACGTGTTCTTAAGAGTAATAGGCCAATAGAGTTCACTTTGGTCACCCCTTCTTATTCACTGCTGCTGCTTGCAGAATTGATTCATCGCAACCAGTGAGTGCTTGATGGCACGCAGAACCGTCTACGTGCTCTTGACCTTGACATCGCTGTTCTAAGGCATCAAGCCTAGGACTCGCTTTACGGAATGCGCACAGGTTCGAGTCTCATGAGGGGAGAAATTTTCTCATTGAAACATTGGCAATTAATTATTGGATCTCCCGGACATTCGTTCACGTGTAAACCTAAGGACCCGTTCACACGGTACAGATATTTCTCGAAACGGGCATTTATTCGAATCTATTTCGTGCGAGAAGCAGTGTACATACGGTTCGATTTTTCCCGTAAGTAACTTAAATTCCAGTATGCACGGGAAAAGATCGAACCGTGTGTACACTGCTGCCCGTAAGCAATCCATTCGAATAAACGCCCGTTTCTAGAAATTTCCGTACCGTGAAGTGTGAACGGATCTTGAGCTCTCACGAAAGCACACGAAATCTTTCGAAGGGAACTTCGCCTATGGTTGCATGTCATTATTTGTGTACAAGATGATACCTTTCGTTTGCATCAGCCACCACTGGATATAAACGCTACTTACTAACATAGCTGGCCAAACGTGGATCGTGATACATAGCCTACATAGTGAATCTGTTTACAACGCATTTCCGACGTCGACTCAACCCTCTGTCACTGCTGCACTTGCAGTGTCTATGTACCTGTCCTACATACGTAAGTTGGTATACGTGGCGTATTACAGTGTCACCTTCAAAACTGCCTCCCTCTAAAAATCGAAAATTTCATGAAGAGTGGGAGCAAGAATTTTTTGTTCTGAATATGGCGAAAACATAAAGTATCTAATTTGCTAAAAAGTGTTACTTGGAATATTATGGCGCAATATAAAACATCATATTCACAACATATTAAAAATACAAAACATAACTACAATTTTAGATACATACAGAAGAAGTTGGTACGACCATGTGATCAGAATGCCCCCAGAAAGAATATCACAAAATATCCTAAACTACACACCAAGAGGAAGGAGAAACATTGGCAGACCGAAGAAGCGTTGGAGGGACCAGCTGAATCCAGGAGACGGAACAGGCCCAACGGCCTAATGCGAAGAGCATTTGATGATGATGATGACGATGATGATGATGATGATGATGATGATGAAACGTCATTATAATTTATTCTGAGTATGATAAATTACAAGGTGTATTATTAAAATTAGGCCTATTATTATTATTATTATTATTATTATTATTATTATTATTATTATTATTATTATTAATTCACTAGAAATTATTTTTATATGAGTATAGTATCAGTTTTCTGTGTGATGTTTTGAGCATTTAAACCAGTTAAAAGTTAGGTTGCAAGGTCGCCAGCAAGATATTGTCGAAATGTATGGTCGATTCATGCATTCATAAATAAACTTATTCTCTTGATGGAACACTTAAAATGCGCAAAAACACTATTTTACATGCTTAAATTATCTTCCTAGTATGTATGTGATCCAATAGATTAATCCCTCTCCCGACAGGTCGCGGCCCTGTAAGGCCCATGTGGCTTGAGTCGTATAAATGAACCTGAAAGGGAGACGTTAAACTAAGGTAAAGAAAGAAAGAAATTCTAATAAACTGATTAATTATGGTGATGTCCTTGTAAGTCTAAAATATCAGTTTTGTGAGCACAGATTTCTTGACTTGAGACTTTTAGAGCACTGCATTTGTTTGCAATGTTGATCATTTCTCGCTAGCTGTAAAAAAGACTAGAATACAACTTCAAAGAGAAATTACTGATTTACAACATGATGTTATCACTAAAACAGATGTAAGGAATTAACAGGTTTAAAGTTTTCAATAATTTTTGTAAAAACAAAATATTAAAAGCTTCGTTCCTTTGCCTATTTCGTTGAAGTTAAGTTCGCTGCAACGTACCTATGTTTGTGAGCAACTATTTACTGGCGTGAAAATATGTAAAATCCAAATGTAGATCCCGACTGATAATCTTTTTTATCATTTGTGACTACCAGTAGCTGATATATAGGTAACTTTCGATTTTCAGTCACTGATTCTTAGAGACTAAAATATATTAATATACATTAATGTTTTGTCGTATACGAGGCATAGTATATAAGATAAAACATATTAATATTATCGTAATCTGAGGAATATTAATAAAATATGTAAAACAGATGTTCTAATGTCATTAGTTGCGTTGATTTAGAGAATAGCTGTGAATAATTCTAGACACTGGATGATTTGTAACATATTGTACGTAGCCTACACGAATATGTGAATTATATTTACGGGAAATTAAAAAATCCGCCACTGATAGTGAACATTCTTGCTTGTAGCTTCGTATCTTCTCTCCTCCTTGACCATCTCACTCTGCGGTTTATGAGTTGCGTTTGAGTGATTCGGAGATGTTTCATTTTGTCCATCGTTGTACTAGATAATCACACGTCATAAACTCATAATACGTCACCATGCATGGCGGGTTATCGCAAACTTAGTGAAAGGCGTAATTACAAAACTGAAATTAAGTTAATAATAATTTATTATTATTATTATTATTATTATTATTATTATTATTTCAACGTTATTAGTAGCGTCCTGCAGTGTTCGAGCATGAGAGGAGATATCAAGATGCTACAAATTCGCCCTACTCCTTAGGCAACCAACAATACGTAGAAGTGAAGCATGTAAACTAAAGTAACCGATCTCGTTAAAAACCGATAAGGAGGCTTATGTTCAGTTCATGTTTGTCGAGTTTCTGTAGAACCGAAGTTCGCTTTGCGTTTGTTGAATCTTTCTCGTTGTTAATGTTCGTTGCCTTTCTCCTTAGTTTCTCCTCTCCTGCGCTGTATAAGGATGTCAGGCACGAGGCACATATCTTGCGAAGTTACGCATACTAATGAGTATAGCTAATTTGTGTTATTATTATGACTAAACTTTCACAAAAATATAGATACAAATAAGTCAAACAAAATATATTAAAAAAAACGCGTATGTTTATAGTACGACTACTATAGTGCAATGTTAAAAAAATGAGAGAGGAAACCATTGCATTACAAACTTCGTCTTATTCCACGTGAAAAAATAATCTCAATAGGCCTATATGGTCTCAAATTTTTAAGCGGTTTAATACATGAAGGAATAGGAGAGGAGGACAGAAAATATTTATTTTTCATAACATGGCCTGCAGAGCGAACATCGGCAAATATCGAACTCCGCCATACTCGACAAAATGAACCGAATATAATAATGTCTGTCATGCACGACGATGATATTATGTGGTATAGAAATGAAACACTAATTTATTTTATTTATTAAAAGGTAGGATGTTACAACTTAAAATAATGTGTAGTATGGAAATGAAAACATTATTTTTATGCAATTATGGAATTTACTTTATGTTGTGCTGTTCATGTTATTCTACTTTCATCACCCGTGTAGTCACCATTTATTGCTGCTGAACAACTGGGATTTATTTGAATATTATGTCAAGAATGTAATTGAAGATCCCAAAACTCGCTCAGTCCATTTGGCCATTTTTATGACATATATAGAGTGGAAGGCACTATCACCTTTACTTTTTAACTTTGCTCTAGAGCAGCGGTTCCCAAACTTTTTCAGCCACGGAGCCCTTTTGGAAGCCAAAGTTTCTCGTGGAGCCCAAGAAATGTTTAGTTTTTAGTTATATCTGTCTATGTTCTATGAAGCATATTACACACGATACGTATACGAAAGTACGAATAATAAGATATAGGCCTATTAATAAAGGAAACTATAGTAAAAAAAGAGCTGGAGATAATGTTATTTAAATCTACAAATTGATATAACAACCAATTAAGATATTTAAAAAGTGTTACAATGTTGCATGTACGCTCGAAGTGAATGTGAAGAATGTGCCTGTTTCTTGCGGCAGAGTTTGTAACTGTCCGTTGTCACAGAAGTGAGTTTGAAGACGTATATCATTTTCTGCGTCCAAACAAGCTCTGTATTTTGTTTTTTTAGTCGTGTACCTAGGAAAGGCCGATTCATAGAGGTACGTAGTACCAAAGGGCAGTAAGAGAAATTTAGCTTTTGAACTTAATAACAAAAGATCCTCCCCTAACTGAACCCAAAATTCCGGAAGTGGTTTGCTTTTAAATGATGCCTGACAGTGGTTGCCCGAAACCATGTCTATAAGGACCTCATATTTTTGCCGCAGTGAGGGCTGCTGGTTTTGACTTTACTGGAAAGGATCTACAATCCACTCATACTTTTTTCGAATCGATTCCTGAGTGCCCCTTGGCAAGTATGAATTCATATTTTGAAAAAAAATAGTTAAGGTGTTCTTTTATTATTGCTATGAATGAGTCATTCATTGTTGTGTTATTTTCTTCTATAGTGTTTGAAATAAATTATTCTCGACGCTTTCTATATAGAACGCTATCTTTTTCTTCAGCGCGGCAATTTTGTATTAGCATCGAATATAGTCTTCCGTTTACCTTGTATGGATGTATTGAATTAGTTAATTTTTAAAAATGTCTGCCAAGTAACATAATTTGCACAACCATTCCTGATCATTCAAATAATCTGCTAGCAAACTGTTTTGGTCATTCAAAAGTGAATAAAGTTCCGTTCGAAATTCAAGTAAACCGGACAACGCTTCATCACGCGACAGCCATCGCACTTCTATGTGTAGCCTAATAACAATGACTTGTGTAGGCCTTTACGTCCCATATCGTCGCACAGAATACTGAGTAGTCTACACTGCAAAGATCGTGCCTTAACAAAGTTGATAATTTTGACGACGTTGTGTAGTACTTGCTTTAATAACGCTGGCATTTTTTTCGTTGCGAGAGCGTGTTGGTGTAGTGCACAATGACTACATGTGCAGTTTTTTTTTAATCTTTCTTGATTCTTGTAACAGCGCCAGAAACAGGCCTTTGCGCCATCTTTGCACACGTCAATGTAATTGTCCGAAGGTTTTCAATGAAATTTCAGTACCGCTTGTAGAGGATGGCAATGGCTTGAAGAACAAAATTTCTTCGTGAAAGGACCTGAACATTCGTACCGCACAAACGTCATTAACACAGCTAATCCGGCAACGTCCGTGGATTCGTCAAGTTGTAGCGAAAATTGAATTTGACTGATACGAGAAATTATGATATTTTAACATCGTTTGATAGGCCTATATTCTGTACTCGATTACGCAGAGTGTTATTTGATAAGGGCACACTGGGAATCAAGTTTGTAGTTTTTAGTCCACCATGCACTTCACTACCTTCACTAATAGTGGTTTCATAAGAGTTTCAGCAAGAGTGAGGTCTACCAGCAAGAGCCAGGTCATGACTAATCAAGTACGTCGCTTCCAGTGCTTTCTCGTTATTTGCTTTTTTTACTTGAGACAAAAATATTGTCTGAACTGCATGGAGTTCTTCAGTTTTTCTTTCAAAGTACATTGTCTGCAGTTTCATTTGTGAAGTCAGGATGAGTTTCGAAATGCCATCTCTAAGCTTGGCAGGGAACTTAGAACTATTGGGCAAACCTTTGTTACATATCTCACACTGTGGACGTCCATAGCAAACTCAGGGAATCCCATGTCCAAATATGAATCACAATATTTTCGTTTTTTTTTTTTAATTCCTTTCAATGCCAGAATACCGTATTCCTAAAAAGATTCTAGAGTACAAACCCTAAGGCAAGAGAGACAGAGGAAGGCCTACGAAGAGATGGAGAGATCAATTTCTTTGAGAGGACGGAACAGGTCGAAATGCCTAATCCCTGTGGATGATGATGATAGTGATGATGATGATGATGATGATGATGATGATGATGATGATGATTCCTTTCAGTACCTCTGCACTAGACATCGTAGACTCTGAAGCAGTATCATGTTCAACATATTCGGAACTCAGTCTCAAGGAATTCGCATTATCTTCTTTTAAAGTAAGGTTACACCTATTGTTATCCCCCTTTAACTGAGCACTGGTTGATAGCTGATGACTCTTAGGTATTACGGAGCCCGTCTTAAATCACAATTCCATTTCAATGAAAGTTTAGCTAACACTTCTGCAATAAAATTAAGATACAGTATATATATATATATATATATATATATATATATATATATATATAATTTTTTGAGGCAACATAACAGTCAATAGACTGTAGATTCCACGTATCACGATTACCAAACGCTGCCTGCTTGGGGTATATAAAACATAAAATAAATTTCGAGAATCATCGAGTACTTGGCAAGCAAGAAAAACCGAGATAGTTCCAATAACGAGTAGATCTATTATTGGCGCCTTCATCTAGAAAGAAAACGCAAACAATTTTCTGAAAAAGTATTTTCTCTTGATGAGCCCTAGGGGCTCCGCGGAGCACACTTTGGGAACCGCTGCTCTAGAGTATGCCATTGGGAAAGTTCAGGATAACAGAGAGGGTTTGGAATTGAATGGGTTACATCAGCTGCTTGTCTATGCGGATGACGTGAATATGTTAGGAGAAAATCCACAAACGATTAGGGAAAATACGGAAATTTTACTGGAAGCAAGTAAAGAGATAGGTTTGGAAGTAAATCCTGAAAAGACAAAGTATATGATTATGTCTCGTGACCAGAATATTGTACGAAATGGAAATATAAGAATTGGAAATTTATCTTTTGAAGAGGTCGAGAAGTTCAAATATCTTGGAGCAACAGTAACAAATATAAATGATACTCGGGAGGAAATTAAACGCAGAATAAATATGGGAAATGCCTGTTATTATTCGGTTGAAAAGCTTTTATCATCCAGTCTGCTGTCAAAAAATCTGAAAGTTAGAATTTATAAAGCAGTTATATTACCGGTTGTTCTTTATGGCTGTGAAACTTGGACTCTCACTTTGAGAGAGGAACATAGGTTAAGGGTGTTTGAGAATAAGGTGCTTAGGAAAATATTTGGGGCTAAGAGGGATGACGTTACAGGAGAATGGAGAAAGTTACACAACACAGAACTGCACGCATTGTATTCTCCACCTGACGTAATTAGGAACATTAAATCCAGACGTTTGAGATGGGCAGGGCATGTAGCACGTATGGGCGGATCCAGAAATGCATATAGAGTGTTAATTGGGAGGCCGGAGGGAAAAAGACCTTTAGGGAGGCCGAGACGTAGATGGGAGGATAATATTAAAATGGATTTGAGGGAGGTGGGATATGATGATATAGACTGGATTAACCTTGCTCAGGATAGGGACCAATGGCGGGCTTATGTGAGGGCGGCAATGAATCTCCGAGTTCCTTAAAAGCCAGTAAGTAAGTAAGTATATAGAGTGGAAGTGAAATAACCTTCCTGATTGTAAGGGACGATAGGGTACACTTAAATGGATAGAAAACCTATATTACGTTTTGTAATTAAATGCACGGTTAATTAAAAATTAAGTTTAAAGTTTCAGCAGTCCGGCAACATCGCCGCTAACATACTCTTCTCGTGATACAGATGTAAGAGGTCAACAAACTGGGTGTGTCTCGCTAAGGTGAGCTGTTCTCTGGCGCGACGTTGCAACCTGCTCGTATCGTGCAGTAGGTTGAAATTAGAGGATTTTAAAATTAAATTTGCACGAAAACCGTCCACGTTATTGAAATACGCTAGAGAAATATTCTTTATTAGATTTTCTAGTTGCAAAAAAAAAAAAACCGGACCGACCCTCGTAGCTGATTTCAGAGTATTGTTCACTCCAGAGCACGATAGATTGGTAACTAAGACTTTCGTGGTTCGAATCCTGCCTGGAAAGGAAACTTTTTTCAAATTTATTCCCAATACTTTTCGATTGCAGCGATATTTTAATATTTAATTAACTTATTATTCCCAGAACATGAATTTTACCAGGTACCGGTATCGAAAAGTATTGGGAATAAATTTGAATAAGGAACAAAAAAAAGTTTCCTTCCCAGGCAGGATTCGAACCACGAAAGTCTTAGTTACCAGTCTATCGTGTTCTGGAGTGAACAAGGCTCTAAAATCAGCTACAAGGGTGGGTCCGGTTTTCTTGCCACTACTGTACAAAAATCACGATTCTATTCGCAATAGCTACTGAATAAGAGGTTGTTAAACATTTGAGAAAAACATTTTTCTGAAAAAAAAAAAACTATTAACTTTCCACCAATATGATGATATAGTTTTTTTGTTACATACAATATGAGCTATTCGCTCTGAAAATCTGAAAGGCTATCTGTGTGTGCGTGCGTGCGTGCGTGACAACTGACTTATGTGAGGTCGAAAATGAACGAATGCATGAATCCATGAATGAATACATTGATTGACTCGTGAAGCGTAGATATATAAATGTCTTCAGTATTTCATGATCCAGAGCCGTCCACAGAGAAAACTCGGACATTCGTTAAACCGAACACTGGATCACTCCACGAGACGGAAGAGGTTTGCATACTGTCTATAGTGCCAGGCGTTCTGTAGCAATATATCATTTCTATTTTTCGTAACCAGTTGTGCACGACTCTAATATAAGTTACACTTTCTGATAATGTATTGTGATTTTCTTTCAATGACAACAGCATAGGAGTTTAGTGAGAAAGAATTAGGTCACATCCGTTTTCTTCATATCAATATTTCATTTCCATCTCATAACTGCTCTAGAAAGTGCTCGGCCTTGTACAACAGAGAGTAAGATATATAACTGGAACAAAGGAGAGCACTGTGTTTAACTAACAGTAATTAAGTTTAGAGAAACTTAAAAAGAATGTAGACAATTATAAAAATAATATTGGTGAAAGTCAAGGCTAGTGACAAGAAGAAAAATAAGGAACTGAGAAAGTAATTAAAAAGACGTAGAAAAATAAACAGCGCAGACTATAAATCTGTCGTTTTATAGTCAAATCATATTATATGATTTTGAGTTATGTGATATGTATTGTTTATTTCAATAATATTTATATGGTTCAGTGTTAGAATGAATTATGTAAGATTTAAATTATGGTACTCTAAGATATAAGATAATAATTATAAACCTTTTAAAAATGTCTGCAGATGTCACAGATAGTGACTACTATGGGGACAATACAGATAACTCTATATCGCCACGGTCCCCACATAAGGCGCATTTACCACAGAGTCGTTGGAGAAAGGCTTTACACCAATTCAGACCTCGAAAAGAGCCAAACAAAACCAAAGAGAAGACAGGACCTTCTGGTCTTAATCCACCACCCATTACTGTGTCATCTCCAGATCTCGTAAGTTCTATTCTTTTTAACGAATTCAATACATTAATTCGTATATTAAATACTTCACAATAGATCCCTAACATATTTTTATGAGGTTTAGGTCGAGATAGCAAGGGTAGTGCATTGTCGGTTTATGGAATCAACAATTTGTATTTTAAATTCTGGTCAAAAGCAAAAGGTCTTTTCTTTTTTTATATAACTCTGAGAATGGCATTAAGATCCATTCAGTCTCTGTCAAATAAGTACCTTTCATTTCAGCGTGCGGTGCTATTTTAAGTTGCTAAAAACGGTTCTGACAGCTCCTTATAGGAGCTTAATCCACCTCTAGATCTAGAAGTTGCCATGCTTATTCCGTTATACAGTTTTGTTTACATACTGTGACAACTGTAATCTCTTGCTACAGTTCTATGGAACAAAGGCACGCTAAGAGTACTCAACCCAAACATGCAGTGTATTGTTGTCTTCAGCTATTGAAGACTTTAACTTTTCTTACCACCAACCCTATTACAGATAGTATAGCCTGGTTCGTCTAACGAGTACCTTATGGGGTGTGATTGGTGTAATTTCTATTTTCTACAATTTTTATGGTAGAGACTTTATATTTTATACACTTCATTCCCTTCCTGTAAGTATTCTTGCATATAAGCTTCATTATGATCAGACGAACGGTTTTTGAGTAATTCAAATTAAAAAAAACATGTTTTCAAGAACTATTTCTTACAAAATTAGTTTCACGCATCTCTGTTATAGTTAGAAAAAAATTAAGGGTGCTATGCATAGACATTTCGCTAGCCCGCACTATGAGCGTGCTAAACTAGCCCCGGCTATCGAGTGATTACTTGTACAGGATTCATATCATATATCATATCATATCATATCATATCATATCATATCATATCATATCATATCATATCATATATCATATCATATCATATCACTAACATTGGTTTACGAATACGAAAAATGTTAGTTCGCTGATTATCAACCTGAAGCCCGCGCTAAGAATGTCTATGAATATGGCTCTTAATTATGAAGTATCCAGAATTTTAAATATACATCTATGAATGGAGAGACATTTTCAAAAATATATGCAACTTCAAAATGTAAATTTTTAGTGTCCACTAAATATGTTTTTTTTTTTTTTGTTTTAATTTCGAAAGTATTTAGTTAAATAAAAATGAGTTTCATTAACTACAGAATATAGAACATGCAGTAAAAATGTCATATTCTTAGCATCAGAATTATAAGAGTCTTTACAGTTTGAATATGACGAAATGTGCTGAAAAAAAGTGTGTGTGACGTAATTTTTGTGCTTCCAAACACTGCAGAGCACTGAAACTTGCTTAACATATAAATAAGAGATTGCTGATTCATTTTTCACGAAAAAAAAAGACGGAAATGCTATTTTTGATTGAAAATGACCAAAATTTCACCTGTCTCTCCCCGTAAGCATAAATCTGTACAATACAAAATTTCTGATAATTGTACAGTTATTTACAGTAATATTAACACAGTAAAGCAGTTACAGTATAACTTATTCAGTGATTGTACAAGTGTTAAAAGAGTGTATTCAAGAATGAAGAATTAAAAATTGCATTGCTGATATGAATAATTCTCATCTTTTAAAGCAAGGAGAAGAAACTGATGTTCTGAAGACTTCACAGCAGCTTCAATCCCGTTTACGTCATGCAGGGACAATGACTAACGTGAACTCCATCACTCTGTTGCATCAAACAAATTGGCTTAAATCGCAGAGTATGCAGGTACAGGTATATAGTCAAATTATTACAGAACTTTTGTAAAATATTGTGAAAAAATATTGATAGGCCATTCCGATATGCATGTTTTATACTTTCTCATTATAGAAAGTGTAAAGTAAAAGTGTCTGATGCTGCAAAAATCTATTTTCATCATTTTTGCGGAAATATACATTTTTAGCTTAGATCAGTGGTCGTCAGCACTCGCTGAAATGGGTAAAGGATATTTGGTGCAACATCATATCCTCCATCATGCAGCGAGGGATAGAGCAGAACCACCAGCAGCTACGGATGCATCATAGTCCAGTCTGCGGGTAAGAGACGCTAGCCCAAGGGTGCTCTGTGCTGATGACCGCTGGTTTAGATACTGTACATGTCACATTGTCCGACATTTCCTAAATGCTAAATAATTTGTGATACTTGATGTAAGTCCGTATCATTAAGCCATGTACCGGTACCATTTTTTCTCTCGTAGAAAAATGAGAAAATTCAACTGATAATAATAATAATAATAATAATAATAATAATAATAATAATAATAATAATAACAACATCATCATCACTGGCTTGACAGTCCACTTCTTCAGGAGCTTTTCCCATTCTTCCCTATTAAGAGCTCGATCCTCCCAGTTCCTCTCTCCAAGAGTTTAACATCTTGGCAAATGTTATCCCTCCATCTCATTTCAGGCGTTTCAGTTCCTCTCTTATCCTGTGATTTAACATAGAACACTTTTTTTGCCATTCTGTCATTACTCATTTGCATGATATGTTCAGCCCATTTAAACCTGTTAACTTGGCTATACTTTACTACCGGTATATCTGACTCTTGTGTATAACTTATTGCACCATCTTGTACATCACCGAATGTACACCAGAATTTTTCTTCCAAATAGTCTTAATTTTATTTCATCGGTCTTAATAAATGTTCATGTTTCAGAGGCATATGTCACTACTTCACTCTTGATACAAGTAGGGCCTATCTACCTTGTTTTTCTCGAAATTAAATGTGACTTAAGTTGTTTTCGAAGTCATAGAAATATTTATTTGCTAAAAGTATTTTTTGCAAAATCTCATTACTATTGTCATTTTTACAGTTTACCTCAGATCCCAGGTAACAGGTAATTAAAACTGTGTACAATTTCAAATTTAGTAGATCCAATTTCTATATGGGTAACATTTTTGTGTGACTCTCATGCATTTTGTTTTTATTGATTAATTTGTAGATGCACCTATCTCGCTACCCATTACCTCGTCTGAGCTAATAAAGGCCTCTTTAATAGCTGCTTGTGATCTTCCAGCAATGTCAATATCACCAGCATATATAAATATTTATACTGACTTATAAAGGATATTACCACTTGTATTGATATTAGCTTCTTTTATTACCATATCAAGGGAAATATTAAACAGTAAGCATGCTAGAGCATCTCCTTGTCGAAGTCCATTTTCAACCAGTAAGAGTTCAGCGAGCATTGTTTTGTCTTTTGAATAAGTTAATTGTTCAAGAAAATATTTTAAAATTGTACTCTCATTCGTAACATGATAAAAGAATTAATTGTTGCAAAACGCATAAAATGTATAGCCTTAATGGAGAAATATTTGTCACTGTCAATTTTATATACCTATTTTCTTGAATGAAAAGAAAAATGACACATGCAGAGAAATGTATCATTGAAATCCTAAAAAACTGAATTGTTCCCCTAAGGATAGTACTTTTAAATGTTTAAATGTTCTCTTTACATTTGCTGAAAATGAGTTTTAAAGTTTCAATTGAAAACATAACGTTAAGAGAGGCCTTTTTAAGATTTCAGGTACATTTTATAGAAACCAGTAGTGGCACATTGTACAATTGTTTTATAGGAATTTAAGAAATTAGAGTTATCTCCAGACACAATTTATTGTTGGTGTAAACCCCAAGAACGTGTTTCCTACCTTGGTTTCCCAGTCATCTTCAACAGTTTCTCTCCATACTTTAACAAAAGGTCTACAATTCTGGACACAATAATTATTACAAGTGATGTAATGATATTCTTCACATTGGTATTTTTTAATTACCAGTACCGGTATCTACAAGCCAATTTATCTGGAAATGATGAACATGAAATCGTTCTGCTTATGCCAAAACCATAAATGTGCATTTTCTTACTTCTGAGAAAAACGAGTCTAAAGTTTCAAATGCCCTTATAACTTCAGGAAAACTTCATTTGAATCAACTTCTTATAACATAATGATATAGGAAGTTGATTAAAATTAAGTTTTCCTGAATTTATAAGAGCATATGGAACTTTAAACTCGTTTTTCTCAGAACTAAGAAAATGCACATTTATGGT
Source organism: Periplaneta americana (assembly GCF_040183065.1). Taxonomy (NCBI): domain Eukaryota; kingdom Metazoa; phylum Arthropoda; class Insecta; order Blattodea; family Blattidae; genus Periplaneta; species Periplaneta americana. Next base: position 58,996,190 of record NC_091132.1, read on the forward strand.
TCTGGCATGAGGGGGACAATGATATATACTAAAATAATTAATACTAATTTATTTGGCACCTTATCAAAAATAGAAAATGGCTATAAACGCGATATCCAACTGTTTATCTTACTTGTTGCATAACGTCTAAAAAAATAAATTGAATTAACTGCCCAGCATGTCTGCAAATTCCTATGCTCTGGAGAAATTATATGCAGAATTATTTCTACTTTTCGTTACGAATATCTCTAAGTCCAGTGAGTCTCAGTGAAGCAAAGTCAGATTTTAACTAACCTTCGTGAAGAGCAGGTCAATGTTATAGAATTAACATCCCTTGTCATGAACACATTAGTGAATTAAAGCACATTCTAATATATTTTAATATTCATGTTACTTTAAATGCCGAATTAGTAAACAGAAAAATAATATTAGACATGATTGCAATACATATGGATCGTCCAGTTCAAAAGTGCGACAACTCAAAAATTGACATTTTTTAGTTATTTATACTATTCAAAGCCCCTTTCGGAGCTCTTTCCGATTCAGTATTGAGATAAGTCATATTTACAACCAAAAAGAAAAAAAAACTAAATAAACTGCTTTAGAAATAATTATAACTATGGACTTTACTAATTCATTATTAGTACATTTCGAAATGTATTAATAATGAACTGGAAGATTATGATATACTTGTCCTGAATACTGACTCATTTCTAAATTGTCGTGGTTATGAACCAGAACTCTGTTCTTTCTAAGTGATTTATTTGAAACTTTCAACTGAAGATATCTCAAAACTTGGTTTTTTGAGTTGTCGCACTTTTGAACTAGACGATCGATATATAGTTACTGGTATTCTATGTAAATGTAAGAAAATTCATTGCATACCGGTAGCCTACATCTACTTAAACAGCATGATTTACCAATAAAGCAAATGGCTTAATTTTTGGATTACAGAGAATTTTTTTTGTGTACTCCAGAGAACGGCATTCAAATCGACATGATACATTCATATTGCGAAACTAGCCATATGGTCGACATGACAAATGGTCACCTTTGAGATAATGCTAGGTAGAAACACGCAGCCATGTGGTAGAAAGATAAATTTTCACTGCTTACACTGGCAACTGAATCTGCTTGATTGGGATGCTGCTGCTTACTAATCCACAATGGCAGACACAATGAGATATTTGTTAGCTAGTGGCGTATAGTTCATATGGTAGATGCGTTTGCCTATAGATCAGGAGCTGCACTCTGACGTGGGTTCGATTCTTGCTTGAGCTGCCCTGGTGGGTTTTTCCCTCCCGAGGTTTTTTCCAACTGTAAGACGAATGTCAGGTTATCACAGGGCGAGTACTGGACCTCATCTCACCAAATATCATTTTGAGCTCACCAATCAATTCCATTGACGCTAAATAACCTAGTAGTTGATAGGCCTAAGCGACTAGAAAAACAATAAAATGTTCATATCTAAAATATTAAATTTAAAGTGGAACTTCAGGTCTAACTTTTAAAGCAGTTCCTATTCTATTTTTATAGCATTCTAAATGTTTAAAATTGTTGAAATACCAGTACAGTACCAGTACTGAGTATGAACAAAACAGTGGTTCAGAAGAAATTTTTGTGTACAGATAGACGAACAGACAGGCAGACAGAAAGACAGACAGCTCCAAAATCAGGAATAATGAGAACGTGAAATTATCGAAATCGCTATCACAATACATCCTCTAATGAGAATATTACCTATAGAGCTGTGGAGTTTTTCCATTACGTTTGAGGTCAAGAGTACCAGACAGAAATTAAATAAATACCAACTAACTTCTTGCTTCAGAAGTAGACTTTTGAGTATTCCACTTTGTTCTGTGTCTTAACATTTCCAACGTTTCAGAGCTACATACAAGTTTCCACCATCACTGCAAATAGGCACAACTTGAGGAGTCACCTACTTCTCTTTAAGTTGTAAACTACCTATTTGCCCTGATAATGAATTTTGTATGTCTTTCTGAAACGTTGGAAATACTAAATTCCTTGTGGAATAAGCGAATGTCTACTTCTGAACAATTCACTGTCAGAATCTAAAAATTAACAAGTTCTGCTTGTCTTCAACTTAAACGGTATCGGTACTTAAACAGTTTACTATGCCATTCTGTTCACTGGTGGCACTGAATGTAAAATTTCATTTCATTCATTCATTTATTATCTTCCATAGATCTTACATGAGCAATGAAGCTTTAAGATGTGGAACAAGTCAAAATTTTACAATATTACAATTACAATTTTTACAAATTATTACAATATTTTACAATTTTTACAGTTTTTACAATGTAGTAATTTCTACGATGATGAGGTGAGGTCCGAGGATTCGCGAAAAGATTACCCGGCATTTGCAGCTTAAATTAATGTCAAAACAATAATTTAGAATGCATTTATTGTTTATTTATATGCTTTACAATCTGTAATGATTTTACGATACTCAGATACTGGTACCAGTATTACAAAGGAAATTTTCTTGTAGTACCGGTGCATTGTTTTTGGGCTAAGAAAAATTAGATGTACCGGTACCGTAATATAATATTTGTCACTTTAAATAATTTTGTCTGATTTAGTACTGTTAGTTATCCTCTGTAATAAAATAGTTACTAGTATCATGCTTGACATTGGATTCAGTATTCGCATATTAAAATTCGACCTTCAGAAGGAAGCAAAACAGCAGTCACATGTAAGAAATTTATGGCTTGTAAAACAACTCTGCCCTTGAATGAAAGGGCTCTATTCCAAAAATACTTGCTAGTTTCTCGCCTAAGTTTCCTTCTTCACAGACATAATATGTTTCTGCAATTCTTAGAGACCATAGCGATCTATAATGCTAGAGTAGGCCTACCAGTACTGATCTTGAAGATGTGGAACTGAGTTAATATTATAAGCTTTAATCTTACTGTGTTATTCGTTCTGTTCAGTAGATTTAATGAGATACATTTAAGGTACCAGTAAAGATTTTATTTTTGGGTAGGCATTATAACTTCGCAGCTATAAAGTTGGTAATATTATGGAAAGTTTAAAGTGGGTTACTTGCAAAGTAACAAGGAAATAAGGTCTCATCGATCATTGCTTTTGAATGTACCGATATGTGAAATTCAGTGGTATTTTCCTGTGACATGCATAAAATTAATCTAACGACAACACTGATAGCTCATACTGCTACCTCCGTATATCATAACAGTTTCTCTTTAATAAAAGAACTTGTTTGTGATGATTTAATTTTTGTTCTGTATCCGTATTCTTGTGTAGGATATTAACACTTATCAGTTGGGAGAAAAAGAAATTGCAGCAGCAGAAATTGCTCGAACATATGGTTTGAATACGAGCTTATATACTCCAGACCATAATGAAGGTATTCACATGTCAAGATCCACTGAGGCCCTTAATGCTTGGAGAACACCTGATACAAGAGGGAAAGCTGACTGGTTCCAAGAGGCAGCATATGGTACAATTCACTTTACAGCTGCCTATTTCCAGAAGAACAAAAAGTAAGTTTAATATAATCTTTAACATGCACATGTTACAATCATGTTAATCCTCTGATCATTTTTAATCATTTTATATTATATTTCACGTATGAATCTTAGAGAAAGAAGTCCACACCTGTGGAGTAACGGTCAGTGCGACTGGCTGCGAAACCATGTGGCCTGGGTTCGAATCCCGGTCAGGGCAAGTTACCTGGTTGAGGTTTTTTCCGGGGTTTTCTCTCAACCCAATAAGAGCAAATGCTGGGTAACTTTCGGTGCTGGACCCCGGACTCATTTCACCGGCATTATCACCTTCATATTATTCAGACGCTAAATAACATAGATGTTGATACAGCGTCGTAAAATAACCCCAAAAAAAAATAAAAAAAAAATAGAGAAAGAATGAAATAACATTACAATTGCTTGGATATTCCGAAAATAGATTTTACACACACACACGAGCACGCACATGTACATGCATGCGCACAGACACAAGGTAAAACAGAGTAACACCGAAAAAAAAATGTCACAGAAAAATAAAACTAAAGACATCCAGGAACAAACTGACATAAAAGCTGAAATTGTAGAAAAGTTTGACTTTACGATATATACCGGTAATTCATGGATTAATATTGGCAGATGTAGTGAAGTGAAGTCACCATGGTGGTCTAGTGGCTAGAGCGCTGGACTTATAATCCTGTGATCCTGGGTTCGCTCCTGAGCGTACTTCTGATTTATAACTTGTATTGGGCAAGATCATGGTCCAGGTAACAGATGTTTTCTCCAGGAGCTCTGGTTCCCCTGTGGTATCCCAACAAATTTCCATCATCATTTCGTCTTATCACAGGTGTAACGTAGACCAGGAGAGAAAAAGGAAAATGTAGGCTATATGAAAGTAAAATGAGAGAGAAGAACAGAGAGACAAAGCCAGTAAAGCAAGACGGACGAGATAGAGGAGGGAAAATGAGAGAAAGGGAGAAGAAATGTCAGTTGGTCGATTGCTCAATATGTAGGGCAATTAATTTGACTCACTGATTGATTGATTGATTGATTGATTGATTTATTGATTGATTGTTTGATTGATTGATTGATCGATCGATTGATTGATTGATTGATTGATTGATTGATTGATTGATTGATTACACTTACTAATTAAGTAAATTATCTTTTAACCTTCATTACATTAAATCCCTGTTACTATTATATCGATACCGTATAACCTACATATTGATAATATACTAGTAGGATATAATTTTATTTTGTGATGTAAATTAATTAGTTTTATTGTATTCAAAGATATAGCCTGTGTTGTAGGGAATATTTTCGTCATATAAATTGATAACAGCAGTGAAAATTAACGTTAATCATATAACTATATAAATTCATGAGAGTTTACAGTGTTCAGAATAGCATCTCTTGTTATTTCCAAATTAATTTTTCCTTTATAACAAATAAACATTCTTGTCCAGGTTTATGAAGTGAAACTACTTCTACATGTGATCGTTATGTTTATTTACCGGCAGGTTGTTTGTGCACGTCAATAAGGTGGAAGGGCTTCCTCCTAAAGGTGAACATTATACATATAGTGTAGTTGTCAAGTTGGTAATTTTACCACTGGATAAGCCTGTGCGTGTAAGCAAAATATATAAAGGCGATTTGAATCCTGAAATAGAAGAGGACTTTGAGTTCATTATTAAAGATCCACCAGGAAAAGTCCTACGCCTTTCATTATATGATGCAGATCACCAAGGGAAATATGATGCAATCGGTCACGCACTTTTTTACTTGGAGGACATCATAGCTGGGAGACCCAGGCGGTATGCAATGCGATTGTACAAGCAATCACAGGTGAGTATAAAAGTGAACACTTTTGTTCATTATCCATAAATTCACTTCTCTCTTTAACCATGAGTTCTTATCAGCAGAAAAAGAATGGTAGATGTGATCTAGAGGCATGTCAGATTAGTCTTGAGCACATCAGCTATTGTGTTAACCTGTTCCTTTTCCTTTTGCAAGTTCTAATTAATTTGTAGACGCCATCGAAACCTTCGCAACAATGCTGCCAATAAATATTCATTTCAAGAAGACTAGATGTAGAAAACTTTAGAACAACAAAGAAAAAACAAAAGAGTATCTTCTCATACAGAAAGGGCAAATAAATGCAGCTATCAAACTCACTATAGATATGCTACAAAAGCAGCCTTACTAGTCAAGAAAATAAAATCCAAACTGTGGTTTGACAGTGAACGGTACCACAAAAGAAAGGAAACTCTGGCATTTCTACACAAGACAAGAATGTTGGGCATGGACGAAGATTTACAAAGATATGCCAAGCACAGAAGAAAATATAAACAGCTCCTGCAATTAAAGAAATCCGACCATATGGAAACTGAGGCGAGAAAAATAGCTGATCCGCAAAAAGGGATCCTTTATTGACACTCAGAAAAAAACATAGCTCCGAGACCGAAAGAAATCCCAATGGATAAATGAGAAAAGCATTTTAGAGCTATTCGGAATCAAGACAACAAGAAATTTGCTTTCAGTGCAAATGGAAATCTCATACTCTCGCAGAAAAACTCTTAGTAATACGGCCATTTCTTCCACAGAGGGGCGTCGGATTAACGAGAGTGCTGGATTATTGAGAGTACTTAAAAATGTCATTAAATTTAATGTTATAAGCTGTGCCAACCACTGCACTTGCACTTGGTAATCGAAACTAGAATGTTCCATATGTGGCAGGCACTTGTTTATATAAGTATATACTATGTATAGAAATAATACAGTGTAATGAATGGCATTTGTGCAAATTTCCCAGAAAAATATTATAGTAGAAATTATAGAAGTACACTAGGAGGAAGCCGGATTACTGAGGGTCGGATTAGCGGGAATCTAGAGTATTTCATGGATTTCCTGTTTCTCCATGGAAATTCGGAAATGACACTTGCAAGAAGGTTATGTTCGCCTATTCGTCACCATCTTATCACTTCTGTGCAATTTTAAGCTTAGTATAAAAAGGAAACAGCTAACACCAAATTGTTCTATATCTGGCATTTTAAGAGCATAACTTTTGTCTTTTATTTTGTGCTGTGACTAATAACTGCGGTCTATGAAAAAGTGAATTTGTGAACTTAGTTACTCCATTTTTGTTAGAGATAAAGGAAAGCTACTAAGGTACTAGTAGTAATACAAAACATTTCACTCGTAAATGATTCATAATGGAGTTGTGACTTGGATTCTAAGTTTGATTCGTTGATCCTTTCCTCTAATAATTATGAGATTATTACTGTTGTACATTAATAAACAATCTTTGAGATAATAAATCACAGTTTTTGGCAGGTACTACACAACTTCAAGTGACAGATGCCAGTTGACCATAAAAATCACACTTCCAATGTCTTCACTTTGTACTTTCTTTAACCTACAGGACAGCAGATCCTACTTGTGAATAGCAGTATTATTGTTGTCTATCTTTCTGTATTCCTTAAAATAATATAGAGTAAAAGATGGTAAATATGAAGCCTTAGTTATCGTTTATACAAAAATTTACTTGCCACGTGATATATCCTATAGAATAAACCAATAAGCGTTTTTTGTAATACAGTTTAATTATAAATTGATTTACTCTTATGTGAAGAAATACATATGTGGTATTATACTTTTAATTCATTAGAATTCTGTGTTCAATAATTCTGAATTTTATTAATATTGTGTGTTGAAAGTTTATAAATTGCAACTCATTTTTATCTACAAAACGTTTGGAAAACTTTTTCCTTTATTAACGATTACTGTACAATTTCCTACAGCCAGATGTGGCCCCAGGCAATATACAGCTCAGTTTGTGCTACAAACGGGAAACAATGACACTGACAGTGGTGATAATGGAGGCTTGCAACTTAATGCTGTCTGGAGGCAACAACAAGACTAACAGAATTTCAGGTAATAAAGTCCAACATTATTAATTCGTATGTTTCGATTCCAAGCTTGGTAAATATCAGTGGAGGAACTAAGGTGTAGGATGAAAAATCTGCTTACCTTATATTTTTTTATACAGCAGATGTTTCTCGGCTTTTCTATCAACATTTTTTGTGACACAGACTCCACAAGAAGATGATGACCACTCATTTTCACCCCCAAGCAGAATACAGGTATAGCAATATATAATACCGGTAACCTATTTGTCTCAGAGTATCCTGTTAGCCAAGGATATTTCTTATACCATGAAAATTGAAATTTTATATTTTGTCTTCCTCCATCCGCTATTTTAATATGTAAATGTAGTGTCGATCTCTTATCTTCGTAAGCTCATTTTGTTTCATATGTCCAACTTGAAAACGGTTTCTCTTTTAATTCTGCAAATAATGACCTCAATGTTCTCTCAATATGAGCCATTTTATATAAAATTAGTATGTAACACACATGCATGCATTTTTTATTAAACTAACACTCAACAATGCAGCAAATTCACAGAACAGCAATATTGCGCGCCATATTATATTGCGACGTGGAGGTTAGCCACAATTCCTACTACTCAGTCATAGCAAATTGATATCTCTTCCTCCCCAGCCTTATCTCAAGCTTGTGAGTGCCTCTTCCTGTGAGCAAGGCCATCATTATGAGGTTTTTGTCACAGTCCTCTCGCACTAGACTTTTCATCCTGGAATGACTGCAAACGGTGAATTTAATATATAGAAGGATCTAAATGAAATCAAGTGTTACGATACATTGTTATTTCAAACTTATATGCCTACTGTTACTAGGTATAATAACTCAAATTTTTTGGGTAGGCTAAATCTCAAAGGCCTCTTAAGAGCTTCGCCACTTGTAAATATAATGGTCTGTTAACAATTGGCTCTGGTTTTCGATGGCTAATTTTCTTACATTAAGTTTCTACCACTGACTTGCCGCCAAATGATTCCTATGTAATCATAGTGGAATTAATTGTCAAGAAAACACTTTTAGAGTGTAGGAAATTAGTCGTTTTTCGCTCGAAATTTATGTTTAAGGACACCTGAATGCCTTAGGTTAATACACCCATATTTGTTACTGTATCAAATGCGCTGTATGAGGGTTTTTTTAGTGTGCAGTCATACACAATTTGTGCTGTAATAAAACCAATATATGCAGTAATAAACCAAATTTTGTGCAGTAGTGAAAAAATACAACTAATACTTCAAAGCAGTAGTTTAATAATATTTATGAAAATTTACTTTGTGTAATTTACTTGATGCAGTTACAAAGTAAAAGTAATTTATAAACAGTTACAGCAGAATTATATAGAAGTGAAGTAAAAAATTATCTTATAAGAGTCATCAGTATCTTAGAACTTTTTATTCTTCGTTGTTGTGGTGTTATCCCCATGCAAGCTGTCTTCTTGACATTTCTCAGCATGGCTGAATGTCAGTGGAGTACTCAATCGGAATCACCAGATTTTAAAAATTGAACTCTTCATAAAGATACCAGTACTAACTCAATCAGTTGGCAACCCTGACTATTGTTGTTAATGCACTCGCCAGTTACTCGATTTTTAAATATCATATACAGTTCAAATCTACAATTTTGTTGCCGTTATTATTGTTATTATTATTATTATTATTATTATTATTATTATTATTTCTGGAGTCTGGTGTTTCATGTAATGAGTCCCAATTAATATTTGAAATAATAATAATAATAATAATAATAATAATAATAATAGTAAATTATAATAATAATAATAATAATAATAATAATAATAATAATAATAGTAATAGTAAATTATTATTATTATTATTATTATTATTATTATTATTATTATTATTATTATTATTATTATTATAATAAAAGTCATTCCTGTAATTTTGGTGCTGGTTTCTGCAGTAATACAAATTTATTTAAAAAAACCTTTGTAAGCCATGAATTTCATGTTAAAGATGTTAATGTAGAATAGTAAATTTTATTCCAGGAACTTAAAATTGCTTGCTTTATTGCTTTGTTGATCGATTTAGAATTTAAAAACATTGTCAATAAAATATATACCTCCCGTATACAATTTGTTTATAAAACTTTGTGATAACAGTCGATTTCTTTTTACAGACAAATACAATACATACATCAAAGTTACTTACTTTTCTGGAGGTCAGAAGATGAAATCGAGGAGAGGAACTGTGGTTGCAAATAACAGAAATCCAGTTTACAATCAAACATTTATCTTTAAATTGTCATCAAATTTCTTGCATGATTGTTTAATTGTAGTTAGTGTCATGATGAAAAGCTTATTAAAGAAGGATGTACCAATAGGGAGACTTATTCTTGGACCATTTCATTACACAGAAGGTCAAGAAAAAACACCTTGGGGCAAAGCTCTTCTCACCCAAGAGATGGTTACACATTGGTTTAGAATGTACCTGTGATTAAAGAAACTTGTGGCATTGGGAGATGAGAAAGTTATATAGCCTATTTATAATGTACGGTAATATATGATTTAAATGTAATACATACTGTATAATTATATGTATTCTTTCTACTATATGTACAGGCCTATATATACACGTTGTTATATTTCATAAACTAATGTATACAATATTAATTTATATGTGTATATATATTGATTTTTTAAATATTTTACAAAATCTTGTATGAATATATTAAAATATACATTTGATACATTGTTTAACTCAGTACTTTCTCTTGGTGCATTAGGTATCTGTATACAGAGTGTCCCATTTATTTTGTGCACCTATTATAACTTTTTTGTTTGGATAGGTATTGAAATTTTTGTTTTTGAGCATTATGTTAGAACGAGGGGCTACAAAGTGTGGGGATTTGGTGCATGTAACTACATTATGGTACGAGATACAGATACACGTGACATCATCAATTTTTCAAATAGCAGTACATACTTTAATCATAGTACATTGATTACACACATTAAGACGAGTTCAAAAATTTATCACAATGTCACATTCCCAATCAATAACAACAACAAAACGAAACGAAAACGTACTCTCCATGTGATAATGTTATGCTTTGAGAGTCACAGAAGATGTTCCAAATGGCGAATAATGTTCGCATTAATGCACATTTGAAGGCATTCCCCGAAAGACCGTATGACTGCCCGGCATGCTGCTGGCTGAATGGACACACAAGCCTGTCGAATGCGTTGCTGCATGTCGTCTGGTGTTATCAGAATGTTCTGGTACACACTGTCCTTTACAGTTCCTCACAGGAACAAGTCGAGTGGCGACAGATTCGGAGAACGTGCAGGCCACTGTACGTGGATTGTGGCATCGACAATTGTTGTGGTATGTTTACATGTTAAGACAGCAAACACACAACATATGACGTGTACGGACGTCAGTCGTCTTTCGTTTTGTGTAAGTTAATGCACAAGATGAATGGGGCACCACAACAAATGACACATTCTGATGGCATTCATTTTCCATTTTGTTGTTATTGATTGGGAAGGTAACATTGTGATACATTTTTGAACTCGTCTTAATGTGTGTAATCAATAGACATCGGATTTTTAGGCACTAAAAATTGCAGTTTTAGGCGCCTAAAATAAGCTCAAAATTTGTAAAATTAGGCTCTATTTTAATGAAAATAGGCATTTTAGGCACATCAAGGTATTATACTTATTTCTTTCACTGAAATTTTTAGTTATACACTAAAATACGCACAAAAAAGTATGTTTAAACATTAAAAAAGAATACTATATTATATTTATAAACAGAGCTGCACAAATTTAATATATTTAAACTAATGAAATAATGATTATTGATATCAAGATTACTCATTTTAAGTTATTGAAATTCAGTTCCATGCTCAGACTTTATTATAATTATCTGCACAGTACACCACCAGAATTTTTTCTAAATTCTCCACAGTTAACCTTTGCCTTTTGTCACTGAGAATCATTTTGAAAGCAGAAAAACTTCTTTCAACCGAAACTGATGTGAGAGGCGCAAATTTTAAATTAGGTACAATAGAAACATCAATCATTACTGGAACATTTACACTTTCCCCCGATATCACTCTTGATACTTTTTCCAACAATGAAAATCCTACATTCTTATTTAATACGTTGTCCCACTTATTTTTAACTTTTTTTCCCAGTTTCGCCCAAAGCAGAATGTATGTTCACTTGAGCTTCCTTTACTATTGCTATTTGGCTACAAAGAGATTGTTTTTCACGTTCTAATTGTTCAATGCTTGCAGGTATGAAAGAAAAGTTTGATGTTATGTAGGCAATATCGTTTTTCACTCGTGAGTCATTCAGTCAATCTTTCACTGCTTTCACACACGCTGCACTATCAGTTTCAGGTAATTTATCAATAACTGTGACCACTTCTTTAAAATACTTAGAATAATACACCACTGACTGAATCCAGGTTCCCCATTGTGTAACAACCGTGGGAGTGGGATATCTGGAAAGTTCTCTCTGAATATTGAAATCATTTTTTTGTGTTAGAAATAAACGAATTGACAAGAGGAAATTCATTCCGGATTGTTTCAGAAACCCTGTAAAGGCCATGTGCTAGACAGATTACATGCGTGAGGTTAGGATAAAATGTTTTAAGAAGTGGAGCTGCAGCAACCATGTATGAGGCAGCATCAGTACAAAACAACAGAACTTTAGAATCGTCTATATTACCCGAGTATAAAGACTGTAGGCCTTTATTTACAAAATAAGCAATGGCTTGGCTATTCACTTTCGAAAGTTCCTTAACACATACGAGGTGTGGAATCGAAGGTCCATCAGGACTAAGTTTTCCTACTACCTATTTGCTATATACCTATTCATAGGATCTGAGGTTTCATCCACAGAGACCCATATGTAAGAATCACCTATATCCTCCCGAATGGAAGCTAAAGTTTCATTGTATATTCTGTCTAAGTAATTTTTTCTTAGGGTCGACTCAGATGGGATATTTTGTTTGCAGTATTTTTGTAAAAACTGTCTTAAAACCGGATTTTCAATTGCATTCCAGGGAATGTTAGCAGCAACAAACGCTCTGGTTAAATCAGCATAGAAATTGCTGCTGAGATTGGATGAAGTAGGCTGTGTTAGTAAAGTTTGTTGCAGTTGATTTTTCTGCTGAGCTTTAGCCTTATGAGCCGCTCCTTGCACATGCTGCTTTAGGTGGCACTTCTTTTCTTGCGAAATCTAAAAATGTAAAGTAAACTGAATTAAAATAAAATCCTAATTGCTGTATTGCCGTATTTCTATTACAAAGTTAGTGGGTTCGAACAATCAAAATTTTAATGACCTGCAAATACTTTAACTATCGGAATTTAAAAGATTAAAGTGTAGTGGTCTTAAAAAGAATTATACCTCAGGATAGCTCCGTCAATGTATAAATATTATAGGCCTACTCATTAAAATTAATAGAATTTATATATTTCAGCTATTGTTACATACCTGTTTGCTACAAATCTTGCAGAATATTATTTTTCCATCATAAGTGAATTCTGAATATTCTGTTAGCCATTGCCGGATCAATGTAGATTTTGCACTTATATTTTTCGGCATTATCGCGTTAAACTTCACAGGAAAACGTCCTACCGCTCAAAACTTCTCAACACAAATAAGGTGAGGGAAAGAGCAACTGTTAACGAGCATTCAAATGAACCGTTGTTATTGAGATTCAATTGGACAAAAATACAAAGTTCCACTTATTGTTGCATTTCCTGGTAGTGTTAACACTAGGAGGGCCATTCTTTTAAATATTTTGTAACGGTTTACCCTACTAATTCGCAGTTTTACGACTTTTCATAAATATTTCAAAAACACTCTTTCTCCAAAAATTGTGATTTTATGACACTCTGAAGGGCAGTACAGCTAATCGGTTTCAGACCGAAAACAGTCATTTTTATAGTATAGTATATCTCTGAATCGGTAGCAGCACATGTTGTGATTGTTGCCTGCTTCAAAACTAAGGTTGGTTCTTTGTCGTCATTTATGCCTCCAAACATGTTAAATTCGGTGAAATCTATTGCGAGTGTCGTGAGATTCAAAACATTTTGTTTCCTTTATCAATGGTTTCATGGCCGGTGTGAAGCAAACTTTCCACTTTTTAAATGCCTTAAATTTCGCAGTGAATGCATGTATAAATTATAAAAAGTAAGGGTAAAATGCGAAACTTTACAGTGAGTTAGGCATTTTTAGGCGAATATTAACAAATTAGGCTCTAATAACCGTTTTAGGGCATTTTAGGGCGCTATAAAACTCTTTGAATACCTTTCAATTTCCATGAAACACAAATATTAATAATTATTTTTACTTTTCTCCTAAAGAAACAAAATAGGCATTTGCCCTAGAATCCGATGTCTGGTAATCAATGTAACATGATTAAAGTACCGGTATGTAGTGCTATTTGAAAAATTGATGACGTCACGTGTATCTTGTACCATAATGTAGTTAGATGCACCAAATCTCTACACTCATGTTAGCCCCTCATACTAACATAACTCTCAAAAATAAAAATTTCAATACCTATCCAAACAAAAAAGTTATAATAGGTGCACAAGATAAATGGAACACTCTGTATACATTAAACTTTCAAAATTGAAAAGTACGAGAATAATGATGAAAAGAAGAGATTTTCTTTGCTTTCTTAATATAAGATTTGATCTAAATGTTTTGAAGAAAAAGAGCACTTTGACTTGTCACCTGTCTATCTGCCTGTCTGTTTGTTCGTCTGCGTTTTTATAAGCTTTATCCTAAAATATTAACTATACATTTTTTTAATACTCATAGTTTACGAATTAATTTATCCAGAACAGAAACGGCAATAGGCACGTGTATGAGCAAGTTGCATATAGGAGTCAATAGTAGTCCGTCACTTGCTCATATGTGCTTCACTGATAGCAAGCACACCTGACAAGGAAAGGCTACTAAGCAAGGGTGTGCATGGAAAGAGAGAAGTGTAAATCTTCAAACTGTTTTAACCCCGACTGGGGGATGACATTCTCTTTTAGAAATGCAAAATGGGAAAATGCCCAATGATAATATGCAAGAAGCACCTGATGTGCAAAAAACATAATTTAAAACAAACTATGTAAATTTGCAGCCTAAGTACTGTCCATGTTTGGTAATACATATGCTTGTGAAAACTTCTTCTGTACAATGAAGCATATGAAGCCAAAACTGAGAGCAAACATAAAGGATACAAAATTAAAAGCTGTTTTGCCGCTTGCAGCATTAAAATACCTTAAGCCGGATATTGTGAAAATAAATTAAGAAACAAAGAAAGCACATTCTTCCAGAAAATTTCTGAAGATACACAGGCCTTGTGGTTATACTGTTCGAAGAGACAAAAAAATTGCTTTGTAATAGAGTACTTATGTTTGAAGTGTCCATGAAATTAGAAGTCAATATGAAACAAATGTGTTATTTTTAATCCTATTGTGTTAGTGCATTTCGACTTAAGCAGTGTGCAAACCATATTAAATATCTATTTGCTGTGGTCGAATAAGAATTATTGGTTATATGTAGACCTATTCTGTTGGAAAAAAACTATAAGTTCTTGTAGTTTCGTAATTTCACTTCCCAGAAAGATTCAATTACTGTTCCTTCCTTAAGTAATATGCTTTCATTGTTGTCGAACTCCATCGTTCTGAAATTGGAACATGTGTATCCTCTAGCAGAGGTTTCCATGCTTACAAGGAATTTAGTTACACTTATTTGCCGACAGGTGGCAGAAGGACAAGTGATAAGCTCAGCAATTCAAATTCCACCTAGTATACATAACATGTTTTAGG
Organism: Periplaneta americana; assembly: GCF_040183065.1. Classification (NCBI taxonomy): domain Eukaryota; kingdom Metazoa; phylum Arthropoda; class Insecta; order Blattodea; family Blattidae; genus Periplaneta; species Periplaneta americana. Next base: position 59,011,414 of record NC_091132.1, read on the forward strand.
TACCTACTGTATATTTTTCGAAATAAAATATATGTTTCTAAGAATAAATTCCTTGTACACATAGACAGGTTTATATCTACTATTACAATACTGCAAATAAATCAGATGGGACACAATTTGTTTATTTATTGAGATTCTGTCAATAATAAAGTTATTCCTGAACCCTGACATGTATGGCGCACTGCCACAATTGTCCCTTGCTCAGTACATTCATCCCTCAATCATTCTTCATGAGGTCGCTTGTGTGCGCGAGAGTCTTTGTTGCTCCTGATCTAGAAGATATGCTCAAATTTGCAGAAATTTTTGCCTCAAAGAGAAGCTACTTAATGTGTAAGCATTCGATTAAAATAATTCAAAATTACTATGGTTCAAATGATTTCTTACTCTTTTTGTTCCAAGACAAGACAAGGTATAGCTGAGAATTTAAAGTCTTAATTGTTTTCTGATTAAACAAATCTCAAATAGAAAACTTCATCACACAAACACTGTAAAAGTATAAAACGATTAGTCCATTCATAAGATTTCAGAAGAAAATTACAGCACATGTTCAGAGAAGTTTTGTATAGTGCGTACCATAATTATGTTAGTTATATGTATATCTCTCTGTCTCAAATGTCTATAATATGAAACTTCTGAGAAATGCTGCATAAGAACTATAACTATGATTGTACCAGTTATGTTATGTGATGGTTATAAACAATTGAAGGGTACACGGGAATAACGATCAAGGTCCATTTTAGAAAGTTTCGAGAAAAACGAATTTTAAAGTTTAAGCGCTTAATACTTATGTGTGTATTTAATAGAAATTGACGTAATGGAATGTCAAGAACGATTATTTCTTATTACTAGCTAGACCACATGATAGTACTTCCTTTCCACTATAAGATAGCATTATTAACTCAATTTCGATTTTTGGTGGAGCTTGATCGTTTTTCCCGCGTACCCTTCAATTTCTTTACTTCAGTCACTTCAGTCAGTGGCGGCTCATATTGCTAATACTTAGAGGGGCTGCATTGATAAAAGGCTTACCTTAATTATTTATATTTGCTGCGTCATCTTTAATTCCAAATAAAAGACAAGAAAAGCAGGAAAGTGCATTTTTTACCTCACAACCGCATATCCAGTCATATTTTATTGTACGAGTAAATTTCAGCAGTGAAAATTCTAGTGTACTGTTTCTGGCGGCTTGATGCTGTCTGTGTAATATTCAACATAGGTGTCAGTCTCCCACGTGTTTTGATTTCACATTTTTGTGCAATGTTAAAGTAGGCTAACTAAATCGTTTAGATTTTAAATATTGCATTGAATTATTCATAGCGAGCACACACACTGTTCAAAAGATGAAAACATTAACAGAACAGTTGCAACATGTCACTAATAGAAATCCACTTCCGTTAGAAAAACATTTAAAACATACTACTCGGCATGCGCTTAAAACATAAAACCTTTACAACTCACTCGTCGCTCGTATTCAGACTGCAGACCATGTAGTCCACTAAGAACCAGTTCAGGTAGTAACAGGATCGTGAGAAAAGGAGGGGGAAGGAAAGTAAGCGAACGATGCAATGTACTGGCAGTCCCACAGATGAGGAAATTGCATTATTTGCTTAACCAAACTGGACCAAAGAAATGCGCAAAGCGCACAAGGAGTAGACTTCAACTCGTTGTACTGGAAGGAAATTTGAAGTTTGTGGAGGTGGAAATGACATTATTTGATTGGTGTAACACAGGAAAACTTGAAACTCGGAACGTGTTTTGAAAACTAAGGGAAGTAAAAGTAATAAATAGTACATACAAAATTTATCTGGGGGGGGGGGGGGGCTGCAGTCCTACAGCCACCCTGCATGGGCCGTCCCTGCTTCAATGTCGTAAATAATGATCTCGACAAAATTGCATGACGTCCTTGAGTAGAGTCTTATTCAGAGTAGAGTCATTAGGACATATGTTCCCCTCACTCTTAACTAAAGATTTAAGGCTTTTCGCTTGTTCTCTCAAAAATTCTAGTCTACAAAGAGCGAACTGAAGTACGAGATGTGCGAGGAGAGGGATAAAACAATAAAATGATTTTCTTTCAAAGGAAGAACTGACCTTTAAGAGAAAACTCTCTTACCATGATGTTTGGATACCTACATCAATATTAAGGATCCTTGAAACAAGTTCGGTTCAAAGAAGATGAGAAATAGAAAAGTGAATGCTTCTAGGTTTTTTTGAAGATGGTCTCCAAAATGTTAGTTATGAAACGCCTTTAATATATACTGTAAATATCATTACCTTGAAGAGACTTCTTAAGGCGAATGCGTCATATTGCACCTATTGAAAAAAAAATGTTATGCAGTATGTCATTCCATTGCGTCTCTCCTTGTTACAGAATTGGTAACATCAGAGATATATACTGGTACCAGCTTTTCAGTTCAAAGTAGGGTTGGATTAAAGAACAGTGATGTTCATGGTCAAGATTAGGAAATCAATGCAATGTAATAAATCAGAACAAGCTTACCGTTTTTACTCTTCAGACTAGGTTAATGGTCTATTAGCAGTTTAAAGCAATGAGGGAGAAAAATTGAACCAGTCATTTCTGGAACAAAACTATTGAACGAATAAGTGGCAAGTAATTGATTAACTAGTGGACTTACTCGTGTTAATTATGTAAGTCTGTGCGGCTTACAGCTGTTTCGGTGCTTCATCACACCATCCTCAGAGCCTAGGCTTACATAATTAACACGAGTAAGTCCACTAGTTAATCAATTACTTATATTCAAGTGTTAAAAGTAGTGTACGCAAGATTCAAAATGGAATAAGTGGCATTACCTAACGTGGATTAAATATTTAAAGTGTTTATTTATGTTATTTTGAATAACTGTTTTACTTAATTATAATAGATTTATTTATTTTTTGTATGTACTGTAAGTGATTATGAATACTAGTGTAATCAAATGCCTAACACATACCTGCATATACCGGTAATGCTTGTTTATATGCAAGAGGGAAAGAAACATGTATGGTTACTTCAGGTTCAGTATTAATTTTGTGTACCAGTATACAATAACAATTTTAGTTATTTTAATTTCGATTTTTTGCTCTTAATCGAGAATGACTCAAACATACAAGGCCTATTAGGTAAGATCACTTTGCAAAGTAGTGTGTAATAGCAGTTTGCAATGTGATAATAAAATTGTAACTTATATTCTCATTTTTTTTTCAAATAAGAGAATAATTTTTGATGTGTTATATAAATACATAATTTTAAAAAATCTGACTATGATCACAGAGACTGAAATAAAAAAAAAAATCTTAGATAGGTAGTTCTTTTATTGTTTTGTACCTCTTGAGTATGTTAGTGTGTCAATTGAAGATATTCGTGATTTAATTTTATTTATTTCACTTTTGTTCAAGCTGTATGTGGTTACTTTCTTCAAATAAATTACTTACAGTTAAAGTATAGGCTATGTGTTTAATTAATTTTCCATCTTCAGAAATTTGAGAACCATGAAATTGTTGGTGACAAGCAGAAAATGAAAATGAATAATAAACACTATTTGGCAGTTGAAGATGAGATGAGAAAGATAAATGAGGTAATACAAAATGGACATAGTTACCGATATACTGTAGGTCTTGTGTCTTGCTGAGGTGTATCCATCCAACATGGCATCGTGTATTAGCCACTATCGTCTCTATTGATAAAAAGATACAGATGGTAATAGTATTGACTATAGGCACCGACAAAAACCGGTATATATATGGTTTATTTAACGACGTAGCTGCTGAAGTTATATCAGCATCGCTGGTGTACCGGAATTTTGTCCCGCAGGAGTTCTTTTACATGCCAGTAAATCTACTGACATGAGCCTGTCGCATTTAAGCACACCTAAATGCCATCGACCTATGCTGGGATTGAACCTGCAACCTTGAGCACAGAAGGCCAACATTATACCGACTGCACTACACAGGCTGACTCCTGTGTGAATTTGTTAGGATAGGCCTATATTCATTATTTTGTCATTTAAATGTTTGCTTTATCCTTTCGATAACGATATATTAATAATTATTGACATTAGAATGGCACATGCATTTTTGTTAACCTTTTTTCGTTAGACGATGGGCTGTTGTGCACCACCAGGTTCAGAAGTCACAATTTTATTTTATTTTAGTAGGTTATTTTACGACGCTTTATCAACATCTTAGGTTATATAGCATCTGAATGAGATGAAGGTGATAATGCCGGTGAAATGAGTTACCCAGCATTTGCAGATATTGGGTTGAGGGAAAACCCCGGAAAAAACCTAAACCAAGTAACTTGTCCCGACCGGGAATCGAACCCGAGCCACCTGGTTTCGCGGCCAGACGCGCTAACCATTACTCCACAGGTGTGGACCAGAAGACACAAGCCGCCACTGAAACATTGTATATTTGGTAATGTATGTGCCCTGGACCTCTATTGCTGGCCTGGCCGATGCTTACTATATAATTGCCAAGTTTTATTGTGAACTTGTAACTCATGTGTTTGAGCCATCATTGCTATCGTAAAAAATTACGTCAGTGAGTGATGGTTAAACCACAGTCTAGTATATACAGTCACGAAGCTCAATACGTAGTAAATATGCATCCATAGGTAGTTGCTAACCACTAGGATCGCTACTATCGCCTCATTACAGACAATGCGAAATAGTACCGGCACAGTCTATTGTTCCTAGCACCCTCACAACTCTAGCTTCGTGACTGTATATATATATATATATATATATATATATATATATATATATATATATATATATATACTAGACTAGACGCGATGATCAACCGCAACTGGACAGGGCCGAACAACAAATTACGAAGCGCCATAACAAGGCTAGCAGTTCACGGTTTTCACCACAAACTGTGCAGAAGATCAGAGTACCACGAACCTTCCCCCGAATGCGTGTGCAAACTGTGCAACGAAGTGTGTCCAAAATATCATTTTAGTAAATGTGTGAATAGAACGAAGTCACTGGTGGAATATAGTAAAGAGAAGTAATCATACCAAACTAAATTGCACGTTTGTGCGCACTTCTTTCTTATTATATATACTAGACTGTGGTTAAACCAAATGTTAAACTTTTGTACACCCACCTAATGTTTTTGAAAAGTTGGCGCCACTGGAATTGTATTGCCCCTACTGAGATGAAAGTATGTGGGCGCTGCTGTTTTCCGTAACTCATCTTTTGAGAATATACTTAATGAATAACAATAACATTTTTTAACAGTAAGAAAAAATGTTGGTCATATTTTCCTATTAAATTTTTTTTATTAGTCAACTACAGTAGTTTCTGCCATCTTAAGTTGGCAGCAATGATTAATAGTCGAGTTCTTGGATTTCCCGCCTATTTATTTTGCATGTGTTTTGTGTTTACGTAGTTGAAATGCCGAAAATTGAAATAATGTTATATATCATGTGTCGTTTTTGTAATTGCACGATTTGATTATCTACATTAAAGTCTATTTCTACCTCTGCTTTGTAAATGTATAGATGGAATGACACAGAATGGGAATAAAAACGTGTGTTGTACTAAGGAAACGAAGTCTTTTAAGGCTAGGTTGAAATGTCATTTCGCTATAGAATGAATTTCATGAATCTACATTGAATTTAAAACTCTTCAAGATAATGGTGTGTAATGTGCTTTATGTGTGGTAATTCGTAATACATATGCTGACATTAACAGAGTTCTATTTTATTGTTGTAACATTTCCAGCTGTTAGAGTAGGATCGAAACGTAAGATATTAAAACAGGGGAAAAAATTTTAGTATACGGATTCCTCACTCGACCGGTCTGCATAGGAACTCTCTGTACTATAAGAATGTAGGCGTAATATATTATGAAGTTGGCCTTTTTTTACATTCTAACAATTTCTAAGCTCATCATTGATTGAATTCTTTTTTCAGATGACGTCTACACTAACTAAAGAACAGAGAGAAAGAATTGAAGCTAATCGACAGCTTGCTTTACAGAGAAGAAACGAAAGGTTGCGACTTCAGAATCAGTTACCATCAAGTAACGTGAACAACACATCAAATAATACAAGTACAAAGGCATTTTGTCAGTTCCCAAATACCGAGCATAAAGTGCCACCAGTTGAGTCTCAGAATATAAGGCACTCAACAAATAATTTTTTGTCCTTCAGATCAAATTCAAACCAATCACAAAGTAGTGGACAGTATGGGAGTAACAGTGCTGTTCGCCAGAAAAGTGTTAACCATTTTTATAAATCAAAGGAAGAAGTGGTTACTGGACATTGTCGCTTATTGTCAAGACAGAGATTTTGTGTAGTTGTTCCGTATCATGCACAGTTGATAGACATATTCAAGTCTATTAACAGTAAATCATATGGTAAGTTTGGAAGACGTAATTAATAAGAAAGTCATTAAACATTTTAATTTCTTATGTAACCTCTGTTTGTGAAGAAATACAGCAATTAGGATTGAAAGTCGACGGAATTACATGCTGTATGTTATCCCAGCATGTTTTTTTGTTACTTTCTAAAATGTTTTATGTAGGCACTAAGTTATGTGCCAGTGACGTTCACTACTGAATGAAGTTATGGACGAAGTCTAAACTCCATTTGCAAAATGTTCGGAATGGGCATAAGTTCAACTAAGCGTTGTACATAATATGCAATTTATCTGTAGAAATCGAAATACAATACATTTTAGAAATCCTATATAAATATTAGCTCCCAACACATTCCACACTGAATCATATATATCCAGATTTTATTCTCGTCTAACTTCTTTTATGTCGAAAATTATCAAATTATTCTTCTCTGGTTAGCTTCTAAATATTTAATTTTATTCTTTATTCGGTTATTTTTCTGACGTAGTTCCTAAGTATTTTTGGTGTTGGCTTCAATGGTTAATATCATGCTTGCTATTGTTTGACTGAAATCTTGTAAATGTTGCTTTATTTTCTGGTTGATTTTCATGAATCCTACCTTCATTTCTCCTCCAATCACTTCCTTGAGCATTTCACCTGTCTCGTTTTTGGGTCCTGAATTCATTTCGATTCCTCCTATTATTAGTTGCATTACTATAACTGCCCATAAGATCCATTTTAATTCTTCTTTGACACAGAATTCCTGTCTATTTATTACCATCTTCTCGTATTGAATCCTCTGATTCTTGATCTGTACACATTAATATCGACGTCCATTTTTACTTAAGACACTGCTTTTCTGTACAGACACATATCACTTAAGCGTAGGGCATTGCTCTCTCTTCTCTATTTACTGCTTGTCGGAGCTTGAATTAAACACATTTGCTGTTGATGACTGGAATCATATGTGTAACACACTGATGGTCAGCTGAGGGAAATGTGAGTAGTAATGTCAGACCAGCTGGAATTTTTCATTCTAGATATTCACAAAGTGAACTGTTATTAAATAGATAATATACAGAATCGCCCCACAACAATAACACATCTTACCAGTTGTGCTGTGTGAAATAACAATTTATATAATTTCTTTCAGCACGTTGGTTGTGTAAAGAACAGAATTATTTTCTTCCTCTTATATACCGTTTGTTTAATGAACTGTTGCTTTCAGATCCAAAAGAAAAAACGTGGAATTTTGCACTAGAGGACTATGATACTCTTATGAAAAAATTGAAAGATCTTCAAGGAGCAGTATCCATAGGTGCTTTTCCTGCGAACATATTAAAGGTAAGACAGTATCTGTAAAATACATTGCATTACATTGTAATAGACCAGCCTCATGGTCTAGTGATCGAGCTTCTGGCTATATTTCATGAGGTCCCGGGTTCGATTCCCGGTTAGAGCACAGGAATTTTTCCTTAAAGGGGATTATCCCTATGTTCGTCCATGGTCTGGAATTCTGGTTAAGTTTAGATTTAAGACCTCTCCTGGCACCACATTATCATAATCATCCTATCACATCATCAGGGTAATGTAACTCCGCCTTCCAGACGCCCCAACCTCAGAAGTGGGTTACAACTAAGCCATGGCCAGGAGAGAAGACCAGAAATGTCGAAAAGACAACCTGGTGGCATTGGATTAAACATTGTTGGAAACGTGGAATAATGATACGTTTGCTTCTGTGGTTTTGATGTAGGCCTATAATATGTTGTTGTTGTCCAATGGTAAACTCGAAGGTTTACTTCATTTATCTGGCATTCCATTATATTTCAATTAGCCTATGTCTTTAGGTTTAGATATTTTTTTCGTACCATTTCATTAGAAAAATTTGAGAAGGTCTCACGTTACAAAATGTATGATGGTTTAAGTCCTCATGGGCAAGGAATTTTCTCAGATTTTTCGGCCAGTGTATGGGACTGGTGCCCAACCAGCATTGTGATGAATTGGGGGAGCCACGAAATGTAATTAATAAAATAAATTATGCAGAACACATCACAAATGCTAACCACACCTACAGATACAATAACACGGACATGGAAATTCTACACATCCAACCAAAAAGCCAGAAACTAAACACATTAGAACAATACAAAATATACAGACACACAAAAACACATCCAAATGAAATTCTCAGCACACAACTCAATTTCAGAACACACACACTCTTTGACTCCACATTACATTACACAAACACACCCCCACAGGAAACAAAACCAAAGGTGCCAAGACCAGCAACAGCCAGTTCTGAAGATGGCCAATAGCAGGCTGAAACATGTTAACAGGTAATAAAATTTAACACGTGAAAGACACATTATGCGTTTTCCGAAGTGATATAGTGTTAAATGTTGTGTAATCAAGATGTATAATAAAAAATTATTAGGAATTCCTTTTATTTGAAATATCCTTTTGTGCAGATATTTCGCGATGCTCCATGTAAGCAACAGTGTTTCGACAACATGGATCTGTCAAGAATTGATCAGACTCTATTGGATGCATTGATGCCATTCCAGAGAGAAGGAATTTGGTATGTTTAATATTTTTTGTGCTTTTTTAATACAAAGTTCGTATTTAATACATGAAAATGAGACATTAAATAACTTTCACTATTGTAAAATGATAGCTGAAATAACCTTAACATCTGTAATATGAATAATAAATTAACTTTTGTATTTAAGATGATGTTTTCAAAATGAGCAGTTATGCATATAGTTATAAACACTTATTTTTTATAAATACTTGTTTCTTTCTTGTCTTTGTTATGGAACTTCCATGCACCTTTCTTAATATGTCTGTATTTAATTAAAAGATCTGGTCTGATATGATACTTCTACTTCATGCTTTAGATTAAGGTACCTACTCTATTGTTCCATGAAGGTCGCAATAAAACTGAGGTCGCAGTTCGAATCCCAGATGTTGCTGAGAAATTAGTTATTTCTTTGGCCAGATGGAAATAATACTGGACATGATTGATAGATTTTTCTGAGAATAAAATATTTAAAAAGTGTAACACACAAGGGGTTCTCAGACGCCATAAATATTTGTGAGAGGTCACATTTGTCACTGGAGTATGATCTGAGAACTGCCTCGGTGTTTTAAATTTATCCTTCCCTACTCATTTGATTGTTGGAATACAAGTAGCAGAAAGTTTTTGTGAATTTGCGAAAAGTATTATAAAAAATAAATGTGTTATTGCACAGTTTGACTCATCATTAAATAAAACAAGTTATTTTAGTTATTATGTAAAATATATGGTTTAATGTATTGGTACTGGCAATTTGCATGATGTTGTTTCTTTTTAGCTATGGTGTTTCAAGAAATGGCCGTTGTCTTCTGGCAGATGATATGGGACTTGGAAAAACCATCCAAGCTTTAGGTATTGCTCACTACTACATAAATGATTGGCCACTTTTGATAGTTGCACCCTCTTCAGTCAGGTAAATATAATATAGCTTTATGGTTAGTTTTGTTATATTTATGCATTTACAACAGATATTACTTACTTACGGCTTAAGGAACCCAGAGGTTCATTGCCGCCCTCACATAAACTCGCCATCGGTCTCTATCCTGAGCAAGATTAATCCAGTCTCTACATTCATATTCCACATCCCTCAAATCCATTTTAATATTATCCTCCCATCTACGTCTCGGCCTCCCCAAAGGTCTTTTTTCCCCTCTGGCCTCCCAACTAACACACTATATGCATTTCTGGATTTTCCCATACATGCTACATGCCCTATCCCTTCTCAGATGTCTGGATTTAATGTTCCTAATTATGACAGGTGAAGAATACAATGCCTGCAGTTCTGTGTTGTGTAACTTTCTCCATTCTCCTGTAACTTCATCCCTCTTAGCCCCAAATATTTTCCTAAGCATCTTATTCTCAAACATCTTTAACCTCTGTTCCTCTCTCAAAGTGAGAGTCCAAGTTTCACAACCATAAAGAACAACCCATAATATAACTGTTTTATAAATCCTAACTTTCAGCTTTTTTGAGAGCAGACTGGATGATAAAAGCTTCTCAACCGAATAATAACAGGTATTTCCAATATTTATTCTGCGTTTAATTTTTTCCCAAGTGTCATTTATATTTGTTACTGTTGCTCCAAGATATTTGAATTTTTCCACCTCTTCAAAGAATAAATTTCCAATTTTTATATTACCATTTCTGGTCACGAGTCTTTTCGGAATTTACTTTCAAATCTATCTCTCTACTTGCTTCAAGTAAAATTCCCTTATTTTCTCTAATAGTTTGTGGATTTTCTCCTAACATATTCACGTCATCCACATAGACAAGAAGCTGATTTAACCCATTCAATTCCAAACCGTCTGTTATCCTGGACTTTCCTAATGCCATACTCTAGAGCAAAGTTAAAAATTTAAGGTGATAGTGCATCTCCTTGCTTTAGCCTGCAGTGAATTGGAAAAGGATCCGACTGAAACTGACCTATACGGACTCTGCTGCAAGTTTCACTGAGACACATTTTAATTAATCGAACTAGTTTCTTGAGAATACCAAATTCAATAAGAATATCATATAAACTTCTCTCTTAACCGATATTGTTTACTTTATTTATGTACTTATTTTCTTTATTTGCTTGTTTTTCAATTGTTTATTTGTATTTAATAATTTATTTTATGACAATTTCATTGACAACATAGTTGTCAGCAATATGGTTGATTGTTATTTGATTAATAGGAAAGCAATCGAATGGAAAGACCGATGATGCGTTTGCAGGAAATTTTCTACAGAGACCAAAAATACTTCACAGAATTTAAATAGGGTAATGGAGCTTCTAAATTTATTCTTGGTCTTCCTGAATTGTGTATTAATGCTTACAGTAGCTAGTGCTTTAAAAAATACAGTATTGATTAGGACAGTATTCTTAGATTAATATTTGAATCCATTATTTACTCTTGGAAATAATATTAGCAAAGGAATTTGCCAGTTATAATAGACTCACATACACACACGCACACACACTATCTCTCTCCCATCCCTCCCTCCCTCTCCCCTCCCTCCATCTCTCTCTCCCATCCCTCCCTCCCTGTCTCGCTCTCTGCCTCCCTCCCTCTTGCTTCATCGCTCTCCCCCCTTTCTCCCCTCTCTCTCCCTCTATCACTCTCCTTTCTCCCCGTCCCCTTTCCCTCCCTGCTCTCCCCCTTCCTCCTCCCCATTACTGATTTCAACATTTCTTAAAAAAAAAATAATGAGAAAATGTAGTGTGAGGGAATCCCTCACCTCCGACCAACTACGCGAATTTTTCCTAGTGACCACTCCTGAGTTAATATCTTCATTATGGGAATGTTATTTGTGAGGCTGGAAGATTTTGTGTAGAAGTTGTGTAGTAATTTTGTGGCTTATTTCATAAATTTGTTTTGCATAATTTTCTGCCAGTTAGACTAATATTTCAGAGTAATGACTATTTTTGTAACTGAACTTTTAATTTATAATGTCTAACACTTGATATTATTTGTGTTTGTGTTTCGTAGGTATCTGTGGGCAGATGCTATAATAACATGGCTTCCCAGCATTTCATATCACAGCGTAACAATCATGACGTCAAGCAAGGACTTCGTAAATGATGCAAGAATACTCATAACTTCTTATGATCTGATGTCTCGATGTCTAGATCAGTTGAAAAGGATTAGATTTGGGGTCTGCATAATGGTAATTAAATTACTGACAGTTTCGTATTTGTGCGTGTGTGCGCGTGCGTGCGTGAAAGATATTGTTGAAGTTAATTTCAGGGCCATGTGTTATAATTAAACCTCGGATTTTAGGCTAAATGCCTATTTTTTGCTAAACTAAAACTAGTTAAATCTCTTCTCGTTTTATATAAAATAGCCTATGACCATTTAGAAGGGAGTTTAGTGTGCCTAAAATGCCTATTTTGCCCACTGCGATCTATTTTAAGGATTTAGAACCTGAAAATACCTATTTCTATGTAATGTGTGTTTAATTTATTCGTAGACACGAAAGAGAAAATCTTGAATTTCCTGGTGGGGTTTGGTTCAAAGATCTTGTAATAGTTTGGTTGTAGAAATGAAGAAATTTTCTGGAGAGTGATTGGTTTTATTAAGTACTTGAGCAAACAGTAGGAATGTGATAAATGGAAAAGATGTACTTCTCCCTAAAGAAATCCTGCCATTTATCCGCAATATGCAGAACCTGAATCACAGAAGTGAAGTGAGTAGGCAGTGGATACATACACATACACACATGTTTTTATTTTTGACTATGGAGGATCTTCAAAAGATTTGAGCTTGTTATAATAGTCTTTTATTAAACACAAAATCTGTACAACTTTCAGCCATTTTTTATTTGTTTTGAAGTCCTGGCTCGGAACTTCACAGAATGAGGGTGATTGTAGGGTATTGGTGGAATTATGAAAATAAGGTGATCTTTTATGTTAGCTAGTATACCTAACACCATCAGACATTGACATTTTGTTGCAATGGTTTTCACAGGATGAGTCCCACTTTATCAAATCTTCAAAATCAGCACGTTCAAAGGCTGCAAGTCTCTTGCTGAAGTCATCCAAACGAGTATTAATGTTGACTGGAACTCCAGCTCTCTCAAGACCTATTGAATTGTACCCGCAGATATCTGCAATTAATCCAAGATTATTTCCAAAGTAAGTATACATCAGCGCTGGGCACAATAGGGAAGTGGAACGGAACCCAGAAACCCCCGCCCATGTTCTTTTCGCTTACACTGTCTTATAAACAAACACACAGTAGATACTGTGCATCAATGATAGATTTCAGGCGACTAGCGGGAGCCAAAAGTGTATAAAAGCTATGATGCCTGCTTATACCGGGACATCATTTTCATTTTGTTTTTACTAACATTTTGTAATATTAACCTGGCTATACCTTTTGATTAATGGTTGAGAATCAGAAACACTGTTCCATGACCAGAGTTTGATGATACTAGTGTAAAACACAGACCACTTTACTAGGTGTAGGAGGGAAGAAAAGTAGTGCATCCATTTATGTAAACTAGGAATATTACGATTTTGAGTTTGATAATTTTCGTTAGGTTTTTATTTAATCAAAATACGGTACAATACTAACAGTAAATGTTTTTACTCAGTAACTGAACTATCCAGACGGACGAATTCACTATGTAGTGTGTAGTATACTGTCTAGAGCACATTAATATACAATATAGAGAGTGCATTTAAATTGAAAAATAATCAAAATCTGGATATTTAAACAAATTATTAAAAATGGTGGCCGTTCATTTCGATACAGGCTTCAGTTCTTTTGTGCATATTATCGAAAATGTTTTTAAGCATATCTTCTGAATTGAACATATTGTTTCTTGAATGTAATTCTTTAATTCTTCAATTGTCGTAGAATGTTTAGCAAACATAACTGTTTTACAGTAAACCCGGTCGACCTGGTTGGCGAGTTGGTATAGCATTGGCCTTCTATGCCCAAGGTTGCGGGTTTGATCCCGGGCCAGGTCGATGCATTTAAGTGTGCTTAAATGCGACAGGCTCATGTCAGTAGATTTACTGGCATGTAAAAGAACTCCTGCGGGACAAAATTCTGGCACATCTGGCGACGCTGATATAACCTCTGCAGTTGCGAGCATCGTTAAATAAAACATAACATTTAACATTTTACAGTAAACCCAAAGAAATAATGCAAACCATTCAAATAAGGCGACATGGGGAGATCATAATCCTGCGCCTGTTGAAACAATTCTGTATCTACTCAATAACAGAGTACCTTATGTAGGCCTACTGTAAATTCAATCTTCACTTTTGCCCGATCCACACAGATAAATTTACTCAGACATGCTATCTACTGTTTGTCCAAGTGATTATGTCGCAGGGTCGTAGAAAGGGGAGAAATCATTTGACAGTTACTTTCTTGATGAGACCCTTTTATTTAAATTATTTTAAACAGTTGTATAATATTACATAAACATCCAATTCCTAACAGTAAATATTTTCAGAAAAGAGTTAAGAGAGCCCAGTCACTAGCCTTTACAGAGGGGCCAGCAGGAACAGGTGTGGAAACCAGGATGCGACATAATCATACGGATGCACAGTACTTGTGCGAAAATATTATTCAATAATGAATGCTCTTTCGTCACTGGAAAATGCGACCATATTTCTGGAATGTACTATACTCACTCAGTACTGTATACTATGACCATAAGGCGACTTTGACTGCATATGCGGCCTTGGTTCTGTGTGGAGGACGGGTGGAAGTTTACTAGTAGAAAGGGTGGGAGTGAAGTACATAAAAAAATTCAGGTACAATAAAAATTGAAGTAAAAATAAAATGATATTCCTGTACAATCCGTCACTGAGCAATGGGGAAGATGGAGTGGTGAGTTAATGTGAAATCTACAGTGATTCGATTGAGTTATTAGTGCCTAGGCTTGGTGTACATAAATCATAGAACTATCAAGCATGTTAAACTTAAATTTATTGGTGTTCATAGTAGTTATTTACGATTTAAGTGTTAAAAATGACATTTTATTTTGTGATGAATAGGGATGTTTGCAAACAGAGGCTGTGGGTTACATAGGTTCTCGCGTTTTTCCCACTGCACTCACTCTACTAGAGAAACTTTAACACATTACAGTCAAATAGTGTTGTAGCTTAGTGGTAGAGCATTGTACTGTAGATTGAGAAGTCCCTGGTTCAAACCTTGGTGCCCTTTAAACTTTATAATTGAATTTAATTCTTTGTTGTTCCATATGCTTTCCAGTAAATTGAAGGGGTGAGAATGAGATAGTCTAAAGCCACACTTTTAACAAAAATAATTTTTTGTATGAATTCCTTTCATATATGTGGACCACCTACTAGTAGAATATTATGTTGTTGTTGTTTTCTAATGCCAGGTGTTTGACAATAAAGTCATTTGACCCCTTGCACTCCAATATTTTTCAAAGATATTATCATGACCAGCCACTGAAGCACAGATTTTGAGGTGTTCCGAATCCATTTCTTGGTTTGAGTTGCACAATGGACAGTTAGGGGACTGATATGTTCCAATTCTATGCAGGTGTTTGGCCAAACAATCATGGCCTGTTGCCAATCTAAATGCAGCTACAGACGATTTTCGTGGTAAATCGGGAATTAACTGTGGATTTTGATGCAGAGAGTTCCATTTTTTCCCTTGGGATTGAGTTATCAAATTTTGTTTGTTGAAGTCTAAGTATGTAGATTTAATAAATCTCTTCACAGAGTAATACATAGATTTAGTAACAGGTCTGTAAGTAGCAGTGCTGCCCTCCTTTGCTAAAGCATCCACATTCTTGTTTCCCAGGATTCCACAATGGGATGGTATCCATTGGAATACAATTCTTTTATTGAGTGATATTAATTGAGAGAGCATTTTAGTTATTTCTGCTGTTTGAGATGAAGGTGTGTGTTTAGAGACGATTGATAGAATAGCTGCTTTAGAGTCTGGCAATATAACTGCATTCCTAAATTTATTGATGTGGCATAGAAGATTCCTGAGACATTCACTTATTGCAATGATTTCACCATCAAAACTTGTTGTTCCATATCCAAGAGATCTATAAAGTGAGAAGAGACAGCATGTAACACCTGCACCGGCACCTTGTTCTCTGGAGATCAAGGATCCGTCTGTATAAATGAAGCCAGTTTTGTGGAGGGTACCTAATATTAATTGTCTCTAAAGACAATTGTTTCAGTATTTCAATGTTTACTTCTGATTTCAGTATTTCTTCTGTTAAATTTAGATTATATTCTATATTTAATAGAGTTAAAGGGTTTGGTTTAATTTGTAAGTTTTCTTTTAAATTCGGGATATTGATTTTCTGTTTTAATTCTTGAACAATGGATATGAAACTTTTTTGAGTTTTCAATCTACAGAGAGGACTGTATGAATGCCAATTGTTTCCTGGTAATCTGATAAGTTTTTCATATTGAATCAGTGCTTTTTCTTCTATTGTCATTTTGATGCTGTTAATATTAGTGAGAAATCTCATAGAATCTATTGGAGTTGTTTTGATTCCACCAGTAATGAGTCTGAGAGCTTGGTTTTGAACATATTCTATTTCGTTTATGAAAGATGAAGTAATTAAAATTTCTCCGCAGTATGTCAGCACTGGCTGTATAAACATTTTGTATGTAGTGTTCAAAGTATTCCTAGAGCATCCCCATTTCTTTCCTGCTAGTCTTTTTAGAAGGGAGAATCTTTTACGAGCTTTTTCAGAAATGTATTTCAAATGGTTGCTCCATGTTAACTTACTATCCAAGATATATGGATTCATAAGTCCTAGGAAGGTATTGGCTATTGCATTGGATATTGAATCTCTTTGAATTACTTTTGCTTAAATTGAGTGTCATCAAATTTGATGTATTCCATTCATGAGTCTAAGAGTAGAATATTATTATTATTTTATTTATTTATTTTTTTTTTATCCAATGCCACCAGGTTGTCTTTTCGACATTTCTGGTCTTCTCTCCTGGCCGTGGCTTAATTGTAACCCACTTCTGAGGTTGGGGTGCCTGGAAGGCGGAGTTACATTACCCAGATGATGTGATAGGATGATTATGATAATGTGGTGCCAGGAGAGGTCTTAAATCTAAACTTAACCTAAATTCCAGACCATGGACGAACACAGGAATAATCCCCTTTAAGGAAAAATTCCTGTGCTCTAACCGCGAATCGAACCCGGGACCTCATGAACTATAGCCAGAAGCTCTGACCACTAGACCATGAGGCTGGTCAGTAGAATATTATAAAATATACTCTACAAATGAATAAGTGTAGCCTACACTGGAGAAATTGT
Organism: Periplaneta americana; assembly: GCF_040183065.1. Taxonomy (NCBI): domain Eukaryota; kingdom Metazoa; phylum Arthropoda; class Insecta; order Blattodea; family Blattidae; genus Periplaneta; species Periplaneta americana. Next base: position 59,028,604 of record NC_091132.1, read on the forward strand.
GGTACTGCACGTAATAGCATTGGATCTGAACTTTCAATACTCTCTCCTGTAAAATGTTGTCTGTGTGGCTTAGGACTATATCATTCTCACCCCTTCAATTAGTTGTCGAAGCAATTTATTTAATTTGTGTACATTTCTTAACCAAAAACAGTAATTTTTAAAAGTAGGACTTACTGTCTGAACTATTTTATCGATTGGTTGCGACTGCTGTTAATGACACCTGGTGGGGAACAATTGACAATCAGCACAAACAATTGAAAGTCAATGTTAAAAGTATTTTTTGCATGCTGCTGTATAATTTAGTCAATTCTTGACATGCTTGCCTAGTGTTAAAAGATCTACCTTTAAGAATGGCTTTTTAAAAAATGCATTTTACTAGCACAAAATCATCTGGAGTAACCATGTTATTTCATCTTTATTTCAGTGTTGTTGAATTTGGGATAAGATATTGTGCTGGAGTAAAGAATCAGTTTGGATGGGATTTCAGTGGATCATCCAATATGGAAGAACTTCAACTTCTTCTAGAGGACTCTCTCATGATCCGCAGGCTCAAATCAGATGTAATATCTCAACTACCACCTAAAGTCAGGTACAGAATATATTATATTATAATTCCTATAACATATGTTGCGTGTTTTTTAGTATCTATGAATTTCTGAATGTACATACGGAAACTGTTTATTGGAAATTTTATGTAATTTTATTGGTTACATTATTGCTTGCAGCATAAAATATTAAAATTATGCTATAATATGTTACGTATCGATCCTGTGTAGACTGTAAAATGCAAATCATGAAAAAATGATACCTTGTTCGATTTGTCATGAGATAAGTGACTGATAACTTCACTTCTTCCAGTATAGCCCTTTTATAAAATGCCAGCATTGTTAATAGGTTTGTTTCTACAGCAGTTTCCAGCAGTTTGTAACTGTCATGAGCATATAAATTTTGAATTTTGAGCAGAAAAGTCTATGTGGTCAAGCTCATGACAGTTGCAAACCATAAGAAACTGCTGTAGAAACAAACCTAAGCGACATTTCATACAAGTTGAGAGGATGCGAAGGCATTTCTTTCCCCTTCTACTTTTCTTGAGTCCGTCAGTAACAGACCGGTAGCTGTTACCTCTTATATCTGCACCCCCCCCCCCCCAAGAAAATAAAATATTAAATAAAGTACATAAGTGGATATAAAATACAGTAACACAGAGTTTGACAATTACATGGTTGAGTATATTTTAGTGCCGTTCTTACAATTAATAATAAATTAAATTAAGAGATGTTAGTTTGTATTATGAAGTCAGGGGGGAGTGACACAGCCCAGATTGTTCCTTTGTGCATGCTGTAGAGTAGCAACTAGCGGTGGAGAAAACATTTATCTTCTGCTGTCAGTAGCTTTTTAATGTGCCAGTTGATATAAACAACAATAAAATGAAATACAAATGCTTAGTATAGATTTTCGAAATATAGATTACCGGTAAAGATTTTCAATAATAAGAATTTTCACTATGTTCAAAGTCAATTAGTCAAACGTTAGTAAGATAGACAGCAGCATCTTCCCCTTCACGGATGGTAAAGAGTGTGAGTAGAGGGGAAAGCCTATCAACTAAACTGAAATGGGGATTAAGAACTGTTCCTGTGTGATATTATGTACGAAATTTGTTACTTGAAAGTCATATCTAAGTTACATCTGCTGACTGATTTCCCTTAATTTCATTGTTTATTTTTATTTCGTATTTATTGTAGACAAATGGTGATTTTGAATCCAGAACTAGTAGTTTCTAAGAGTAAAGAAATGAAGGATTGTCTGAAGAATTTGGATCGAGCTCATTTGACACACATGGAAAGGAGGGGAGCACTGCTTACGTATTATTGTGCCACAGGAAGTGCTAAACTGAAGGCTATTCAGTGAGTTTTTCAAATTATTTAGATTAAATTTTTGTTATTATTGTTCATGCATTTGTATTTGTACAAAGATTGTATGTCATCTTTGTACTAAGATGCCTCTCTCCTTTAACGACATTTACTTTGAAAAAACTATATACCATATTTCATCACGTAATCGTCGCCATCACATAATAGTTGCTACCTTATTTATAGACAAACCGATCAGAATTTTAAAATTTCACCGCATAATTGTCACATGGATATTTCCATTTATTACAGTCAAGAAGTATTTAAAAATAATGTGCCGCCACTGCAACACAGAATGTCTTTATGTTCAAGATCGAGTGTGCGAGAAACAGTAGCTGACGAAAGTGAATGGAATGAGGGTACTGGTACGAGATGTTAGCACCAAGCCTATAGCCAGAAATGAACACCATGTACAAAACATTCATCAAGCCAATACTTCTCTACAATGTGGAGGTATTAATTACAGCAAATAATTTTAACCTGAATCGACTAGAAGTATGCCAAAATCAGGCCCTGCGACTAATAACTGGTGGAGCAAAATCAACTCCAATCACGGCAATCAAGCCATAACCCAGAACCCTCCAATACGTCTAACTCTAGAGGAGCAGGCACTAACACACCATGAAAAAATGTTACGGTTAACAACAACAAAATGGGAAAAAAGACACTTCCAAACCTGTACTAAAAGAGCTAGCATTAGAAGCTGTGAACAATAGATACCCACCAGAAGAATGGTTACATATCTGCACAGATGGGTTCTACTATCAATAACAACTCAGGATCAGGAATTACGTGTGCATTATTCTCATTTTATCAACCAACAGGATACCATACAACAAACTTTGATGTGGAAATAACGGTTATTCATATTTCACTCCAACACTTACTATACAGAATAGATAAATTTCAAAATGCTGTCATATTGCCTGATTCTAAACAGCATTATATGCAATAAATTCATATAAAATGATGTCAATCCAAATTAAAGAATGTCACAAAGTGATTCAACAACTTCAAGAACTACAGAGAAGAATTCAATTGCAATGGAATACCTGCACATTGTGGAATTGCTGGAAATGAAACTGCTGATTTTCTTGCCAAAAAAGTCTCCAATTTAATTCAGAATACAAATAAAAGCCTATCTTTTACATCCATGAAAAGACTAATTAAAAACAAATATAAAAGCAAGCAAAACCATGGACTATGTAACAAAGCCAAAGATAAAAAAATGGAGCATTTTAATAATAAAAAAAAAAAAAACAAATTATTCCAGAAATCCCACGTAAAACTGCAGTACAAAATTCAGACTGCTTACGGAACACGATTATTTGGCCAAACACTTGCACAAAATAGGAATTTACACGAATCCAAATTGTCCTCTATGCAAAAAAGAAGAAGACATGACTGAAGATCATCTACAAACCTGTGAAGTTCTACTTGTTGGATCCACCACAGAGAAATATTGGAGAGCAAGAGTGCTAATGGCTTCGTTGCCAAAGCCCGACATTAGATAACAACAACAACAACAACAACTTTAGTTCAGTACAATTGTTGGTTGTGAGTGTTGAAATACTTTTCCTTTGGACTAGACCAATAATTTTTCTGCGAACTGGTCCAGTAGTCAGATAATATCAACTTCAATGTATCAGATGTACTGTTACAATTTCTATTTTTCTAAGGTATATTATTCACGTTACAGTTCCAGCACCACACACTAATACCGGTTTCCCTCTCCATCTTCTGCTACGAATCACGCAACTTGGCCCTGTTGCTTACACACTCCCCTGTTACATGGAACCTGATCACTGAAAGTTGACGCAACCAACAGTTACCATATTAATTTGTTGTTCACATAATGGTCACACTATATTTTTCACGCCAGAAGAAAATAATAAAAAATGCGACAATTATGCGATGAAATATGGTATATTTTTATTTATCTATTTTGTATTTTTAATTTTTTGTATGCATTTCATCTTTTTACTAAATGAAAACTGAGCATGAATACTTGACTGCTTCTTTCTATAAAGAAAAATACATTTTTCTTCTTCTTCTTATAATGATAATTATGATCATATTATTATGATGACTGAGTGATTTGTGACGAAATAGTGTGTATGTATTCATGTGTGAATGCTCTCTTACCAGACTGTTGGAGTGGAATTTTGTCAGCTTGATTTTTTCGATTTTTTCCAATTTCAACATTTGGAAGTACATATTCTAATGCTAACAAACTATACAAATTCTTATACACATGAAACATAATGTTTTGGGATCTTAAAAGCCAACTGAGAACCCTAGAGAAATGATACTTTAAGAAAATGAACCAATAAAGATAGGAAATTACGTTCATTTTACTTATTTGTGACATTGTTTTTGTATTTTCAGAGATTACATCAGTGATATGTTGGATAGTGATAAGAAGTTCATTTGCTTTGCTCATCACAAAGTTGTTCTGGATGGAATATGTGATACTCTTATGGGAAAGAAAAAAGAGTAAGTACTGTTAATAATTGTGATAGGTATTAATTTTATTGTATTATCTTAAATTTATTACATGAGCAATGAAGCTTTAAGATGTGGAACAAGTCAAAATTTTACAATATTACAATTACAATTTTTACAAATTTTTATAGTTTTACAATTTAGTAATTTTCCACAATTTTTACAATTTTGTGAAATTTTTTTACAATATTTTGGCGAGATGTAGTGAGATGAGGTGAGGTCCGAGGATTCGCCAAAAAATTACCCGGCATTTGCCTTTTGGTTGGGGAAAACCTCGGAAAAACCCAACCAGGTAATCAAGTGAATAAACAAAACGCAATTTAACCCAGCAGTACATTCAACAATGAAAGTATACATTTATTTTAATGTAGTCCATTTACATAAATTTAAAGTACATTGCTTAATGTAAAATTGTAATGAAAGTATAATATCTGTTGTCTAATGGCGAGATGTAAGGATTCAATCCATGAATCTTCTGGCATTCCAGTACAGTTTTGAGAGGTTCTTCGTCTTCTGGAGATAAGGATCCAGTTTTCGGTATTGAAGTAGATGTTCTCCATTCATTTTAGTGCTTTGTTCCTTGCAAATGGTGCGCTGTAGAGTTATAAATTTTCATGTGATATAGTTGTGATGCTAGACAATATAGTATAGATACTAGTATATCATGTTATCATATTGATGTTTATAGACTTCGTAAGTGTCTTAATAAAGTATAAGAAATGTGGAATGTTTACGACAATCAAACTTGTTTTCTGTGCTTCGTTTTTCATATATTATTTAAGCTGTTATACAGGAATTATTAATATTCTTCCATATTAAGTGATTAATGAGTCGATTAATTTGATTAATGAACAGTAAATCAGCAGTACTTTTTTTTTTTGCATATTTGATTGTAGAAGAAGTCAACATATGTCGTTTGAACATAATGAATAATAACTTCTGTAAATATGCTTCACTCCGAAATGCTGTAATAATTACTGACAGGCAAAATATCATCATCATCCTCGCAGGTTGTAGTTCTTTGAAGAGCTGTTATAGTCTACCAAAGTTTTCTTTCCATCGTTTTTGAGGATGTCCTAATGACTTTTTTTCTGTTGGATTATGGTTCAGAATTGCTTTTCATATTCTATTGTTTGACATTCGTTTTACATGTTGGAACCAATTGCTTTGATATTGATGTGTATGATCGAGAACATGTATCATTTGAAGCTCGTTCAAGACATCTTCATTTCTTTTCCTGTCCTATTTTGCATAAGTTGCCGTATGGCACATAAATTTAATTTCTTTGGCAGTAATGCGATTTTCATCACGTTTCTGAAGACTTCACGCCTTCCATACATAGAACAGATCTCACCAAGGCTCTTTGGACTAATGATCGTTTCATAATACTGTTGATGATACTCATAGATTTGTTAAATTTAAGAATTTTTTCTGGTATATCTGGTTCTGCCATAAATTATATTTTATAACCAAGATAACTAAATTCATTTACTCTTTGTAATATTTGATTGCTGATATAAATTTTGCTTGGTATTGGTAAAAAGTCAAAACTTTAGATTTATTGTAGAAATTTCCATTGAATACGTAATTTGCTATTGATTTCAAATTATATACAGATCATTGTAGATCATCTTCTGTAGAGGCTAAAAGTACTAAGTTATCTGGAAAGATTAATGTATCTAAATGTAGATGTCGATTTACATTTATATACCCATGTCATGTCAATTTAAATTCTTTAAAAGCCATTTGTAAGTAAGTAAGCATATTATATATAAACAAAACTCCATCTGTAAAGGCTTATTTTTTAAATAATGTTGTAAACGTGCTCTAAATGGTTTAGGAATGAAGATATTTTAGCATAGAATAGTTATTTCATATTTTCATATTTTTCCAAATGACCTGGAAATGTACAAAAACTTGCCCAGACATGTTCAAACATTTTTAACAAGAGCCAGAACAGGTCACATTGTCACTCAATTGTACCTATACCGATTTCACATTTCTGATAATTCTACTTGTCTGTGGTGTAATAAACATGATGAAGATCTGGAACACATTCTTCTATACTGTCCATCCATAAACCACAAAAGAAGTAAATTAAAATCATCAGTACCAGATGCAGAAGACACAGTCCTGCAGTATATATTGACTACACCCCAACTCTGGCTACTAGCAATAGGCATCTATAATGAACACCAATCAAAATACCCCTCATTTCTCGTGAAAAACAACAACTGAATAGACTGCAGTGGACTATAGTGGACTTTATGTTGTCAGCAAACAGCTGGATACATTAAGAAGATTGATTGATATTTTTCCAAAATAAATTTCGTATTTTGGCAAAATTTTCTTCATATTCTGCCAGTCTCTGGTAATAACAAAGACAGACAGACAAATACGAAATTAGAAGACAACAGGAACTCTTTCTAATTCGTAACTGTTGACAGAAAAGTAGTTTCTTTATTTGCGCTAATGAAAGATTTTAGACTATATTTACTTACTGGCTTTTAAGGAACCCGGAGGTTCATTGCCGCCCTCACATAAGCCCACCATTGGTCCCTATCCTGAGCAAAATTAATCCATTCTCTACCATCATATCCTACCTCCCTCAAATCCATTTTAATATTATATTTTAGATTATACCATTGAATATATTTTATATTGTTATCCCTAGTATAATCGATAAAAATAGGTTATGTTAGTTCAGTGTCTACTGCAGTTTAAGGATCAGACACTGCAGAGGCTGAAGGGAAGTGACAAAATAGATGTGAAACAAGTTATAATCTCTTAAGTATTGGTAGCATTTTATACTTGTATTTAAAGACGTTTAAAATATATTCTTTCCTAACAGATATATAAGAATAGATGGTAACACAGATTCCAATTACCGAAAGATTCTCTGTGATAAGTTCCAATATGAAGAGAAGTATGTAGCGGCTGTGCTGTCAATTACGGCAGCAAATGCAGGCATTACATTGACGGCTGCCCACTTGGTGGTGTTTGCTGAACTCTACTGGAACCCAGGTGTAAGTATATCTTTAGGATTACAGGTCAATAATCGATATTATTTTACAGATGCAGGTACTGTGAACATAATTTATAAAATAACAGAACTGTTATTGTCAGGTCGTATTACAGTTGTGAAATATGATACAGGTTGTCAAAGTAGCATATGTCAGAACAAAACAGTACGGTTTGGCAGTTTCTGCAAGAGTAGCATGACCTGGAACCAAGAGAATGTACTGGGAGAAAATGATATTAACGTTATTAATCCTAGTAGGGATAATGACAATAACATTAGCAGAAAGAGGGACAAGAGCAGGATAAAAGTGTGCATGAGAATGGAAATAATTACTGATGATCTGTACAAAAAAATGTAGAGTCTATCCTTTGCTTCGAAATCGCAGATAGCTGTAATAAAGAAAGTCTTTACAGTGCTGCAGTTAAAATGTGACATGGAAATAAATGAAAGGGGGATATGTTATTTTGTAGACAAATTTGAATAAAAGAAAAGTTAATTGAAAGAGAGTAAGTGATTTTGACTTATCTCTGATACAAATCATTATTTGTTTTATTCATTTAAATATTTTGTCATAACATTTTTAAACACTGGTAAAGTAAAACAATGGGAATGATTAACAGAATATTGAAACTTTCCCTGATATGACACACAAGACTAATAAATTAAACATTAGCAAGACCTGTATGGAAGTGAAGCATGGACAATGAAAAATAATCAGATAAATTGAATTACATCAAATAAAATGAACTTATTAGATCAATGATAGGATAATAATGTTGTTGTTGTTTTCTAATGCCAGGCGTTTGGCAATAAAGTCATTTGACCTCTTGCACTCCAATATTTTCCAAAGATATTATCATGACCAGCCACTGAAGCACAGATTTTGAGGTGTTCCGAATCCATTTCTTGGTTTGAGTTGCACAATGGGCAGTTAGGGGACTGATATATTCCAATTCTATGCAGGTGTTTGGCCAAACAATCATGGCCTGTTGCCAATCTAAATGCAGCTACAGACGATTTTCGTGGTAAATCGGGAATTAACTGTGGATTATGATGCAGAGAGTTCCATTTTTTCCCTTGGGATTGTGTTATCAAATTTTGTTTGTTGAAGTCTAAGTATGTAGATTTAATAAATCTTTTCACAGAGTAATACGTAGATTTAGTAACAGGTCTGTAAGTAGCAATGCTGCCCTTCTTTGCTAAAGCATCCGCATTCTCGTTTCCCAGGATTCCACAATGGGATGGTATCCATTGGAATACAATTCTTTTATTGAGTGATATTAATTAAGAGAGCATTTTAGTTATTTCTGCTGTTTGAGATGAAGGTGTGTGTTTAGAGACGATTGATAGAATAGCTGCTTTAGAGTCTGACAATATAACTGCATTCCTAAATTTATTGATGTGGCATAGAAGATTCCTGAGACTTTCACCTATTGCAATGATTTCACCATCAAAACTTGTTGTTCCATATCCAAGAGATCTATAAAGTGAGAAGAGACAGCACGTAACACCTGCACCGGCACCTTGTTCTCTGGAGATCAAGGATCCGTCGGTGTATAAATGAAGCCAGTTTTGTGGAGGGTACCTAATATTAATTGTCTCTAAAGACAATTGTTTCAGTGTTTACTTCTGATTTTAGTATTTCTTCTGTTAAATTTAGATTATATTCTATATTTAATAGAGGATAGGATAATAATAATAATAATAATAATAGTAATAATAATAATAATAATAATAATAATAATAATAATAATAACCTTATACTTTAGGTTTTTCATCTTTTTTTAAGACATGAAATTTTGTAAAATGTAGATACTTGTCCAATTTGGGAAATGTATGTGGTTCCTTGCAGTTAAACTGTAGTATTTGTTCTCTGCAAATAAATTGACTTTGTTTCTTTGTAATTAGATCCTTACTCAAGCAGAAGATCGAGCACACCGAATTGGTCAGGATGATTGTGTTCTTATTCAGTATTTGGTGGCAAAAGGAACAGCAGACGATCATATATGGCCATTAATTCAAAACAAACTGAATGTTCTCAATAAGGCTGGTCTCAGTAAAGATAACTTCATGAATACGGAAACGACGTTATTGCAGGTAATTTTCTCAAATACTGTAATAAATCAAAGGACTTTATTGTGCTTTATATTCCTTGAAATAATAAAATTTATGACTTGTGTCATTGTTACAAGTGGTGAAATTTGTTTGTATTTATAGCAAAAATGTTTTTGGAAATAGCATTTGATAGAATTAATTATTTAAAGAAATAGTGTTGGTAGGTAAATCCTGTTTTAATTTCATGTGAGAGGGAAAAATGAAAATCAGATACTGCATATAGCCTAAATGACATACAAGTTAAAATTCTGAACTAAGCTGAAAATTGTGTTCAAAAAAGCGGACAACAACTGGTAATTAGTGTGGTTATTTACTGCTAGATCGAGCATATTACTTTCTTGTAGTGTTACGAACTAAACCTGGAAATAAAAAGAGTAGCTCTGAGGAGGATATACTTTAATTGCATTACCTATGGAAGATAGAAAAACAAAATAACCTTTGGGTCACCCATTTTATTTATGCCTTAAGTATTACCGCAATTAGAGATATTGCAGTCAGTCATATTGCCATGAGTTTCTTTATTTTGATCTTAGTACAATTCATAATTTCATTAATCTGTATGGAAATCCATCTAAAATTCTCTGACCAGAATTCTGGATGTAATCCAGCCTTGTGGGCAGAGGTGATACGGCCAAATGGGTGATGCAAAAAAAATTCGAATGTGCCAGAAAAATCAGTTCTGTTTATTGAGTGCGCAACATGACAACACTGCTGGGCAAGGGGTGTAGAGCAGAGCGGGAAACCAGTAGAACTTCAGACCCGCAATCTTGTGTCCCTTGCTATAGTTCGTGTTTTATATCATATACAGCCTAATTTAAAAGTACCTTGATGGCTGAAAACCATAAGGCATTCTGTGTTTTAGACTTTCGATTTCTGTTATTTTATGAAATAGATGAAATTCCAAATCCTATTATTGTTTGTTGTTGTTTAGTCAACTGTCCAAAGACAGGTCTGAACCTCACAAGTGATACCAACAAGGCACCACTTATGACACAATTAGGCCAGGAGATAATCGGGTAGGGTGGCCAGTTCCTTTCCCCCTCCATTGTATACATCGCCGATTAGCTACATATTACACTAATCAAATGTCAGATATACACAAACAATTGAAGCGTCGGCTGGAACAACGTTGTAAGTTACAAAATTTTCATTCGGCATGTTTCCGTGTAATAATGTTGTATGTCATGTTACTTTGCTATACTCCTTGGCTTGCAACTGTCCATCAATGCAGTACGTGAAATTTGTCCACTTAAAAGTTTGCTACCCTCATAAGAACAATGTTGTACACGTACACATTTTTGCAGCTCCTGTAACTTACATGATTATAGATGTACATATCAGCCAGAACCTCAATCAGTGGCAATCCTATTATTATTATTATTATTATTATTATTATTATTATTATTATTATTATTATTGTTGTTGTTGTTATCATCATCATCATAATCATCTTACAAAACAAGTCAAAGCTATGATTAAATTGGACAAATTTAAATGGTTACAATCGATTGATGATAATTTAAAGAATGAACCAAATAAATTTTGGAAATACGTTGCGTCTTTTCGTAAAACTAATAATTATCCTACTGAATTATTAATAAATGGGGTTCACATCACGGATCAAATTGAAATTGTTAATGCATTTGCTAGTCAATTTAAATCTGTTCAACAAAATTATAACTCTAATTTCATTACTTACGTTTCTAATATTACTGACTGTTTGCCCCTACCTAAAATAACAATTGCTGATGTAACTAAAGCCATTAAAAAGATGAAGCCTAATAAATCTAAAGGTACTGATAACATTCCTAATTTTATAATTAAGGGTTGCTCTGATATTCTCATACCTGCTTTAACTTATTTATTCAATCTTAGTTTAAAAACAGGAATTTATCCTTCACTATGGAAAGAAGCATCTATTATTCCTGTCTATAAAAATGGTAATAAAAACGTTACTAATTATAGACCTATTTCTATCCTGAACAATTTTTCTAAAATTTTTGAAAAAATTATACACATTTAATTTTATGTCAAAAATAAGATCAATTCAGCCCAACACGGTTTTACTAAAGGGAAATCTACAACTACTAATTTATGCCTGTTGTCGAAACTCAAGGTCAAATTGACTCAATTTATTTTGATTTTAGCAAAGCATTTGATGTTGTTCCTCACAACATTTTATTAAACAAATTAAGTAATTTTGGTCTCTCCACGAACTACGTGAATTGGTTTGAAAACTATTTAACAGATAGACAATCTTGTGTTAGACTAGGTAATTCTCTCTCGGATCCATTTAATAGTTTATGTGGAGTCCCTCAAGGGTCTACTTTGGGGCCTCTCTTATTTTTATTATTTATAAATGACATAAGTAAAAGAATAAGTTCTAGCTTTCTATTATTTGAGGATGATCTCAAAATCTTTCTCAAAATTAGTAGTTTGGCTGATTGTCAAATTCTTCAAAAGGATGTCAATTCAATTGCACTTTGGACTGTTGAAAACGGAATGAAAATTAATCCAAAACTTTTGCTATTTCTTTCTCACGTAAAACAACCTCCCAAAAATTTAATTATACTCTTAATAATGTCATAATTACTAGGAAAGATACTATTAGAGATCTTGGTGTCTTACTTGATTCTAAATTATATTTCCATGATCATGTGCAATATATTTATACCCATTCATTAAGAATGCTTGGTCTAATTAGATCTATAACTTATTCTTTTTCTACTCCTATGTGTTTGTTAATTTTATATTATACATTGGTCAGATCCAAGCTTGAATATGCATCTGTAGTATGGAACTCTATTACTTCCACTGACTCGGCTAAGCTTGAGAATATTCAAAGAAAATTTATTTCCCTTTGTTCTTATAGATTTTTACCTAATTCTGATGATTATAAATATGAGATTAACTGCAAATATTTTAATTGCTGTAGTTTATTTGCCAGACGTCAAGATCTTGATTATTTATTTTTTTGTAAAGTTCTTAAGGGTGATATTGATTGTGAATCTTTCCTAAACAATATCAGTCTTCGTATTCCTGCTAAGGGTTTAAGATATCATAAAATGTTTTACAATAGAAATTCTAAATCTCTCTCTCTGGTCTGCAGATGTATAAAATATGTTAATTTGCATGGATCAAGCTTGGATCCATTTAATGTGTAGTATATATTTTGAAGTTTTATATCAGTTTTCATTTATATCTTTTGTTTAAATATGTATTTTAATATTATTCTCCCTCATTATGCCATGTAGTTTAGTCATCCATTTTATCCCGTCCATTCATTGTCATTATTGTCGTTGTATTATAATCTTGTATATCTTTGTAATATTATTTTATATGATTCCATTCTTCATTTATGATTCCATTATTTCATTTGTAATTATCATTTTAATTAATTGCCATTAATTTAATTATTTCTTTGTACTTTTATTGTATATTATTGCTAATGTTTTTGTTACATTGTTTGTGCTGAACTGTAATTGGCCTCTGGCTGTTGTACAGCACATTAAATATAAGTAAATAAATAAATAAATTATTATTATTATTATTATTATCATTATTATTATTATCATTATCATCATTATCATTATTATTATCATTACCATTATTATCATTATTATTATCATTATTATCATCATTATTATTATTGTTATTATTGTTATTATTATCATTATTATTATTATTATTGTTATCGTTATCGTTATTATTATTGTTATCGTTATTGTTATTATTATTATTATTATTATTATTTTTTTTTTTTCCTTTATTGTGCTAAAACAGCATGTTCCATTGCATACAATATTTGCAATACTACATGCTATGTTTATGTTACATATTTTATAGTTCATAGTTGATATTCATATAGCAGTACACTATTGCAATATACAGAGTCGGTTAAAATTGATATTACAATCCAAAATTAAAATAAATAAAAATTATCTACTCTACACAATATATGATCAACTAGCCAATTATAAATCTTATGCTTAAGTACATTACAAATCCACAGTTAATTAATACATTACAAATACACATTACACATCCACAATTAAATTATCTATGTACTATATAGAATCAGTCTGTTCGCCAGTTACAAAGCTTATGCCTAAATGCATTATCAGAAAAATTTTGTACGAGTGTTGCAATATTACATACTATGTTTATATTATTAATCGAATTTGATATATGTGGAATAGTTCATAGTTATCTAGCAATACACTATTGTAATAGATAGAGTCAAATTTGAATTATACTTTACAAATCCAAAATTTAACATATGTATTACAAATCCACAATTTAAATTGTACCTTACAAATTCACAGTTTAAAATATTATACATTACAGATCCACAAATTAAAAATACAAATCCAAAATTTAAAAATATGCATTACAAATCCACAATTTAAATTGTACCTTACAAATTCAAAATTTCAAATATTATACATTACAAATCCAAAATTTTAAAATATGTATTACAAATCCACAATTTAAATTGTACCTTACAAATTCACAATTTAAGATATTATACATTACTAATCCACAATTTAAATTGCACCTTACACTTTTACAATTAAAATATTATACATTACAAATCCACAAATTTAAATACAATTTTCTACTCTATACAATGGATGATGAGCTAGCTAATGCTTAAATACATTACAAGACAACGTTGTACAAGTGTTTTAATATATTTATATGCTATTTTTACGTTACATGTTCACAGTCATTTAACAATACACTATTGCAATAGACGGAGTCATATTTGAATTGTACATCACAGATCCACAATTTAAAATCTTATAATTGTATGCTTTATTATTATTATTATTATTATTATTATTATTATTATCATCATCATCATCATCATCATCATCATCATCATCATCATCATCATCATCATCATCATTATTATTATTATTATTATTATTATTATTATTATTATTATACCACTTGTATGAGGGTTCAAAAACGAATGAGTGGAGGTTAGACTAGTGGTATTCAATCTTTTTTGCTACCGTACCTCCAAAATACATTTTGTTTACCTTCATAACCTCCCAAACTGCTTGCAGTTATAAAATAAATAACAAAAGAACTATGACTAATGTTGTTTGCAAAACAAATTATTATTATTATTATTATTATTATTATTATTATTATTATTATCATCATCATCATCATCATCATCATCATCATCATCATCATCATCATCATCATCATCATCATTATTATTATTATACCACTTGTATGAGGGTTCAAAAACGAATGAGTGGAGGTTAGACTAGTGGTATTCAATCTTTTTGCTACCGTACCCCCAAAATACATTTTGTTTACCTTCATATTCCCAAACTGCTTGCAGTTATAAAATAAATAACAAAAGAACTATGACTAATGTTGTTTGCAAAACAAATTATTATTATTATTATTATTATTATTATTATTATTATTATAATACAGTAGTTATTGATGCAATAATAATAGTAATGAATTTTATAAAATGTTATTGAAGCAAGGAAAAACAAGAGTTGATATCGTAAAAGAAAATACTGATGGTGTTCTGGTGAAAGGGGTTAAGTCATATTTTGTGCAAATGGAATTATTTCCTCAGGTGAATACATAAGTTAAATTCTACAAGTTGGTATGCAAAAAACAAAAGTATACTAGCATTTGATGTATGTTATTTGTGTAGAAAATTATTTGCAATAAGAGTCTGAAGTTTAATTTTCATTTATCTCAAAACTCATTTTTATGACTTACCTCCTTTCACCCAAACACCATCGATATGTAAACTGCAATAATTATCAAGAAATATAATGAAATAAATATGTCAGCATTTTTAGATATGCAGTCAGTGGGATGTGTATCAGTCCCAGCAATACACATATCATAGATTGAATGCCACTGGGTTAGACGGTGGGACAGTGATAGAAGAAATTATTCTTCTTTCTTCTCCAACCAGTGCATAAATGGAGCATTAAGTGCTGGAATGAAAGCAAGCATGGCCGGCTGAAAAGAAAGGTTGCAGGGTAATATAGACAAGATGGACAAACGAAAAGAAGCATTTGAAAGTGAATAATTATTTTAATGTTACAGATGAAAAGACTTTATTCACTTATTACACAGCATCTCATCTAAAATATATTTGTTTATTCCAGTATGTATTGACAGTTTTTTTTATTTCAGAATTCAAAACAACCAACGATATTGAATTTCTTTGAGGATATGTCTCCATTGGAAGATACATTGGCGGACAATGATCAAGAGGATTTGGAAGTACACGGGAAAAGAGCAAAGCTTCACACTGATGTGAAAAATATTGAAGAACAGTAAAGAAAATGTAAACAGAACTGTGCAAAATTGTGATGAAAATGAATATGAACAATATGTGATTTATTTTGTTACAAATTTTATGTAATATTGACTGCTGTATAATATAACAGAATTGCTGGAAAGCTCATTAAATCATTATTTGCGTGGTAATCAAGTCAGTTTAATAAAACAAACTGGTAAAAGTGTTGAATCTGTGATGGAACTTATGCCATTCTTATTGTTATTATTTTTTTATTTGGTTATGCAACGATGCTGTATCAACTATTAGGTTGTTTAGCATCGATGAGATTGGTGATAACGAGATGGTATTTGGCGAGATGAGGCTGAGGATTCACCATAGATTACTTGGCATTCACTTTATGGTTGGGAAAAACCTGGGAAAATGCCCAATTAGGTAATCAGCCCAAGTGGGGATCGAACCTGCGCCTGAGTCATTCTTCTTATAAATGTAATAGTTTCATATAGTGTTGTATATGTATCCTCCTCAAGCTGCTCGTCATACTGCTTTACTTTTTGCTAATGGCTGCAAAAGGGTATCTGTCAGATACAGGGGGGAGAGCCATTAATCCTTCTCATTGAAGGCTTTAAGAAACCAACCTGGACAAATACCCAATGTCCCATTCCTACCTTCCCGTGGTGCAGCTGTTAGTAAGCATAATTTTACGAGCTGAACTAAAGGGAGGGGCTGCTCATCAATTAGCACTGGTCAGCTTGATGACTGAATTTTGTATAATTTTCCTCTATTCAATACCTAATTCCCTCTTTACCCTTTCCTATCCAGTCCTCTGACTGAACTCTTACTTTCTTTGACCCCGACGGCATTAGAGCATTCGAGGCCTAGGGGTTCATTTCCCTTTCCTTCCTCCTCTTTCTACTTTTCTGTTCCTAGTGCTGACCTGCTATGGCACTAAAATCGTCCTCCAGTGGCTTAAGGAGGGAAAAATGGTGATCAACAAGATCTCCCAGCTAGGTCCAATGGATCCGTCGACCAACAGCAGGTGTGGTCCTCCCGACATTCTGGGAGTTGTGTGTGAGAATGAAGTAGCCACCAAAACGTTAAAATATGGTGTTCACTTAAATCGGCTACAACTTGCCATTTTCATCAAGAAATGGATTCGGAACACCTCAAAATCTGTGCTTCAGTGGCTGGCCATGATAATATCTTTGAAAAATATTGGAGTGCAAGAGATCAAATGACTTTATTGTCAAATGCCTGGCATTAGAAAACAACTTTTTGCTAATTCTTGCATTACTACTGTATAGTTTCGAATGTGATGATGATGTTTTCGACCAGTTAAACCCTTCTGGGCTAGCAACCCTTAGGCGTCCATTTTATATTGCTTTCAAGTCTTATACGACTTCAATATCGTCCACAAGGGAAGAGATCTTTAGGCTGTCCAAAAAAAAAAAAGTGGACTGAGAATGACTGACTGAGACTGTAATGGGTCTTGGGCCTTATACTTGTTTGGATGATGATGATGATGATGATGATGATGATGATGATGATGATGCTGCTGCTAAGGATCTTGGATTTCTTCCATTCTCCTGCGGGCATCCCAATAGTATTTGATGAACTGCGATGGTAAATCTGCATCTATTTTCTTTATTGCTTTTCAATATTAAACTAAGCTCTGATTGACTGGATGGTGTGACTTTTGGTGTTCCAAATAAGTACTTTAGTACGATTCTTGGCATCTCTCAGTGTAACTCCTACCTGGAGGATTGAGGGGCTATTTTACCTCGGAGAATTTTACATTGAGGGACTCCATGAATAAGCTTTAGAAAGTGAAAAATATAATGTGACTGCATTGGTGTTAATGCAGCTTCTGTGGGTACCTCTTTGTTACTTGTTAGCTTAAACAACAAGTTTAAGCCCATCACCACGACAAGGTGAGTACTGACATTTCTGATAATCCTACTTGTCTGTGGCGTAATAATCATGATGAAGATCTGGGACACATTCTTCTATACTGTCCATCCATAAACCACAAAAGTAGTAAATTAAAATCATCAGTACCAGATGCAGAAGACAAGCCCTGCAGTATATATTGACTACACCCCACCTCTGGCTACTAGCAACAGGCATCTATAATGAACATCGATCAAAATACCCCTCATTTCTCGTGAAAAACAACAACTGAATAGACTACAATGGACTATAGTGGATTTTATGTTGTCAGCAAACAGCTGGATACATTAAGAAGATTGATTGATTCTTTATTGCGTGGCATTGTAGCATTGTAGCAAATGTTCTTTATCCATAATGGAGATCTGATTTCTACAGAGGGTGCACTATGGATGCTGGTAGATATTAATCCAAGATGAGAGGCAAGGCAGTCATGTCTGTGGTTAAGCGAAATATAGGGACATCCTTTTTCCATGGCAAATCTGGCATGTGATTACTGTCTAGCAGAATGTTCCAAGGTTCGCCTTCATTTTTCTTCAGGGATTCCTGTTTACAAGAGGACTGGACTGTGTGTTTGATCCTGACTTGAGGCATGAAAGGAGACTGTATTATTTTGAGTTTGTATTTTCGAATATAAAGTGCGCGCAAATGCACCCCAAAATCGAAAAAAAAATAAAAAATAAAAAAATATATATATATATATTAACAGGTGCTGCTAATATTTTTAAAATAAACATATGTATTCAATTTTCGTTTTAAATTAATATGAAATGTGAAATAAAGCTTACTAGGTAATTACTATCTACAGAGTGGGTAAAAAGTATGAAACAATGCTTCTGACTTATTTCTAATTTTATGAAAAAACTATTTATACGAAAGTTGTAGGGTATCAAAGAAGCAATGGAATGGAATTTAAGTGAGGGGGGTACAGATGGCCCAGCACTGCGACCTGTTGAGATCTATTGCGCTAACCCTCAATATGGAATGAGTTGCGTGCCATAGATCCCCTACACGCACCAATCCAACCACATGACTCCCTGACAACCAGTCCCTACAGCCAAAATTTATGAAGGGTGTGCCAATGAGTCATTATTTTTTTTTTTCAAATGGCACCATGTACTTATTTCCCCATTTTTGGATTCTTCAGGTCTCAGTTCGTACAAAATCATATATATATATATATATATATATATATATATATATATTTTTTTTTTTGCCATTTATAAACTGTTGTTTTGTAAAAATTACCTCTTTTGATGACAATGTATGTGTACTGAATAAAGGGAAATTTTAATGCTTCAGTACATCAATTTGAGGAGGCTTTGGATTAAACAATTGCAAACAAAAGCTAATAGAAGCAAGTGAATAAAGCTAATAAAAAAACAATTTTTATTTGTGGGGAACTTCAAAACAGAAAGTGTACAAGAACCATTCACATACTCTTGAAGCCCTGGAAAATGAAATCAGATGAGTGATATCAGAAATTTCAGAGGTGGAGATATGAGTATTTGGGAATTTTGTAACACAATGCAATGTTTGTATCTGGAATGCTGGACATCATTTTCAACAGCTACTTTGATGAAAATTAAAAGGAAGATGTATATCAGTTTTCAACTTCATTAATTCACTCGTTACGTAACTCTTAACTAATATAGGCCTACTGTAATGAAACAATGCTCGTACGCGCTGCTACAGCTTACCGGTGAGTCGAGCAATGGATTGCGGGCAATCTGTTCCCTGACGTCCCCTGCATAGTGCGTAACTTTTCGATGCCTCTGTATTTTTCTGACGTGCTCCACTTAATTTACTTGAACTCATTTCACTTCTAAATATGTACATGTAGACCCACTGTATTAGTTTACGTTACAGTTCAAAATGTATAACTTACTTTTTTCCTTACTCTGCTTAACCTCTCCTTTTGTACGACATACCAATGCAAGTAGGCAAGGAACATTCATTTGATCGTACACTAGACATTCACAAATGCGGGCATCCCTGGTCATGGGATCGACATGATGCAGGGATCCTGCAGAGACATCACAGGACAATCACAAGACAATGGACGAACCCTAGTCCACTGCCTGCACTGGGAATCTAATTTCAAAAATCTCTGTTAGAGGTGTGATTCTGTTAGCAATATTTTAGTAATTATGTGTGCAAAAATCTTAATGATTGATTTTTTTTTAATAGTAGAAATCACATTAAGCATCTTCTATGATAATGATGAGCAAGCACTCATATCTTGGAAGATATTAATTTTAGGATTCATGTTTATTATATTTTTCCTTGTTTTGATAAATACTGGCAGGCGGGTAGCTCAGTTGGTAGAGCAGCTGGCTACGGACTGGAAGGTCTGGTGTTCGATCCCAGGTGGTGACAGGATTTTTTCTCGTTGCCAAACTTTCAGAATGGCCCCGAGGTTCACTCAGCCTCCTATAAAATTGAGTACCGGGTCTTTTCTCGGGGATAAAAAGGCGGTCAGAGCGTGGTGCCGACCACACCACCTTATTCTAGTGCCGAGGTCATGGAAAGCATGGGGCTCTACCTCCATGCCCCCCCAAGTGCCTTCATGGCATGTTACGGGGATACCTTTACCTTTTTCTTTTTTATAAATACTACCATCTCTCAAAATATTGAATTGTCGTTGTTCCTGCAATAACTCCAATGTGACATGTTTATCGATTTTCAGATTTTTGCTCTATTAAATAACTTAAATAGTAACACAGCAAATAATAAAAAGTCAATCTAGAGCCTGCACCAGCCATTGAACGAATATTGCACACTTTTATCACTGCCAATGTCGCGCTAAAAACCAATTTTCTATACTTTTATCACAACCACAACACATTTTTTTAGTAGGTTGTTTTACGACGCTTTATCAACATCTCAGGTTATTTAGCGTCTGAATGAGATGAAGATGATAATGCCGGTGAAATGAGTCCGGGGTCCAGCACCGAAAGTTACCCAGCATTTTGCTGATAATGGGTTGAGGGAAAACCCCGGAAAAAACCTCAACCAGATAACTTTTCCCGACCGGGAATCGAACCGGGCCACCTGGTTTCGTGGCCAGACGCGCTGACCGTTACTCCACAGGTGTGGACACAACACATTTAAAATCTTATTATACTATATATAGAATTATTACCACATTAACACATTTAGTATATCACGAAACATGTAAAATGTAATTATTATGAAAGTCGCCATTGCTTCTTCGAATTAGTAGTATTAGTACGATCTACTAGATGGAAACCGACACGATTGGCAGAGGCGGCAATACGTGAAAACGAAATGATACTAAATGTGAGGTATGTTACTACAGGGTGTAGTATTATGTGATAGGTTAGATTAGGTGTGTATCATGAGACAGGTTAGGTCAGGTTTGATTAGGTGTGTAGTATGAAAAAGGTTAGGTTTGGTTTGATTAGGCGTGTAGTAATATTACTATGTTGGCAACACTGAAACCCACTGTTACATTAAAGACATATGGCGGTATTCTTCGTTCACGCACAACGATTTTCGTATGTAAGTTTTTTTAAGTTGGTTATTTAACGACGCTGTATCAACTACTAGGTTATTTAGCGTTGATGAAATTTGGTGATAGCGAGATGAGGCCGAGGATTCGCCATTACCTGGCATTCACCTTACGGTTGGGGAAAACCTCGGAAAAAACCCAATCAGGTAATCAGCCCAAGCGGGGATTAAACCCGCGCCCGAGCGCAACTTCAGACCTGCAGGATAGCGCCTTAACCGAATGAGCCACGCCTGTGGCTTTTCGTATATAAGTAAAGTACGTATTTAGGGAGTGTTGGGCGGGTTTACAGCTCTCCCAGTGATCACATCAATTTCTACTAATCAGTACTATAAATACAGGGCATTTTCAAGGTATTTTTTATTTATTTATTAGTGGTTGGGACAGAAGAAAGATTCACCTAATAAAATCTCCTATCTGTAATTATATTTCTTTGTTTCGAAAATGTAAGAATTCACAGTCTCCTATGTACGGCTGCCATAGGATGAATAAATGTGTTTTTTCTTCCTATTGAAAACTTTTATATTTTGCACGTAGGAGTTATTGCAGGATCAATGACGGAATGCTTTTTTTTTTTTTAACACACTGTATAATAACAAATGCTGCTACTTCCATTATTGATCTATTTCGTTTATGACATTCCAGTTCTTTACGATTCGTGCTCTGAGCTATAGTCGAGTGTGGGTTAGAACTGTGCGTTTTCCCTTTCAGGGCTGCCCGCGCCGTGTCATTCAGAATACGTCTGACATTCCGCTCTTGATCATGTAAACAACAGGCCGAGCGCAAGCTTGCCTGACAGTACCCGCTCCTTCTCATGCCAAGCATAGTATGACCCAAGCGAGCCTAATGGGTTGTTACGAAGCCTGTGTGTCATTTGTTTAACTGTACGCAAGACAAGTTAAGGTGCGGAGACTATGTTTTGGTTAATGGAAATAGGAATGGATCTGAAGCCTGGAAAAAATTCTCGTGTGTAAATGAAAAAGAAACACTAAAACCAGAGGATGCTGCGAAATGCAATACGTGTGGGAAGATTTTAAAAGTGAAAACAGGTACTTCAAGCGTGTTGCGTCATATATGTAAAGTGGAGAGAAATGTTCAAGATGGGTCAAAGATTTTGAAAACTGACAAGGTGTGTGGAAATGTGCCCGAAAGACTTGAGACTATTTTCTACTGTGGAAGGGGAAGGATTCTTAAAGTTAGGACAGGCCTATTGTATATATTTTTTTCTCCTTAAAAATAGCATTTATTTGGGCCTATTTCAATAATTGAAGTTTTACGAGAAATAAACTTTGAAATTAACATTAAAATAAAAAGTTAATAGTTATCTTAGACACAACTTTTATTTTTATTGAGTCCAGTACTGACTGTGAAAGCTAACTACACGTAATATAATTACAAAACAGAAGAGGCACGATAAGAGCCTGCCATCCTAGGAGCAAGCTCACGTGGAACCCGCACACAACACAACACATAAACTTGCTTCTACTGTTGGGTTAAATACGTTCTTGCCGGTTCACCAGTCCAAGCAGGTCAGGCAGGCTGTATGTTGCTGTATGCACAGCTCTAATGTTGGTGCGAATCCCGCTTGGCTTAATTACTTGATCACCAGGTTCAGTTTTTCAGAGGTTTTCTCCAACTGTATCCCATAGGAAATCCTCAGCTTCATATCGCCATCACCAATTCCGGCAACTAGATAACCTAGTAGTTGATTTAGCGTCGTTAAATAACAAATTAAAATGAGAAAATAAATAATTACTTAGTTCCTTGACTGAGAATTGAACCCTATTTGGCTGGAAGAACTGTACAAAAATAAATTATATTAATAGCAAAGTAAAAAAAAAAGTATCCAAGAGAGAGAGAGAGAGATAGAGAGAGAGAGAGAGAGAGAGAGAGAGAGAGACGTGTTTCATACAAATACGTTTGCGTCAGTCAGGTCTCTAGCGCCAAGAGATGAAATTTGTGAGCTGGTTGCCAACTAATTTCAGTGGCGCCATCTCCTGCAACGCTCAGTTTGCGATATAATCAGGTCGAATGCCAGATTCATAGGCCAAAGAACCGCACTGTATAATTATTATTCATTTCATGCACCAACATTTTTCATCTGAAAATATTTAATAAAACTTACGGCGCCTCAAAGCTCAAAGTTTATGTGTGTTCATTCAACTTCTCATCTGTTTATGTTGGACTAAATTACTACATCTATGTGGAGCTGATAATGTAGGGGGCAAGCAATGGACTGTAGGATTTTGTGAATACCGCGGTTTAGAAATCGTGGGTGATTTTATGTCCGTCATAGCAATTTGTTATTTATCCGTTATTTTACAATGATTTACATGAATGTAAACGCAGTTTTATTTTTACTAGTATTTTTCTCTTAGCTCCTTATAGTTTTAGTTTTTTATTAGAGAAAGTGTTGTGATAGAACCGGTACTGCAGAACACTGATTTCTAGGGAGTCGAGAAGGATATTATAAGAGTTTTGTGCGTCCCTGGTAGTGAAAAATTGGTTTTTGGCATATGTCTGTCTGTTTGTGTACAGCGATTTCTTCTAAACAGTTTTATCGCATTTTCTTCAAACTCAGTACGGATCTATCTACAAGTCAATTTACCCGCGAAAGATAGGTGTACACATTAAATATAATAATTTTATAGAAAAATAATTAAAGAGTCTTTATTTGAAATTAAAAATGTAATGATGCTCAGAACTCTGGGAGAGTTTTGAAGTCTTTTTAAAGCTTTGTATAAAAAGGGAAGACCTATTTAGCGACAGTGATGATGTGTATGCGTTTAATAATTCTTGTTCCGTTAAATGGAGGAGGTTGCTGGAAGATCTACAACAGGCCTGTACAAACGGCGCTCATTGAGCGCGGCCGCTCCTTCGGAGCAGGAGAGCCGTCTGACAGCTCGCCGGAAAGGTACGTCGGAATGACGTAAGCCTGCTATAGGTAGAGGATAATCCACGCAACTATCTGGTGCAGTGTGTATTATCAGTAGCTATTTCACTTTGCCTAACTACGGCTACATAATGGAGGAATCTAAAAGATGGAAAAGTGATCATGAGGCAAATTCTTTCAATATTGTATGGGAAAATGATTATTTTTTCACAGCAGCTGGAGTCTATACTCTGTGCCTTATTTCCCACAAAAGTTCGAAAGAAAGAGGCAAACTAGTCCACACATACAGATACGATGATTTTGTTGGTGAAGATCGCAGTAAAAAGGTTCAGGAGTTTAAAGTTGCATTATTACGTGAGGTAGGATACGTTAGAATTTATTAATCTTCAACAATTTAAATATCTCTCTTCAGGGAAAAGGCCAGCTCATTGTTGATACGTTGAATAAATTACGAGATTTCAATCGTAAACTTACACTTTTCGTAAGTCAGTTTCGGGAAGGTAATATGGTTCACTTTCTAACGATAGAAACTGCTCGCGATGAAGCCATGTTAAACGATTATGTGCAAATATTAATTGAAAATCAAAATGAATTTAATTCTATAGTCCCGTCGCTCTTATTTCCGGCATCCAATCACGTTGCAGGTCGGCTACATTTAAACGTGTGCGTCTTGTCATTCGCTATTGATGATGTAATGAATTTCCTAAGGCTCGATAAATACTTAATATAATCGCCCGCCATTTTGGCTCTTTCGTTGGCGTTCGCAGAAATCACACGAAGACGTTATTAGCTGCTCAATTATTTGCTCAATTACAGTGCGTTTGATTTATTATCATAGGAGCTACGACATGATAATGTTTAACGGTGAAACAAATAGATTCCTCATCTGGTAGCTCGGCAACGAAAGAACAAAAATGGCGAACGATACTACCTACCTAGACTTTATAAAGCCTTAACTTCCTAAGACGTAAGCAAAAGGGAGGAGTCACACCGGAAATAACAGCGACACGACTATAGGTTCCAAGATCTTGTCTTAATTGAAAAGAAGTTTAAAGTTATCATAATAAATTCCTTCAACACCAGTTGAAACAGTATCATACGATTTATAGGTCGGCCTGGTTAGCGCAGTTGGTATAGCGCTGGCCTTCTATGCCCGAGGTTGCGGGTTCGATTCCGGGCCAGAAGCGACAGGCTCATGTCAGTAGATTTACAGAACTCCTGCAGGACAAAATTCCGGCACACCGGCGACGCTGATATAACCTCGGCAGTTGCGAGCGTCGTTAAATAAAACATAACATTTAACGATTTACAGCTCGAACTTATTGATCGTCAATGTGACTATAGGCTAAAAACCGTTTGAATAATACTACTAGCCTGGTTGAGTTTTATAAGACTAAACATTAGCAATAATATCCACGACTACACAGGCTGGCTGTGAAAATGATTGCTATGTTTGGCTCAACTTTTATATTTGTGATGAACTGTTTTCTATAATCAGCTTTAATAAAGGCAGACATCGGACATCTGTAACTGATGTTTCATTACGATGAGTACTGTTCCTTTCAGCTGCCAACAGCATCAAACCCCGTTTTGATGTACTGATAAATAAAAATATAACAAAATGATATTGTATATTTAAGTACTGTAGCTATAGAATTTCTGTTATTTCTGTAAAATAAATATTTCTTTGTTAATTAATAATAGTCCAAGATAGTTTTGTAAACACTGAACAGGAATTCATTTCATGAACACTCTTACTAGAACTTCCTTTTGTGTACATTTTGTACGAGATCACCCTTTCTTCTAGTCCTCCCTTATACTGAGCGGTCCACACCTGTGGAGTAACGGTCAGCGCGTCTGGCCGCGAAACCAGTTGGCGCCGGTTCGACTCCCGGTCGGGGCAAGTTACCTGGTTGAGGTTTTTTCCGGGGTTTACCCTCAACCCAATACGAGCAAATGCTGGGTAACTTTCGGTGCTGGACCCCGGACTCATTTACCAGCATTATATCCTTCATATCATTCAGACGCTAAATAACCTAGATGTTGATACAGCGTCGTAAAATAACCCAATAAAATAAAAATAAAAAATATATTGAGCGCAGCCAATATCTACATTTCGCGCGCAAGCTCTGACCGACTCGGAGAGCGCAAACCTTGTGCAGGCCTGATCTACAACATTTATTATCATTAGTAAAATCTCCAGTCTACTCAGGCTATGGCTTGGAAGGTCTAGGAACGACAACATACATATACAGGAGAAACGAATAAGGTATGTTAACTGCAGATAACATCGCTGACTTAGGTAGGAAACTGGGTTGGGGACAACGACACTTACCGGCGATGACGTTATTTGTGACATAGGTAGGCAGGTAGGAAGCAAAATTTAGTTGGGGGAAGACATTTTCCGGCATTTTACCCAACAATCTATAACAACGAAAACGTGGGGTAACAAATCCCATTGCTTTACGGATACAGAATGTATTTCACTTTAAAAAATCATAAGTAGCCATCTTTTAAATATCCGTGTATACTATGTATACCGATGATCAATTTACAGCAAAGCAGTGCCATCATGTGAGCAAAGTACATGTTGGGACGAACAGTCCTGCACATCGGCGGTATACGCCGATTCGACGCTACTTGCTGAAGGGGTGGGTAGACAGAGTACATGCGTGCAAGTACAGACATTTACTTTTGATATTAAAACGTGGAGACTACATGAAGTGGAAACTGCTGTACATAGTAGATTTAAGAAGAGGGTTACCAATCGGGGCTGACACTGTAAGTAAAATTTATCTATAATTTTATTTAGGTAGCATAAAAGATAAACAAGTAGGCCTAAGCGTTGTACATTTAAGCTAGTGAATATTGTTTAGTCAACTGACATCGCTGACTAGTTACATAGTTACATATTACACTAATCAGACTTCAGATGTATACAATTATTGTTATTCCTCTGACAATAAGTGAGATGTACTGCCTGATAATAGACGTACATATCAGCTATAATCTCAATCAGAGGTATAGTGAATGTAAGTTTATTTTATGAACCTCGACAAATTGTAAAAAAAAAGAAAAAAAAAAAGAGTGCGTGAGTGAATGTGAAAGGGGGTTTGTAGTTAATTCGGGCGCGCTTCCGTACAGGGACAGTGACATCTCCTCTAAGGTTAGAGCCCAGTTTAGGTGTGTGTGTGCGTGTGTATTAATCGAAAATTAGGGGCTAGAAAATATTGAGAATAGGACGCATGTTTATATGATTTTTTTTTCGATTAATACACACACACACTTAAAGGAAGCGCGCCCCGTGGTAAATATCCAGAACAACTCCTTCTGTCCTTTCGAGAAAAATACATTTCAAAAACCCCGAATTTTTGCCCCAAAAATGAAAACCAAGAAAACGTTAACATTTGGAATAAATTGAAAAAAAATCTAAAACCTCCCAATTTTCGCAAGTTAATTGAAAACACAAAAAATTCGCAAACACAAAAAAGAAAAAAAATTCAAATATAGACAACTTAAAAGTTACATTTCAATTTATAATAACGACCAACTTAACATTTCTAAGTCCACACCTGTGGAGTAACGGCTAGCGCGTCTGACCGCGAAACTAGGTGGCCCGGGTTCGATTCCCGGTCGGGCCAAGTTACCTGGTTGAGGTTTTTTCCGGGGTTTTCCCTCAACCCAATATGAGCAAATGCTTGGTAACTTTCGGTGCTGGACCCCGAACTCATTTCACAGGCATTATCACCTTCATCTCATTCAGACGCTAAATAACCTAAGCTGTTGATAAAGCGTCGTAAAATAACCTGCTAAAAAAACATTTCTAAGCAAGATTAAACAGTTTAGTAACTGTCGACCAGGCTGGCGAGTTGGTATAGTGCTGGCCTTCTATGCCCAAGGTTGCGGGTTCGATCCCAGGCCAGGTCGATGGCATTTAAGTGTGCTTAAATGCGACAGGCTCATGTCTGTAGATTTACTGGGATGTAAAAGAACTCCTGCGGGACAAAATTCCGGCACATCTGGCGACGCTGATATAACCTCTGTAGTTGCGAGCGTCGTTAAATAATAAAAAAAAAATACATTAATGAAGAGGTGAATACATTTCTCCCACTTCCATGAAAAAATAGTGCATGCGTTCACGATGATTTGGATATGTCCTCTTGGACATGAACTCTGCTAAATACCCGATATTCGTAAATACGTAAGTACGACTTATATACATCATCAGCCCACACCTGTGGAGTAACGGTTAGCGTGTCTGGCCGCGAAACCAGGTAGCCCGGGTTCAATAGGGCAAGTTACCTGGTTGAGGTGTTTTCCGGGGTTTTCCCTCAACCCAATATGAGCAAATGCTGGGTAATTTTCGGTGCTGGACCCCGGACTCATTTCACCGGCATTATCACCTTCATCTCGTTCAGACGCTAAATAACCTAAGATGTTGATAAAGCGTTATAAAATAACCTACTAAAAAACAACTAACCCACTCTAATTGTTACAGCCCTTGATCTCCTCTCACTTAACTAACCCTCAATCTAACTCACTCTAACCTTGTCACAGTCCTTGTTCTCCTATCACTTAGCTATCTCCTCATTTAACCCACTCTAACCTTGTCACATTCCTCGACCTCACGTCACTTAGCTACCTCTTCATCTAACCTAACTTTTAACTCGCAATATTTACCGAAATATACGCCACCTAATTTAAAACATAGCGCAACCCGATCCCCACGATCAGACATTAACACTAATTTACCTGCCTCCATCTTGCATTTCAACATTCCTGGTCACCGGGGTACCTCAGATGGTAGTGCGTTTGCTTGCTGGTCCGGAGTTGCGCTCGGGCGTAGGTTTGATTCCCACTCGGTCTGATTACCCGGTTTGGTTTTTCCGAGGTTTTGCCTGGATAATTTTCGACCTTATCTCGCCAAATACATCTCGCTATCACAATTCCATGGACGCTAAATAATCTAGTAGTTGATACAGCGTCGTTAAACAACCAAGTAAAAAATTTGAACGTTCTGTCTACGCACGAATATAAATAACGTCGTCTTCACTCATGAACGGTATACTGTAGATACCGTATTGTACAAATTTCTCTAGTGGATTTAAAAAAGGGCAAATAAATACATATAATGTACAGTACTTCACATTGCATCCGTGTGTAATCTTTCATTTTTATATTTCTTTTTTTACAAAATAACATAGGCTATCAGTACATCGAATACCAACACAATAAGCCGATTTTTTTCTAAACATTTGCGATTGATAAAAAAAATAGTGAAACTGTAATAAAGAAAACGCGAGTATTCTGAGAAAACGTGACCAAAAGCTGTCTTTTCTGAACAAAAGTTTAACTTATGTTCGTCGGGATTTAAATTCGTGTCTGTTCTTGAAAATCGATACACTGCTCTCAACTTAGTCCTTCAAGGACACATTTCGTCGTGTGCATGCAATAACTAGGTAACTTGATTTTTCATATTTTGTGACATCGCCTATTTACTTATTTATTGCACTAAGGAATATGTCTCGTTTTCATTTACCTATTTGTTATATTGGAAAATAGATGTCGCTGGTATCGTTCGATCAGTTACCAAGTTCTTGCATTACATTTTGTGCTATTTTTGCTATGCTATAAAAGAGGTAACTAAAAAACGCAAATTTCGAGTTACCTAGTTCTTGCATTCACACGACGATTTGATCAGGCGAGATCGGTGTTTGACTGTATCTACGTAAATTACTGTTAAACGATGCTACTTTTTTTTAGTTTTTTTTTGTTATTGAACAACGCTGTATGAATTACTAGGTTATTTTTACGTCAATGAAATTGGTAATAGTGATATGAGGCCGAGGATTCGCCATAGATTGCCTGTGATTCGTCTTACAGCTGGGAAACCCATGATAAAAACCTAATCAGGAAATCAGCCCAAGCACGAATCGAACCCATGCCCGAGAGCACACTGGATCAGCAGGAAAACTCCCCTATCTCCTGATGCTACATCTCGAAAGGTGAATAGTATCGTCCCCGAAACTAAGTCGGTGGTCGAACTCGGTTGAGTGAGACCACCATGGTAGGCATTTTAGCGCTGGTGGTCATAGAAATGTGACTGTCGTCTGAGGAAGATGGTCCGGCCGTTGTCCTATTTATCACAGTGCTGCACGTTGTGGGGTAATTTGTCAGGATCGCAGTTGGTGTGTGTTTGTGTCCGTGACACCTCGCAGGCGGGGGTCCCTTGTACAGTCCAATGCAGCAAGACAGTGGGACTCGGCGGAAATATGCTGACCGATGTGTTACTGTCCAAATCAGTTAATGGGCGTGCACGTCTTGCAATGCTCTGATCTACGAAGTTAGTCTCTCCAATGCATTACTATACCTGTAGTCTGTGTTGAAAGGAACACCTGGAGCATTTACTGTTATTTTTTTTAGTAGTTTGTGTTTAAAAGATTCGCTACGCCACAAAGTCGAATATTGCGAGTTCGATTCCCAATGTGATCGTGGATTTCTTCAATTTACCCAATCCTTCCGGCAACACTATGGCCCGGGATCGACTCAGTTTTAATAGAAATGAATACTTACTTACAAATGGCTTTTAAGAAACCCGCAGGTTCATTGCCGCCCTCACATAAGCCCGCCATCGGTCCCTATCCTGAGCAAGATTAATCCAGTCCCTACCATAACATCCCACCTCCCTCAAATTTATTTTAATATTATCCTCCCATCTACGCCTTGGCCTCCCCAAAGGTATTTTCCCCTCAGGTATTCCAACTAACAGCCTATAACAGCGTGACCGAAACTCGAACGGCAGAGAGACAGTCTAAGAAGTAAGGAGACAAGGGATAGATATATGGCATGAAAACTACAACCAGTGGTGGTTCGTGCACTAACATTGAGTTCTTCATCAACCCCGCGAATAAAAATCGAAAGCTTTGCTGCATCAGTAATGGCATTACTGTCATCAAGAACCAATTAAAAATATAATACAAATTTTCTTGCTTTTTTTAAATATTCCTCAGCGTAATTTCCTGAATTCTCTGCTGGATATTTAGTCGAGAAATGGGCAGTTTTTCAAAAGTAATTAACAACTTTCACTGGACAAATTATTTCAGCCACCTTGATCATTACGCTTTTATAAAACTCTCCTCCGTTGGAAGGCTTACGAGAACGAACCCACTAGATAGCTGGGTTTCCTTACATTTTATTTATGTCACTTTCCTCTTCATGACGATGATTAAAGGCTGATTTCAGTTCTTGGAGTTTAATAGCTCGTTTCATGACTACACTAGCACGTAATATTCAATCAGTTTCTGTATATTATTATTATTATTATTATTATTATTATTATTATTACTATTACTATTACTACTGCTGCTATTGGTAAAGCTATCAGTATTGTTATTAGTATTACTATTAGGTCTACTGTTATATTATTATTATTATTATTATTATTATTATTATTATTATTACATCAATAACTAGTAAATAACTGATAATAGTCATCAAAAGATTAAGAAAGAAATTAAAATGGAGATATGGCGTAGTAGGCCTAATTATTTTATCATTCAAGGGAAGATGTAGGCACGTATATAAGAATTATGGTAACACTTGCTGATAAATAATAATAATAATAATAATAATAATAATAATAATAATAATAATATTTATTATATGCCTGTATATTCAGCGTAATGCCCACAATGTTTCTTCTATATACTACTACTAATTGAACCGTTGAGCAAAGCAACATATTACATTTTCTCCGACAGAATAGCGAATAAATTCCTCTTCCCATTCTGTACAAATCTTCTGTTCCTGCTCGTAGAGACAGAGGGTTTGTAGAGCGACATGGTACCGACACTGCTTACCATCAGTACGTGAGCGAGGCAGAGAGCAATGTACAGGAAACTCCCCTTACCAGTATGAATGTCTTTGATTACAGGATGTAATCATGATACCGAGTTTGGTCACCGCTGCTCTATATGCATTTCTGGATTCACCCATACGTGCTACATATCCTTCCCATTTCAAACGTCTGAATTTAATGCTCCTAATTAATTATGTCAGGTTGAAGAAATCAATGCGTGCAGTTCTGCGTTGTGTAACTTTCTCCATTCGCCTGTAACTTCATCCCTCTTAGCCCTAAATATTACGTTTTTGTGAAATTAAATAATAATGTATGCTTAAATATATTTATATTCTGGCGTGAGAGACGTGGCAACGTTCAGCAGGATTCATGCAACTGATGTACTCTGCACAGCTGAGTTCAAGCTCCCTGTCCGTAGGTCTCCTACCGAGCAAATGGCAGTTCAGTACAGGTATTCGATAAACAACTTACAACTCCATTCACAGTTCAGGAATATCATAATGTTTTATGGAGAAAGTCGTCGTAATTCAAGTGGGGCAGGAAGGATATACCGCCAACGTTTACCGCAAAGCAGTTTCTCAACGATTATTAGAAACTTGGAGGCTCTTACCCCGTTTCGAAAACCACACAGCCAGAAATTTATTTCAAAATGTTACTGATTTACGAAAGCGGGAGAGATTAAAATTTTGCGTTAGAAAAAAAAAATGTCGTGTGATTTTGCGCAGTAAACCATTATTGTTTCTTTTTTGACGTACAATAAAAAAATTGGAGCGATATTGTTAAATAAAATGGAAATTTACCATAATCTTCTATTAATGAGTTTGAAAGTTTGTATTTGCTGCTCGTTTTATGTAGGCCTAAACAACAGTTGTCCTGCATTAGAACAGAGCATCTTTTTTTGTACCGGTATGTCTGATGTATTGTCCTGCCCCGAACTCTTCTTTCGTTCACTATTCCTTCCAGTGCATCCTTCAGCAGGCAGTTTCTTCTCAACCAGTGACCCAGCCAATTCCTTTTTCTCTTCCTTATCAGTTTCAGCATCATTCTTTCTTCGCCCACTCTTTCCAACACAGCATCATTTCTTATTCTGTCCACTTCACACGCTCCGTTCTTCTCCATACCCACATTTCCAATGCTTCTATTTGCTTCTCTTCACTTCGTCGTAATGTCCATGTTTCTGCCCAAATACAATGCCACACTCCACACAAATCACTTCACTTGTCTCTTCCTTAGTTATTTTTCCAGAGGTTCGCATATTATCACAAAAATAAAACTAAGTAGGGCTATCATCAAATTATCATACTTGTTCTAGAAGAAGATATACTATTTCTCTCCCACTAATTGAACAAAAGTGAATACCGAATCTGGTCTGAGGCACTGTTCTAATTTGGGCCCAATAATTATCCTCAGCTAACATTACTGCATGATTTTTGGTTTAAAAATGAAGTGTAACAATTAATTTTGGAAACTTTTGTTTAACAAAAAATTGACTTCTAAGAAAACTGTCTCCATTTATATACTAGGTCTATAATTAATCTTATTTAATTTTGTAACTCAGATCCTAGGCTTTTTATATTTTTATATTATCTTAATGTGTATATTTTTTCTTTTGCCTTTCCAAGAACAATCCCAACCATAAACTTTGGTTTTTTTCGGGAATTAATTAATTATACATTATATATACCGGTAATTTTAAATTTTTGTAAAAAGAGCTCAATGAACTTATTGTTATTATCACAGTTGATTAAAATGGAATCTATTCATAAAATTTAAGCAATTAATTTGTAATCGGAATAAGTAAACAGACTAATACATGCTCCATTGAAATATTGTGTATTACTAAAATTTTTCGTCATATACTATACATGTGAAGAATGGGATACATGATTCGATTTCCTATAAAAAAAATAACCCTAATAGAAGATACCGAAAACTGCGTTAGCTGAATTATTGAAGCATTTGAAGATTCAAGCAATTTCAATTATTGCTCATACGTTGAATCAACGTAACTAGTTCGGTATTCGGAGTAATATCGATATACGTGGCGCTTGGTGTGGAACTGAATCTGCATTCCAACTCAGAACAAGTTGGAATGCGCTGAGCCCAGAGAGTGTACCGGCTGAGGGAGAAATCATGACATTCCCGCTCTGCGGGAACGATGGAACCGCCGCGCCGACCCGCTGTGCCATCAAACGTCTCTTGCATTCCCTTCCAGGTATATTAATAGCTGTATCAATGTGACATCAACCTGAAGGCCCCGTGCGATATGGGCTCTCACTCCCAACCAGCGCAGTGCCCGCGGTCGATTTCGTGCGTCTCTCTTTGTACACAACTTATTAATCATAATATTTATCATTCGCTTCAAGGATTAGGATCCTAGTCCGCCCTATCGTGATAATTACGACTCCTTTGTCATGTGGTCAGCGTAATTCAAGAACACTTTTTGCGACAACACCTGACAGACCAGGGACACATTCTCAATCCATGTGTATGTACGATGAAAGAGTAATGGAACGGAGAAAAATTTTCTCCGGCGCCGGGATTTGAACCCGGGTTTTCAGCTCTACGTGCTGACGCTTTATCCACTAAGCCACACCGGATTCCACCCCGGCGTCGGAAGAATCGTCTCAGTTTTAAGTTCCAACTCTTGGGTTCCCTCTAGTGGCCGCCCTCTGCACTACGTCATAGATATCTATGAACCTAGGACCGAAGTCCACATATGTGCTGAGATGCACTCGTAATGAGTGACTAGTTGGCCGGAGTGCACCTCAGCACATATGTGGACTTCGGTCCTATGTTCATAGATATTTATGACGTAGTGCAGAGGGCGGCCACTAGAGGGAACCCAAGAGTTGGAACTTAAAACTGAGACGATTCTTCCGACGCCGGGGTGGAATCCGGTGTGGCTTAGTGGATAAAGCGTCAGCACGTAGAGCTGAAAACCCGGGTTCAAATCCCGGCGCCAGAGAGAATTTTTCTCCGTTCCATTACTCTTTCATCGTATGATGACGCAGAATATCTGCACGGAAATATCATATGTACTTCGGTACATTATAATAATATACATGTGTATGTAGCTAAATTTCTGCAGTGCTTGGAAAAAGTGACATAAGTCAGTTTCCACAAACTTTTTTGATAATTTATTGACAACTTACACTGGTTTATGTCGATTTGATTTTTTTTCTGTATGAATTATTGTAATGGGAGAAATACTTATGTCTCTTTTCCCAAGCGAGCAGATGTTCCGTAAGTTGTCAATAAATTATCAAAAAAGGTTTGTGGAAACTGACTTGTGTCACTTTTCCCAAGCACTGCAGATTTGTAATTTCATAATATGAAGGAGTTTACATGACATTTGATTTTCGCTTTCTATCTCGTTGCTAAAAAAATTAAAGCTTGACCATTCACTTTACATGACTGTTTGTATTTGCATTACAATTTTGTTATTTGCACGATATTTATTCTTTATTTATTGTCAGTTAGGGGATAAAAGTCTTTTGACTTGTACCTACTAGAGCGGAAATAAATAATAAATATATTTGCTGTAAATTTCAGGGTTAGAATATTGATTTCATAATTAGGGATTCCCAGTGACTAACAATTGAGGGGTTGGCTGGAAGAAGGGCGTAATTCGAATTACGGGGTTTATCCGTTTACGGGATATTATTGAATTGCGTCCGTCTTCCATCTCGAGGACCGGCGAAGGTACTGCAAGGGTGTTCGCGTTGTCTGATGAATGTTCTGATCTATCCTATCTTTCGCCTAATGAAAGCGAATATAACATTTCTGATGTTGAAAGTATCAGTGAAAATGAATTACATATGGAAAGGTAGAAAACGGAAACTGTTTAACAAACTATGAAAGAATTATCTAATAAGCGACGACGAAATTACGGCAAAGCTTACACAAGTAGTTCAGGAAAAATGGTGAAAGAAATACAGTATTACTATTTATTTTTGTTAATGGAGAATGAATATAAGGTACTAATAATATAGGCGTATGAAGTGCTATAAAATGTTAGATCCAGGCTACCAGTCAGTCATTTAGGAACGACCATATTTCTGACAGGTTAGTAGCAAAACATTTAAGCCAGTTGCTGCCAGAAAAAATATGAGATATCTACAGAGGAACAAGCCATTTTCCATTGAGGATTTTGGGAAACTGGAATCAAAAACCAACAGGATACATTTCTTATGGGTTATTTGAAGAGGAGGACCATTAAGCAACGTCAAACAACTGTAAAACCACAGCACAGAGAATGTTCTTGGGTATACAGTATCATGACTGAGAAGAATTTTTATGCAAGACCTTTGTTCTGTCATTGTTTAAAATATCTAAGAAACGACTGATAACTGTGCAAAATATAGTGAAACTAGGAGATACTGTAATGACAGATATGAGAGGCAAACACCCAATAGGCCTCACAAAATTCTAGATGTTGTTTATGTTAGGTTATTAGATCACTTAAAGTTGGATAGTGTTAGTAAGCCTATATTCTAGGTATTAGTTAAAATGATAACGTGAAATAAGTGGGATTAATTATGTTTAATTTTCTGATATATATATATATATATATATATATATATATATATATATATATATATATATGTAGAACTTACATTGTAATTATTTTCATTATTGAAGTATAGACCTATATCTAGCCTTTCCTATAGAAATATAGAAAAGTTAACAATATTGCAGTATTTTCAACCCTCTTCTATGGAAGAAGGGCGTAATTAAAAAAAAATGAGAGGTTCGTTCTCGTACAATATTTAAACATTAACCACGGAACTCATTGTAATCACAAGAGAACGTATTACCCTATGAATAGTGTCATATTCCAGCAAGAGATGCAGGGTACAGATAGTTTTTGTTGGTTATCTCAAAACTATGTTTTCTGAGATATACCCTTCTACCAGCTAACCCCTCAATTGTTAATTCGTTTCGGGAGAAAAGTTAATTGGTCTTAAATAACATGTCAGTAACTTGCCCAAAGTTTTACTTTACCATTATTGTTATTATTATTATTGTTATTATTATTATTATTATTTATTTGTAGAAGTCATTTTCCCGTAATAAAGAATTATTCTTATTACGTACGGATAGTCTGTTGAGAATTTGATGTTTTGTAGAATAACTTTACAACATATTTAATTAATTTGAAAGATTTCGTTGAATAAAGATCGCATAACTTTACAACATATTATTTAATTAATGTGAAAGTTTTTCGTTGAATGAAGAGACCCACGAGTATCAGTTTATTAATGGCTTTATAGCTGATCATTGCTTGCTATTATTGTAAGATTACAAATTATATATATAAAATAAATGTTTGTATAGGTTTTTATGTGTGATTTAAAGACTACAAAATGCCAGGTTGTGCCGTTTTGCCAGGAAAACCAAAGGTAGCGAATACTTCCAGTTAATAAAATGCTGATACTAATAGCAGCTGCCATTTAATTAATACACTTGTTAAATAACCAAATGCAGTATCTTCTGCAGAATCTTAAACATTTAAGTTGTCAATGATACTTATTTACCGCACTTTTAAATTACTGCATAAACTTTTCCTACTCAACTGATTTGTTTATGCTTGCAAATTGAATGAATCCACTTACTCTGTATTGTACAATGTGATCGGAAAGTAACTCCCTATTGGAAATCGCTGATAAATGTTATATATACGAATCCAAGAATCTCCATTCGAGGTTTACAGTCTTCCGCCGATAGTTCTTAACAGTAATGCGGCTTCCAAAGACGAAAATTTAATTCCTTCTTTAAAACATTTCGGAACGTGTAGCGGGTAAAATCATTTTCACGAGTGGCCTGTCTTGTCGACTTTTGGGGGCTTCTGGTGAACATCCCGTGCCAATTGCACATATTTTTCCCCTGACCTGGATGACGATCACTTCTGTGTGTATCTATCACAGATCCTGTGTTCATGAGTTTGCAATGGCAATTTGATATTGATATTGATATTTAGGGCTAGGATTTTGATGACCTATAAATCATGAAAAAATGTCCTAAAAACAATGCACTTATGACCTTAAAATCTAAAAAAAAAATGCTCTTAAAATGCCCTAAAATTGTTCTTACATAAATGGCTTAGTAGGAAAAGAGGTTTTTTACTACTCGTACTTCATATTTAATAATAATAATAATAAAAATAATAATAATAATAATAATAATTTATTTATTTAATCTGGCAGAGCTAAGGCCAGTAGGCCTTCTCTTCCGCCCAGCCACACTCTAATTCTAATTGAATACAATTGCTTACATAGTTATTACATTACAGTAATATCTAGACCATAACACAACATGAAAGTAAATAATGAAAGTTGGATAAGTAATGTTAGTGTGACAATAATAAACATTGGTAAGAAATAGTAGTAGTAATAATAATAATAATAATAATAATAGTAATAATAATAATAGTAATAATAATAATAATAATAATAATAATAATAATAATGAGATAATTTAGATACTTATCTGTGATATATATAACCATTAAACATTGAGAAACCTGTTATTGTTAACAAGAATTGTTAGAAAAATATTTCGTTAGCCTATTCTTAGTAATTAAATTATATTCTAGTACTAACATTTAAGTTTATTTAATTTTACATAATTTTTTCTAAGTGGTGCACTTTCATTAATTATTATACCTGATGTAGTTTCCATGTAGTCCATCACAAGGCCACTCTTATCCGGAATTTGCAGGTATAGAGGAGTCTATATTGAAGGGGTGGTTGGAGTATACTACGTTAAAATGGAAATATTTGTGTAGAAAAACTACTAAAATATTATAAAAAATAATGGGTATTAGCCACCAACATAGCTTGGTCGGTTAAGGCGCTTGCCTGCCGATCCGGAGTTGCGCTCGGTCGCGGGTTCGATTTCCGCTTGCATTGATTATCTAGTTGGGTTTTTTCCGAGGTTTTTCCCAACCGTAAGACAAATGTCAGGTAATCTATGGCGAATCCTCGGCCTCATCTCGTCAAATATCACATCGCTACCACCAATTCCATCGACGCTAAATAATCTCGTAGTTGATACAGTGAAATAACCAAGTAAAAAAAAAATAATGGGTATTAATGGACAAAATATGTAGACAAAATATCAAAGGAAATAAACATTTTATATTAATAATGAGGATTTATGGCCAAAATTAAATGAAAATAGCTAAAAAATGTCCAAATAAAACAAAATATGCTTTTATGAGTTGAAACAGGCAAAAAATGCAAAAAAATGCCCTAACAAATGTGTCTTAAACATTAAGTTTATCACATAACATATAAATACTAAAGCAGCTATGTTTCTGGCTTACTAGAAAAAAGATGCAATTTCATCAAAATCCTAGCCCTATTGATATTATACTGTAATACGAGGCCCCTGAAATGTCCTCTACCATCTCTGCAGCTGTACAACGTAACGCCAGAGTTCACAACAGCGGGCGGCCAGCTGAGCTCTTTCCTGCAGTGTCATGCGATGCGCGGATGCACCATTATGGGCCCCTTTCTGGTACTGATTGTAAAGAAAACATTCTGCAAGTTTCATGAGAGTATATTAATATACTGTAGCCTATACAACATTTAATAACGATTTCCAGTAGTGTTACTTTCCTCCCGTCCACCCTGCACGTGAGATCTGTAGGCAAGAATAAATGAAACAATGACTTAAGGGACTAGACACTAACGAACCTCATAGTTCTGTAAATACAAATGCGTTAGAAAATGATTGACAACAATACTGGAAATCAACGACTGTAGTCGTAATCGTTAGGAGAATGTAGTGTATGTCACAGAACAATAATAATTAAAGACCTAACTGTTCAAAGAGGCAAAGTACCAATTTTTCAAATTTCATTTTATTCAGTCCAAGGAAGGTATAGCCATATGAACATACCATACTAAATGTGCTCTGTCGCTGCTCAACTGTGACTCATTGGTGCACCGATTGCATGGAAGTTTATTGCACGTATGAGCCCTACAT
This sequence comes from Periplaneta americana, assembly GCF_040183065.1. Lineage (NCBI taxonomy): Eukaryota > Metazoa > Arthropoda > Insecta > Blattodea > Blattidae > Periplaneta > Periplaneta americana. The sequence continues at coordinate 59,068,673 of NC_091132.1, forward strand.
GCGACTTTTTCGCTTCCAAAACAAAACAATACTGTCTTGTAAAAGTTATCATTATTTTAGACTTCACATAGAAACTATAATGGATTCGTCTATATTTAAAATTTAGAGTACCCAACTTCCCTTGTATAAGTGAACTCATTTAGCTTGCACTTGCACGACTGATTATCTTATCAGTGTATGGCGTCATAATCATAATTTGGAAACTGCTTCTATTGGCTGATGTAATACAGTGTAACAAAAGCGATGGCCCTGTCCCTATAATCAAATTAGTAGGACTTCTTACAATCTTAAACAGAAGTGTTACACCTTTTTCTCCGTTTGCATGTCGAAGATAGTTGCAAATCAAACTTTCAGTCATAACTCCCTGTAAAGTTGATTTGAATAATTTCGACGGAAAATTTGTTCCGGGGCCGGGTATCGAACCCGGGACCTTTGGTTAAACGTACCAACGCTCTACCAACTGAGCTACCCGGGAACTCTACCAGACATCGATCCAATTTTTCCCTCTATATCCACAGACCTCAAAGTGGGCTGACAACCGTCAAGCAACCAACATTGAGTGCACACTAACTCTGTGTGACTTAAATTGTGGTTTTCTGTTAAAGAACAGTGACGTGTATTATGCAAATCAAGCTTTCAGGTATAACTTCCTGTAAAGTTGATGTGAATAATTTCGAGGGAAAATTTGTTCCGGGGACGGTATCGAACCCGGGATCTTTGGTTAAACGTACCAACGCTGTACCAACTGAGCTACCCGGGAACTCTACCAGACACCGATTCAATTTTTCCCTCTATATCCACAGACCTCAAAGTGGGCTGACAACCGTCAAGCAACCAACATTGAGTGCACACTAACTCTGTGTGACTTAAATTGTGGTTTTCTGTTAACGAACAGTGACGTGTATTATGCAAATCAAGCTTTCAGGTATAACTTCCTGTAAAGTTGATTTGAATAATTTCGAGGGAAAAATTGTTCCGAGGCCGGGTGTCTGGTAGAGTTCCCGGATAGCTCAGTTGGTAGAGCGTTGGTAGGTTTAATCAAAGATCCCCAGTTCGATACCCGGCCCCGGAACAACTTTTCCCTCGAAATTATTCGAATATAGATGTATGAACGTGGCGACTCGGGTTCGATCCTTGTCTGGATTATGAAGAAATTTGTGGTGGACAAAGCTGGCGCGAGAGGTTTTTGTCGAAGTTGTCCCGTTTCCGTTCACCATTATTATCTCCATTACACTAGTACTCCGCAATCGCCGTCAATCTGCGAGGTCCCGAGCCATGTCTCCAAAGAAAATAAAAATGACCGAAAGTTGTAATAAAGATTATTATTATTATTATTATTATTATTATTATTATTAATATAGATGTTTGATGTCAAAATTATATTTTTGCTATCAGTTTACTTTCGTCTTATTTCATTTTCTTCGGTTTAAAAGAGAGGAAGTTTTGTGTTCCATAGTCATGGGGGGCAGGACACAGTTGCAGCAAGTGGCGAGTGTACCGTACGCCTTATGTTGCATTCTGTTTGTATAAAGATGGATGATGATCATTTATAACATGACGCAGCAGCATAGTGACCACAGCACCGTAACATCTAAATTGCTAACCCCAAAACAACCACAAGGCATGTGTAATATATAAGCTGCGATACTTTGTTTGATGCTGTGAGACCTACTGGACTCGGTTTGGTCACGTTCGATTAGATTCCCGCTGTTAAGATAGTGGGCGAGACATTTCGATACATTTCGATATGGTTGTATTTGGGTCGCCCTCATCTTGTTTCGGAGGATGGCGTTGGATATATTTGAAAATAAACATTGACCAAATACTGCTGGTTTCAAGGGATTTAGAATTTCCATTGCATAGAGTAGCGTGAATTGTCTGGTCTATTGTTGATGACCGTAAACTTAGTTTCATATGTCAACGAGTATAACAAGAGAAGTTATGTCGACACCACCCTTGAAAAGTCGTATGAGAGTATAATATTGTCAAGTTGATATTAATTCAGGGTTGCCAGACGTTCTGGATTTCCCAGGATTGTTCTGGATTTTTAATGTTGTGTCCTGGATTGAATTACATTTGTCCCGGAATATAAAAAGAAATGCTCATTTCTATAAATTGTTTTTAAAATTCCTTCCTCATTTTTTCAAGACCCTGTTCAATCTATGTTCAATGACGCCGTCAATGTTACTGACGCCTTCTATCAAGTTGTATTGAAATAAAAACGATAATACTATAGGCCTACTGTAGTATGTAATGGGTATTATACTTACTTACAAATGGTTTTTAAGGAACCCGCAGGTTCATTTCCGCCCTCACATTAGCCCGCCATCGGTCCCTATCCTGTGCAAGATTAAGCCAGTCTCTATCATCATATCCCATCTCACTCAAATCCATTTTAATATTATCCTCCCATCTACGTCTCGGCCTCTCCAAAGGTCTTTTTCCCTCCGGTCTCCCAACTAACACTCTATATGGATTTGTGGATTCGCCCATACGTGCTACATGTCCTGCCTATCTCAAACGTCTGGATTTAATGTTTTTAATTATGTCAGGCGAAGAAAACAATGCGTGCAGTTCTGCATTGTGTAACTTTCTCCATTATCCTGTAACGTCATCTCTCTTAGCTCCAGATATTTTCCTAACAACCTTATTCGCAAATACCCTTAATCTTTGTTCCTCTCTCAAAGTGAGAGTCCAAGTTTCACTACCATACAGAACAACCGGTAATACTCGTATATCTGTTTTATAAATTCTAACTTTCAGATATTTTGACTGCAGACTAGATGACAAAAGCTTCTCAACCGAATAATACGCATTTCCTATATTTATTTTACATTTAATTTCCTCCCGAGTGCCATTTATATTTGAAGAGTCCACTGCAAGAATGATGGATGTCACTTTCTTGTCGAAAATGAACCAAGACTATAGCTTAAGACATATAGAATGTACATAGAGAGTTACATGGCGTTAACACTGATAGTCATTGTCCATTAATGATCGGAAAATCTCAGTTAAGCTTTGAGCGCTAAGCATTTCAAACTTTCAATTGCTTCTCCTGCAAAATGTATTCCAAATGACATCCATCATTCTTGCAGTGGACTCTTCATTTGTTACTGTTGCTCCAAGATATTTGAATAATAATAATAATAATAATAATAATAATAATAATAATAATAATAATAATAATAATAATAATAATTTCTTTATAACATTTCCAGTTAACGGATGTGGAATATGAATTATTATTATCATTATTAGTTCTTTCGCTTGTTCCATGGAATCTATGTATGTATCAACTTATAAATGTAATGAACATTGTGAAATCAAAATACAGGATACGTATATTGTACAAGAACTTTTTGGCACAATTACGTATTGTTGTATCAGATATAACACAAAATTTTCAAGTTATTTTTACTGGAGTCGATAAAGATTAGGGAAGAATAATGGTTAAACACAATTATTATTTATTATTAAAAACATACTATATAAACCAAGTTATTTACAGTGAATTATTGATTGAATTGATATAGGAACGACGTAATTAATAAAATTAGTTAATAACAGTTCATCAGTATATAAAATGCTACAAAAAGCATTATACAATGACTCATTGAAGAGCGTAACATGCATTATACTAGGTAGAGTCAGAAAGTACCCGAACTTCGGGTGGCAACGCCATGCTCTGCAGGCAACTTCTCTGCCTTGACCGTGTGGTATGTGGCCTACTCTCCAGGCGTACAGACTCAGTGTGCAGACCGATCAAAGGGGAAAGTAATGCTTGAAGTGTTCTTCGATATCCATTTCTCGTACATTTCTAGTTTATTCCTGAGGGTCGAACTGTCAGTAAGAAGGCGTATGTTGCAATTCTTCGGCGTCTTCGTGATGCAGTTCGACGAAGAAGACCCAACTTGTGGCAAGGACAGAACTGAGTTCTTATTCATGACAATACCCTAGCACATCGGTCGTTCTTGGTGAGCAAATTCCTCACACAACACAAAATACATGTTCATCCACAGCCACCATATTCTCCAGCAGATTTCTACTTATTTCCAAAGATCAAATCACTATTCAAGGGACAGCGGATTGCGTCAGCCGAAAAGGTGAAAATTCATGCGACTCATGCTCTGCGGGAAGTGACCAAAGATGGGCTGCAGAAATGTTTCGAGAAGTGGTATGGACGCTGGCAGAAGTGTGTCACTACACAGGGGGCGTACTTTGAAGGCGGTGTTGTGTAAATAGTTACATGTCATCTGCAACAAAATCTTATACACATGTTCGCTTACTTTTTGACTCTACTGGTATTTTTCAAACAAATGTTGATTGTGTTACATTTTAAAAAGTAATGTATGTATGTATGTATGTATGTATGTATGTATGTATGTATGTATGTATGTATGTATGTATGTATGTATGTATGTATGTATGTATGTATGTATGTATGTATGGATGTATGGATGTATGTATGTATGTATGTATGTATGTATGTATGTATGTATGTATGTATGTATGTATGTATGGATGTATGTATGTATGTATGTATGTATGTATGCATGCATGTGTGTATGTGTGTACTTATGTATGTATGTATGTATGTAATGCTCAACCAGATTGATTCAACATCATTTGGTTTCTGACAGATCAGTACAACGTCCCCATAGAGGATTTAAAATTTACAAGTTTTTTACAAACATTTATGTATGTATGTATGTATGTATGTATGTATGTATGTATGTAATGCTCAACCAGATTGATTCAACATCATTTGGTTTCTGACAGATCAGTACAAAGTCCCCATAGAGGATTTAAAATTTACAAGTTTTTTACAAACATTTAAATGTTCCCAATTCATAATAGAATTTTCCTCGTTACAAATGATACATTGAGGTGAAGGTAAAATACCCAGTTTATATAACTTAAATATTCCGTCAGGCAGTCGTGTCCTGTGTTAATCCTTATGGCAGCTACAATCTCTTTACGGGTGTGATCAGGAAGTATCTCTGACTTGTCAACAAGACCAGCCCATTTCACTTCTTATTTGAAGATCTGAGAGAAATTCATTCTTAAATGAGCGGTTATTCAATCGTTTCAAGTTGTGGTACGAAAGTTGGGAGCTCATCCGTAACGAAACTATGTAAGTAACTATGTGGAACTATGTCAAGGAGTAATTTTATGCAAATGCAGTATAGCTTATGTTATTGAGGTTGATAATTCGACAAATAAATAGCCATTGGTATCAATCAGCTCAATGACGTAATCCACCACTGCCTCACTTGTGATCAGTATCGGCTAACTCTCCATCCCCACTCCTCGAATCTAGAGTCGTGTATTGCGGGCTGGATTCAGCAGTGATTCGGCGTTATCTATTGCTTTGGACACGCCTGCTCTAAGCTGTCAAAGCAGTCCTCTAACTACATACCTACTGTTCTTAATGATATTAAAATTACAATTTGTGTAACTTGAAATGTATTGCATGTACTAATTTTCCTTTCCCGAAGAAGTAATTACTGGAATTGTTCCGGCATCACTAGCAAACCCTCAACGTTTCCGTTCTGTGGTTAACTCATAACGATGCCAATTTCAGAAATTGGCCCTTGAAATACTTTATTACGTACTGTCATGGCCAAACACACTTCACTTCGTGTTTTATCCAGCTTTTTTTTTTCATCAGTTTTTCCCCACCTCTCTACCCACTAGAAGTCCGCCTGTCAAACAAACTGGATGAAGATATCGGACAATGGAATATGCAAAATCGAACACTTGTGGCTGTCAAATTCAGGACACTTCTGCGGCGCGACGAGGTGCCTCGTCTAATAAATACTCGCTTTTCTGTCAATTCAGAAGTGCAGTTCGACTCGGGAGAATGTTGTCCAGTTCAGGAGCGAGAATGCTCAAGAACAACGATTCTCCGTCAGCGTGAAGTTTGAACAAATACTGATGACGCATTAATACTAAATACTACAGTGAATTGTTCGGTCTCCGATGTATTTTAGGCTCTCTTAAGAACATAAGGCGCTCATCTGTTAATTTGCTCTAAACAGTCGCATGTATTAAATTTAATTGTCAAATTTTGACTACATAGTCGGTTTTTTTTAGCGAATGAAAAATGCTGTAAGTGACGCTTTTGACGGAAAAGGTTGTAATTTGAGGTTTTCGGGTTCTCCCGTTTCCCAATGTTAAGCATCATCATAATTCCCTCAGAGTTTCATTCTCTCAACATTCCATAGCATTCCCTGGCCGCTAGCTGGTGATGCGTGGAGGGGGCTGGTCAAGAGACGAGATGACTTGCCTGCTTCAAAACTGAGATAAACAGAGAACCTTAGCGTAGCCAGCTGGCGTAGGTTGGGAATGTGCCTAGCTGGAGTTAGTATAAAATATTTATAAATTCGCATTGCTGGGTCGTAGTGACCATCGTCAACTAGTATCCTATCATTATCAATAAGGCGAATATGTTCTGATCACACATCAGCTACCAATAATTCATTTATCAAAAACTATACGCGTTGCAGTGAACGAAAACATACATTCTGAGTTAATATTTGAGGTGAAAAATTCGCTCTGCGCCGGGGATCGAAGCCGGGTCCTTGGTTCTACGTACCAAGCGCTCTGACCACTGAGCTACGCCGAATTCAATCCACAGCACCGGATCGAATTCTCCTCCTTCAATGTTTCTCTTTTTCTCCTCAAATATTAATTGTCAATATTACAAATATTATTCTATATGAGGAATTAATAAATCTATAATATTCTCATAGCTAGCAGTGCATATGTCTTTACAGATTACTGTGCACTTAACTGCGGAATCCCGGCCAAATAAGTCGCTCAGCTGAGTGCGCTCCTAGTACAATGGCAGTTGACATTGGACATATACGTTAACATATATACCTAACTTGGAGTCAGGCCATAAAGGGAAAAATTGAAGGAGGAGAATTCGATCCGGTGCTGTGGATTGAATTCGGCGTAGCTCAGTGGTCAGAGCGCTTGGTACGTAGAACCAAGGACCCGGCTTCGATCCCCGGCGCCGGAGCGAATTTTTCTCCTCAAATATTAATTGTCAATATTACAGATATTATTCTGTATTTAATAAATCTATAATATATACATTTTGAGGTTATGAAATGCAAATATTTTACGAACGTCACATACATTTTTTTTAAACTGAGAGATTGTTCTTTCTACGTCACATGACATTACAGGGACATATTTATAATACATTACATCAAAACACAGACCACCATTTCACATAAATCACAGTACGTTTCCATTTCTCATGCTGAAAAATAGTCCTTCCGAAATTCGAATATAACCAACTGTAACGTAGATCTTGCTGGAGGTATTCTTTTGAGAGAAAGAAAATAAAGAAGAAATAAATATTTTATATTTTACAAATTAAGTTAAATTAATTTAGGCTCTAGCGACATTGGAATGAGACAAACTTGTGTTCAGGAACGAACCCACTTGAGAAAATTATTTAAAAATATAGATCAAAATTAAACACAATATAACATAGATTGATAAATTCAAATAATATTAACACAAAAGTCTGAATGGAAATTCAACTTACTCAGTATTAGAATCAGATCACAATGTAGTCGTAACTTGGTGTTTTACATAAACATCATTGGCGATGTATTGTAGGCCTACTATGATTCATAGTCTATGCGTACCTGTTTGCAATTCTATCCTGTTTATGAATCCACATGACGTAATAGATGTGCCAGAAGAAACTACTCGATCCGCTGTACGTTTGGGAACATAAATTCGTTGCATGATTATAATGTTTTATATACGAATCGTAAATCTCAACTAAACAGTCGAGGCATTGAAATTTACCCTTATTCATAATAAGCAAATAGCATTGTTTCCATTTTTCTTGGAAATTAAAACGAAACCTACAATTTAATCGCCAAATTCCACCACTCTACACAGCCCTGATTAGAATGCTATGGTACTGAGTTCAACCTCTGCTTACTGTATGTACAGTAGTGGCAAAAAAACCGACCTTTGTACTGATTTCAGGGCCTTGTTCACTCCAGAGCACGATAGACTAGTAACTAAGACTTTCGTTGTTCGAATCCTGCCTGGGAAGGAAACTTTTTTTTTGTTCCTTATTCAAATTTATTCTCAATACTTTTCTATTGCTGGTAAAATTCATGTTCTGGGAATAATAATTAATTAAGTAGTAAAATATCGCTGCAATCGAAAAGTATTGGGAATAAATTTGAATAAGGAACAAAAAAAAGTTTCCTTCCCAGGCAGGATTCGAACAACGAAAGTCTTAGTTACCACCAGAGTGCTGCATTGGAGTTAAATCGCTCGCTTGAACTCGGTCGAGTGACGCATCCTCGAGTGAGATACGATCGGTCGTGATACGCTCGTAATAAATACAAGGTCATCTCACCGACATGTCTTATCTTGTATGGAAGGCGACAGATAAAATACACATATGTTTTGCTCACACGGTAAAAATAAGGCTTTATTTTCTGCATTTATGACAAACGTTTAACGGAACAGTCACTGGAACGTACCAAAACAGGAACATGAAGTTATAAATAAAATAGTATGAAAAATTCGATATACAGTTATTATTGCTAATTAATAATTATTCAATATTTGATTTACCACATATATAATATGATAGGCCCATACATAGTGTTCCGCCTATATACTGCGACAATCTAGAAACGTTTTACAAAATATTATTGATATAGCAGTAGATTAATAACAATATTAGTACAGAGATAACGTCACAGAAAATATAATAAAACGAATAATCATGCTGCAAACTGTTACAGACGCAAAGATTGATTGATACACTAATTATTAGAGATTATTATTATTATTATTATTATTATTATTATTATTATTACTAGAAAACTTGATACAGTTCTTGCATTATCGTGATTGTGTTCTCCGTTTATAATAATTACATTTACATCCAATAACATCTATCAGATGTGGCAAAAACAAAATCATTCCTGTGTGGGGGGGGGGGAAATACCTACAATATTTATATTACATTTTAAATGAAGTTTTGTAGTTGTACTATGGAGAGGTTAGTTAAACACTGCAAAGTTTTGAAATGATAAACATCTATGATGTTACTACACAGTTCATCACTGTAACAAGAACGAATGTCTAACGCTCGGCTTATACCGTTCGAGGATTTATCGCTCGTGACAATTTTACCCATCATGCATGTGCGCTACCTATCGGATTATGCTATGAACTACTTGGCGCTCGAGCGAAAACGTCCGATGCAGACCCCTGGTTACCACTCTATCGTGCTCTGGAGTGAACAAGGCTCTGAAATCAGGCTCGGTCCGGTTTTTTTTTGCCACTACTGTACACGCAGACTGGTAGAATATTTGTGGAGGGAGAAATGAAGGGGTGGTATATACAGTGCCAGCGTGGGAACATTGTGTCCATCCCTGACTTAGTAGTTGATATAGCGTCATTAAATAATCAATTAAAAAGCAACATTTTTTAGAAGTGGTAGTTTTTCCCTTGGTTTTTATCCCCTGGAATATGGCGCCATCTTTCCGTAGCCTTCCATTTTACGACTCATTGAAGAAGCAGAACATGTCAAGGCGTAATACGCAGTACTTGAACTAGAAATAGAAATCACGTAACTTAAAACCTATTGTTTGACCAGGATTGCTGAGTGGTGATCAAATTTGTACGCACCCGTTCAGACCCGCTCTGTATTCTTGCTTTGTACTAAGTACTCTCCCTGTCGGGAGTTCATTTCGAGACGGAAGAAATCCGTGAGGCTGACATCTGACAATGAGGACGTGGTGTGAGTTGCTGCCGATTCTTTCTCTCATTGATCCTTGTAACACGGTCGGACCCCGACAAATTGTCAGCCTTTGTGTTCGTAATGCACTCAGTCACGCTTTGTCACCCACATGCTTGTATTTACGGGAGGACGCAACATTCGGGTCTCCCCAGCTCTCTGCGCCCATTGTGCAACACAACGCGACATTTTTTTGTCTCCATTTCCTTTCACCAGCTGCCGATGTCGTGCAAGACTCTTTATTACGAACTATCAGAGGCCCCAACTGCCTGATTGATGTTTTGTGATGTGTACTTTTCCGTTAGACTGGCGATTGTTGTTAGGAAATGTGATCTTCCTCGCTGACAATCTCAGCTCAAATTGATTTCTAATGGACTTGGTAACTGCGACATAATGGCCCTTCCGAAGTAAATGAAAATGTTGGGAAAATATTTAACAGGAGCTGCACCTAATGTCTGCAAATGATTGGAATGTAAGACAGCTAAACGTCATTCACGTTCATTCTGTCGGTTATTTAATAGTCCTGCGTCTGGTTCCTGGGTGTCCAAACGCCTATAGAACCAGGAGATGTTGCACGTCAAGCATGCTCTGTTAAGGACCATAACTTTCCATATAAGATAGGAAAAAACGACTTTAAAGAATATGCGGTGCGGGTTGCTTACGCCAGGGGTTACGTCGTACGAGTTTATTGAACATCTATGTTTCCTAAAGCTTCCGAGCAAAACGCAACAGTGTAGGTAGGTCTATGTACGGGCTATAGCTAGGAAAATTTAGTAGCGAACACTTCATTAAGAAAGAAGAAAACATATTTTATCAGAAAGGACAAATTTTACTTTTGAAACACTTAGTTTTTCACTCATTGTAATGTATAGAGACTCGTAAAGCAACAAGTCAGTGTAAATAATTTTGTTTTTATTGTGATTTATTATATTATTTGTAATTTCTATCATTCATTTATGTATTTATTTACATACATGTAGGTACAGAGGCTGTGCCGATTTACAACGTTCACTTCTAACACAAGTACCGTAGGCCTATTCTTAATTAATTTCTGTAATCTGACATTAAACAATACATGGAGATAAAATAAACTACAAAGATTTCTAAATGATCAAAAATTGAAACATTAGAGCCGATATATATATATATATATATATATATATATATATATATATATATATATATATATATAAACTCATTTTCAATTGTGAATATTCAAATTTCAATTCTTTTAATAAATTATCATATTATTATTTTTAAACTCATTCCGTTTTGATAAAATATATCTATTTATTTTAAAAAGTGCAATTTAAATATTCAAAAAGCTGTAAATAGACGAAAAATAATTAGCATTGAGTTTTACTTTTTGGGTGAAAAATACATTGTGAAACAAAAAAGTAGGCCTAGCTAGAATATAGATTCGTTTTACTTATTGTGAGGATAATATTCTGTTGTATTATAAGATGGCTTTAAATAAATATTTTGTTTGTTATGAAATACACATGACAGTATATTTTTTACATGGGTAACATTCTCATTGTTCAAACACTTGTACGAAAAAGTAGATGTAACACACGAAACGGAGAGGGCAGAAGGGTCAGTCCTCCTTAGCAAGCGAAGCTAGTATGATCCATGTGAATCTAACTTGCACTCAAAGTAACCAAACATAGGGCTCTACTTATGAGGCAACTAAGCCAGGAGATAATGGGGTAGGTGGCCAGTTTCTTTTCCCCTCCATTGCATGCATCGCCGATTAGCTACATATTACACTAATCAGACTTCAGATGCATATAAACAAATACAATTGTTCTTCCTCTGACACACACCGTCAAATGAGGTGTTACTGCCTGATAATAGATGTATATATCAGCCAGAACCTCAATCAAATATTTAATATGTAGTATAGACCACAGTCTAGTATACAGTCACGAAGCTCAATACGTAGTAAATATGCAAACATTAGGTAGTTGCTCACCACTAGGATAGCTAATATCGCCTCATTACAGGCAATGCAAAATAGTACGGTCACAGTCTATTGTTTCTAGCACCCTCAAAATTCAAGCTTCGTGACTGTATATAGCAGACTGTGGTATAGACTAACAAAAACCTAAAGCTTACAGCTTAATTTGAATCCCACTAGGTTTATGTCACATACTAGAGGAATAGAAAAATATCCGTCTGTATTAGGGACTCGTACGTTTTGTCCTTTTCAGTCTCTTTTCAAAGCAATTAAATGAAAATGTGGCACTGAATACTATTTATTCGCTTGGCAGGAAGTTGTATTTTTATATGCTCTGTCGTATCAGCTTGCACCCAATCCTTTGTTAGCGGTCGGTAGCAACCGAAGGTTTTGTAATGTAGGGCAGTTACGAGCTCAGCTGTAAACACAAAGCTGGGCAATGCTCTGTGTGGTGCTGTAACTGCAATTCTTAAAAGGAGGAGCGTTTGCGACAGGGGGACATTTCAACGAAAATATCTCTAGAGTAAAAAAAAAAGCATTTCTTTTTATTCTTCATTCATTCATTCATTTATTATCTTCCATAGATCTTACATGAGAAATGAAGCTTTAAGATGTGGAACAAGTCAAAATTTTACAATATTACAATTACAATTTTTACAAATTTTTACAATATTTTACAATTTTTACAGTTTTACAATGTAGTAATTTTCTACAATGATGAGGTGAGGTCCGAGGATTCGCCAAAAGATTACCCGGCATTTGCCTTTTGGTTTGGGAAAACCTCGGAAAAACCCAACCAGGTAATCAAATCAAAGGGGGAAATGAAGTGATGCCGAGAACTCGCCATAGACCATCTGAAATAGGAAGTTAAAATAGCGCTTGACAAAGCATACTTACTTTTAGCAATTGAATTAAAATTAAGAGAAATTATTTTGCGGCATATAAAAGACTATATTGCTCGTCATTAGATACCAAATTCGAGGATTTAAACTCTGTTGAGGGGTATAAATTAAGGAAAAAGAAAATAAATTTAATCGCACATTTTGGAAGTGAAGCGAAAGTGGTAGATGCACTGTATGTGAATGAACCGTGTTTCTGAACGAGAGAGTTTAAGGGTATATATGTACGTGAATATTTTTGAAAAAATATTTTGTTTTGTTTTTTTTTTATTAAAATTACGCAGAATTTTCTGAATCCAACAGTATATAGTTTATTTATTTATTTGTGCTATTTAAATTGACATGTTGTAACACAATACAGGTCAGTTAAGACGTTCACTTTCTACTTCAAATTAACTTAAAAGTTGCAATTTTTCCACATATACAGTATTATTTCATAACTCAATAACCATTAGAGGTAGAATTCTGAAATTTTGCACTCTGATTTCACGTCAATTTATGAAAAAAATTAGATATAATAATGACTATATCCAGAGAAATCCTATCAATGTTATGGTTACCGAATGGTATAAAACAAATGTTATTTTATATTCTGAAAAAACTGGTTTTTAAAAAATTATTTTTAGCATAGGCGGAGATAGAACCTCGCCCGTTATAGCTTGATCGTGGTACAGTATACCGGAATATGATTATTTAATAAAGGTATTTTCGAGGGCATATTTCTTACAGTGTTACTTGCCAACAGAAACTTTTTTGTATGATGTTTACCTTCCTAAAGATATCATATGAAATGTAAACTATAATTATTTTATTTACTCTCATCTTTAAGTTTACACATTATACCGGGATCACTTTTCTTTTTTTCTGCATTGTTGTGCAGTATGTTATTCATATTTCTCCAAGTGGCGGCCTGAACACCTGCAAACTTCTAACACATGAGTACAGACTGTTACAATAGAAACATTACAGTGCTCCCATATTCTCTTCCATTTTAAGTAAGAATAGTAGAATTTAATTATATTCGTCATAACAATTTTTAATGTTGAATGTTGAACAGGGATTGAGTTTCTTTTTGTTTTAATTTAATAAATTAATAATTTGCTGAACCGTTTTTAAGGTTTTTTTTGGTTATAAAATATAAGTGCAATATTTCAATTGTATTATGAAAAATGTTCTTAAAGTATAGGTCTAAGTGTGTTTCTAATATGCCTATAATTTCAATTAAATGTGTGAGCAATTAAATGTAGGCCTATTGATTACCGTACTGAAATCTTGAAGTAGGCCTACTGGCAAATGGACGGAGTTACACAATAAGAGACCAACCGACAAAAACACGTTCTCGTGTTATTCACCATTGAAGTAAATTTGGTTATTTATTAAATATTGCATGCAAGAAGTATTGTAAAATTCATACTATTACAAAAAAATAGCACAAATGATAATAAAAAAGACTAATCAGATTTTAATAACAGACTAGCAGTTGAGTTAATATTGCAAAGCAAAATAAATAAATAAATTTTATCCTAATTAGTCAAATCCACTCTCCTCACCTCCACGCTGGGCCCCCCTGGGATCTTTTTAAGAGACGAAAGAAAGAGTGGTGTGCGGAAAGCAACGGGAAGCTACCGCATTTATCTTTCCCAAGAAAAAAAAAAGACTCGGGTTGTATTACAGTATAAGCAGTAACATGAGATGCTGCCAGGAAGTCAAAAGGAGGATAGCAATGGGAACGGAAGCTTTTAATAGAAAAAGGAGCATTTTCTGCGGACCTCTGGAAAAATAGCTAAGGAAGAGACTGGTGAAGTGCTTTGTATTGAGTGTGGGATTGTATGGAGCAGAAACATGGACATTACGACGAAGTGAAGAGAAGCAAATAACAGTATTTGAAATGTGGATATGGAGAAGAATGGAACATATGAAGTGGATGGACAGAATAAGAAATGAAGCTGTGTTGGAAAGAGTGGGTGAAGAAAGAATGATGCTGAAACTAATCAGGGAGAGGAAAAGGAATTGGTTGGGTCACTGGCTGAGAAGAAACTGCCTACTGAAGGATGCACTGGAAGAAATGGTGAACGTGAAAAGAGTTCGGGGTAGAATAAGATATCAGATCATAGACGACATTAAAATATATGGATCATATGAGAAAACGAAGAGGAAGGCAGAAAATAGGAAAGATTGAAGAAAGCTGGGTTTACAGTGAAGACCTGCCCTCGGGCAGAACACTATAAATTTATTTATTTATTATTTTACTAATAATTGTAACATAAAATATAATATATACAGAAAAACTTTAGCTCGCCTCTGAAGGAGTAGAACTCGGTGCTCAGGGGCGGATTTCTGAATTGAAATTAATAATTATACAATACAATTTGTCTTATGTCTACTATGCAATTATAGTATAAATTTAAATTTACAATTTTTCAATTTTTATAAAATCCATACATAACTTTTTAAATTTAATACTAGAACTATTAGAATTGACAAGATTAGGATATTTAAATATAAATTTGTTATATATTCTTGGGCCTAAATTACTACTATGATTAAATACTGTAACAGTGTTGCATTTTGGTTCAAAGAATCTTAAAGAATTCATACCTTTTGTTTCATAATTATGAGAATACAATTCAAAATTATTTCGATTTTTATGTATGAATTTTAATGTAATAAATTTGTCTTACGTTAAGTACATTAAAGTCTAAAAACAAATTTTGAGATGGAAAATCAATAGATTTATGAAGACATATTTTAATTATTTTCTTCTGTAATAAATAAAGTGGATTAAAATTGGATTTAAATGAGCTACACCATCCTATAATTCCATACATAATTACCGATTGAAATAAAGTTAACTATATTGTGCGTAATAAACTTATTGACAAGTAATTCCTCAATAAAACAACATAATATACTATGAAATGAAATGAAACGAATTTTGCTTATAAATGGCAGCAGAGTGCAGTTATCGAATTTTGATTTTTTTTTTCTGAATTATATAATGCAGCCAACAACAGATTTATGCAAATATCTTTTTTTTTTTTTTTCCAAAATGTCAGTTGGTCTATTGTTGCGTATCTCCATCCAAACGAAGCGTTATTTTAACCACGCTTGACATTTTTTCACCACTTTTATCTCCATACTAACAGATTTTTATATCAATATTCCACGTTTTTATGTATCAATTAATCGTGCCCCTATCAACAATTGTTAGCTGAACTCGCATCCATGTTTTCAATGAAGCAATTGCATACATAAAGTTTGCGCTAGCTTGTATATCAAAGATTCATCGGCAGTGTGTTTATTACATAAATTTTGTTGGGGAGGGAATGCATTCTCGTGCCAGATGAGTACATCCCATCAGTCATCTCTTGTCCGGCTTTGCGGTAATAGAATTAGGTTTTTCTGCAACATCTCTCCTCACGCTTGACTTGTAGCACTCGCATCTGTAAACACGAGCAGAATTGCGAGGTGACAGGAATGACGTGTATTTGCATGACTAATGATGGCGATGACCCTAATATTCTATTATTCTTTTGTTGTATTGCAGTCGGTTTATAGACTGGAACCCCAACAGCAGATCAACACGTCAACTGTATTTCACGCCTGTCAGAGAGGGCAAGCGCCTTGCTGTGTCTATTTACCACCGGCTTTTTTCTCTCTGTCAACGTGAAATCTTCTGTGCTCTGCCTGCCCGATTACGGATCGGCTTCTCACACCTCCCGCCTTTTGTAGCAAGTCATGAGAATCTGGAAGACTCACGTCCAAAGCGCCTGACGAGAATTACAAGAGTTGGCCGGGCTATTCTCAAGAATCGGTATTTCTATTAGAAATCCATATCAGTAGGCGGTAGCGTAGATAGTGTTGAAACAGTGCGTTCATTGTATTGGAAGGTTCAAGGCAGCTCAGTCAGTAAAGAATGTCGTCCTCGATGTTCGCATGATTACTAAATACAGAGTGTATGTGTATGTATGTATTTATTCACACTGCAAATGGGGTATATACCCGGTGGCAGTGGTAACTAATTACACGCAATAATGACAATTAATAATAAACACAACTAATAAAAACAATAATAATAATAAAAAAATAATAAACTAAAATAAATGATCACCTTAGTGAATCACGTAACATTGATATAGGCGTACCTCAGGGGACGATTTTAGGTCCTGTTTTGTTTTTAATATATATCAATGATTTACTTAAAATTGACATTGAGAAATATTCTGGTACTCTGTATTCTTATGCTGATGATACTGTGGTTATATTTAGCGGTTCGAGTTGGAATGAAACTTATCAAAATTCTAACAGTGGTATTAACATTATTAAAGAATGGCTGGATGCTCATTTACTTTCTTTGAACGTTTCTAAAACAAAATTAATACCATTTTCATTAACATCACATGGCCTTGAGCAACTAAAAATGAATAATAAAAGAAGTATAACAATACTGTACATGATTGTAACCTACCTACTTGCTCATGTAACGCTTTGAGTATATCCTCACAAATTAAATATTTAGGCATTATTATTGACCAACATTTAAAATGGGACAAGCATATCTCCTTCCTGTGTAACAGATTGCGTAAAACAATCCACAAATTTTCCATTCTACGCTCTTATTTACCTGTTTATGTTCTGCGTACTGTGTACTTACTATGTTCAATCAATAATTCAGTATGGTATTTTAGGTTGGGGAGGAATGGCAAAATCGACTCTCCATCCTTTAAATTTGCTCCAAAAAAGAATTATCAAAATTTGTCTATATAAACCTTTTGATTACCCAACAAAATTAATTTTTCAGGAATTTGGTGTATCTAGAACAAATTTATAAACAAACATTGCTGATTTACTTTCATAAAAACCACAATAAATTTAAATTTGATCCTCACGAATACCATACCAGACAAAATTACAGTTTCTTTCTAAATATTCCGAAATGCCACACAACTGCCGGATTAAAACACAGCAGAAGTTTTGGACCCAAAATATATAATGAATTAATTAGAGCTTACCCTGAGCTAAGTACACTTAACTCACATAGATTTAAGAAACAAATCAGATTAATTATTTAATTGTTTAAGCTAACTGAGTTAAGAATTGATACTCTAATATATATGTACTTTTGTATTTTCTATTTGTATATAGACCCTATTATTATATGCTGTATTATTTTACCACTGATTAATGTTATTGTGCTCGATGGACTCTCTTAATTTTGTGATATATTTTGTATAACTGATCTGAACTGCGCCCGAGCACGAGCTTCTGCTCTTTCGGGCTGCAATGCCTAATGTAGCTCAAGTGTAAAATATTAAATAAATTATTATTATTATTATTATTATTATTATTATTATTATTAATATTAATAATAACAAGGAACATCCTAAATTAATGAACACTTAAAATAACCTTTAAAGTAAATCTAATTTGTATCTTAACCCTAAGTTCGAACTAAGACCCACGAGTGTGACAGGTTCATACCTGCACAAGTACCTTTCGGCACTGCACTTATTTCGCTGTCAACTCACTCACTGCACTGATTCTACCTGATTTCACTAACACTTTTAACCATTTCACTGTTCAAATACTTTGCACAGCCACTTCACTGACACCAACACACTTCACTTACACAATAGACTTCACTGAAACTACACACTTCACTGACACTACACACTTCACTGACACAACACACTTCTTCACTGATAGAACACTTCAAATAACAAGATGTCAATTGCACCCTTTAAGTAATGTGTATAGCCTAATATACTACCGTCTATTAGTAAAGCCCTTAAGCCTATTTGTAAATATATTTTTGGTTATTGGTAAAGCCTTTAGTAAGTCTGCAGGTAAAGCATTCCAGTCCCTGATAGTACGATTGAGAAAAAAACTTTCCAGTGTCCGTCCTCTGTCTCCTTTCCCTCAATTTATATGAGTGGTCGTTCCTTGAAGAGTAATTTGACGGCTGCAACCTATTTTTTATTTCTCTCCAGGCAGGCTCATCTCTGTATGTGAGTGAGTGGAGTGATGTACTGTAACTGGGCAGATTGAAGGGGGCAATAGAATACCTTACTTATTTACAAATGGTTTTTAAGGAACCCTCACATCAGGGTTGCCATACGTACAACTATAGTCGTACGCTTACGACTATTTTGACTAATTGTACGAGGTACGACCGAACTCTAAGTCGTACGCAATTTTGTACGACTATTTTACTGAAGGGACAAAATTATTTTGGAACTCTCAATGCCGGACTATAATTAAAAAAAATAACAGTTAATTTGCCTCCTTTTCTAGAGAACTTTTCTTCATTCAGTATGTCATTGACTAATATCCCTGATCTCACTCACACACACACACACACAAGTTTGTAACACACCTCGGAAACACCCTGTATATGCTATGAAGGGATAAAAGATGCTTTGAAAATCAATATGGTGACTACACTTGCGATGCAAATCATAAATTCATCATCTTGAGCTCCAGCTTTCATATACGGTGCGGTTATATCAAAGTAACACGAATTCAGAGATTTGCTAACTTCATTAATTGAAGTGTTTTTTTTTTATGAATGAAATAGTACCCGACTAGGATTAAGAAATCTAGACGCGCTGACATTTTAGCGGTGTCGAAGTTGAGTCGACTGCAGGTGGATTAATTTGATGTAATCATCAGCTGCTGCACAGATTGATGTAAAATATCTGCTGTTGCGCCGGCCAAAGATAAAGTTTCTGATGGTTTTCGATATAATAATGGGATAAATCGCAATATAGCGAACGCCAGTAGGGGAAGTTATCCCCACCCACATGAAATGTGCATTCGACACAACACTCGCCTATCACGTAGAGTGTCTGGTGAGCTAGTAGGGGAAAAGTGGAAGGGGTCGAGGGCGGAGCTTCTACATTCGCTATTTTGCGATTTACCCATTTGAATGATAAATGCCACTGTGGATATCAACTATAATTACTAAAATTCTTGATTGGATGAAAAAAGTTTGCTGAAATAGGAAAGACTGGAGAATGCTGTGTTTGTAGTGAAAGATCTGCCCTTGGACAGAACACTATGAATGAATGAATGAATGGATGAATGAATGAATAACAATTTATAGACCTATGAACCACTTTTTTGGGTGTTACGTGAAATATATTTGTGCGCACTATCTATAAAATAGTAAAATGATGAATATACGACAATTTTATGCTAAAGTACGACATTTTTCATAAGTTGGTACGACGATTGTGTTTCATTTATCTGGCAACACTGCCTCAAATAAGCCACCATCGATCCCTATCCTGAGCAAGATTAATCCAGTTCCTACCATGACGTCCCACCTCTCTCAAATCTAGTTTAATATTATCCTCCCAACTACGCCTTGATCTCCTCAAAGGTATTTTCCTCTCAGGTCTTCCAACTAACACTCTATATGCATTTCTACACCTTTTCCAGTTGTGTTTCAGAGTATATCAATTGTATTTCAGAAATTATCAAATGTATTTCAGATTAGTCAATTTAATTTCGTATCATAATGGATCCGTTACTATTAAACATGATTGCTATGAATTTATACATCATTCAAAGGTTAAATGCTCGCTCCTGAAAAACTGCAAGAAATGTATGTATGTATTTATTCACACTGCAATGGGTATATACCCGGTGGCAGTAGTAACTAATTACACTCAATAATGATAATAATAATAAACACAATTAATAAAAAATAAAATTAATAACAATACTAATAATTAATAATAATAATAATAATAATAATAATAATAATAATAATAATAATAACAGGGAACATCCTAAATTAAATGAAGCACGATCCCTTAAAATAACATTTAAAGTAAATCTAATTTGTATCTTAACCCTAAGTTCGAACTAAAACCCACGAGTATGATACGCTCATATCTGCACAAGTACCTTTCAGCACTACACTCATTTCGCTGTCAACTCACTGAACTGGAGCTACGACACATTTCACTGATTCTATCCTGATTTCACTAACACTTCAAAAACATTTCACTGTTCAAATACTTTGCACTGCCACTATAAACTATAAAGCTTCACTGACAGGAACACGTTTCACTTACACAACACACTTCACTGACTCAACATAATTCTTCACTGATACAACACTTCAATAACAAAATATCATTTACACCCTTTAAATACTGTGTATAATTATCGTCTATTAGTAAAGTCCTTAAGCCTATTTTTAAATACATTTTTGGTTGTTGGTAAAGCCTTTAGTAAGTCTGCAGGTAAAGCATTCCAGTCCCTGATAGTACGATTGAGAAAAGAAAACTTTCCAGTGTCCGTCCTCTGTCTTCTTTCCCTCAATTTATATGAGTGGTCGTTCCTTGAAATAGAATCACACTCAACTTTGGAGCCACAAAATTATCACTGGTATCATATCGTGATAAAAGTACTTCTTTCATGGCGAAAAGCAAAATGGTTCAAGTCCATATTTGATTACTATTAAAAAGAGATAACTTGGTACTCTCTGTTCAGTTCGATCGTGTACAGCAATCACTCAAATCACCTGAGGGATATGCCCCGCGTATTTGCGGCACAAAGAGGCGCTTTAGTTCTCACTGTGGGGCTTTGACAAGCAGTCGCCATTAAAGCTTGTAACAGAGGAGAGGTATGCCAGTCGCTTTTCCCTGTTCGCTATTTTGGAAAGCTCTCAAGAACATTTTTTTCTGCTGTCATACATGTATTGAAGAGTGCGGGCTGGATCCAAAACACTCCTGGCGGGCACTGAATGTGGCGGCTTCTTCAAAGGGCTCATAGCGATCTCTCACCTTGATGAAACACACCGGTGGGTCGCTGCAACGGACACAAACAGCTTCGCCGCGGCGCGGCGGGAGAGATGTAGCGATTACAGAGCCAGAAGCCATAGGGCCAACTTTTTACATGGCGGATGCTGGAATCGATCGTTCTCTTAACGTGCTATCTGTTGGTGAATTTGATTAAATTTTCTTTATTTTAATATTACGACAAGCTTCCTTCCAAGCGATGTTGTGATAAGGAAATATTCAATAACTACGATGCTCACGTGACAGCCATATATTTATTTTGTAACACCAAGTTCTCGTCTGGGGAGCTAGACTTGGCTTTGTCGGCAGAGCGACGAAGTACAAACTGGACAGTCCAGTTTCAAGTTCGGTGTGTTTTTTTATCTTTACATTTATCACCATCATAGTTTTAATCACCATCATAATCATCATCATCTCTACATTCTTCATCTTTCACTGTTGCTACTTCTCGTCACAGAAATTCTCTGCCGTCTGAAGTCAAGGGCTGCCGAACTTTGAAATATTTTAAATCCAAGTTAGGAAATTATCCTATGACGAGTTGCCAAACTAACACTGTTATGACAAGTTTTGTATTGCATGTTCTACGTATTCACTACATTTTGATATTCTGGTGATATTTATTTTATTTTATCGGTTTTTGTTTCATTATTTTCCCGATAATGTTGTTTGTGTCTATAATGTGATAACTTGAGCTACTTATTATTGTCATTTTCCTTTGGCGTGTGTACCTAATAAAAATTGTGTTCATTGTATGTTTTGTACTTCACTGTTTTGTTGTTGTTATTATTATTATTATTGTTATTATTATCGATTCATTTTTTTATACTTGGTATATCTAATTTATTTTGACATACTGTTCACCTTTATTATGCCTTTTCCTTTTTTTCTATATGTTACATATTGTGTCTCATTTCTACTGACTTGTTGTTTACATTTTATTATGATTATCTCCTTCAGTTTTTTTTGTACTGTATTTTGTAACTATGCCGATGACGTGAATATGTTAGGAGAAAATCCACAAACGATTAGGGAAAACACGGAAATCTTACTTGAAGCAAGTAAAGAGATAGGTTTGGAGGTAAATCCCGAAAAGACAAATTATATGATTATGTCTCGTGACGAGAATATTGTACGAAATGGAAATATAAAAATTGAAAATTTATCTTTCGAAGAGGTGGAGAAGTTCAAATATCTTGGAGCAACAGTAACAAATATAAATGATACTCGGGAGGAAATTAAACACAGAATAAATATGGGAAATGCCTGTTATTATTCGGTTGAGAAGCTTTTATCATCCAGTCTGCTGTAAAAAATCTGAAAGTTAGAATTTATAAAACAGTTATATTACCGGTTGTTTTTATGGTTGTGAAACTTGGTCTCTCACTTTGAGAGAGGAACATAGGTTAAGGGTGTTTGAGAATAAGGTTCTCAGGAAAATACTTGGTGCTAAGAGGGACGAAGTTACAGGAGAATGGAGAAAGTTACACAACACAGAACTGCACGCATTGTATTCTTCACCTGACATAATTAGGAACATTAAATCCAGACGTTTGAGATGGGCAGGGCATGTAGCACGTATGGGCGAATCCAGAAATGCATATAGTGTTAGTTGGGAGGCCGGAGGAAAAAAGACCTCTAGGGAGACCGAGACGTAGATGGGAAGATAATATTAAAATGGATTTAAGGGAAGTGGGATATGATGATAGAGAATGGATTAATCTTGCTGAGGATAGGGACCGATGGCGGGCTTATGCGAGGGCGGCAATGAACCTTCGGGTTCCTTAAAAGCCAGTAAGTAAGTAACTGTATTTTGTAAATTTGTAGTGTTGTTTGTATCGCAGTATAGTTCTGGTTGAGTGTTAGAGAAGGCCGTTTGGCCTTAACTCTGCCAGGTTAAATAAACCACTACTACTTATTTATTTATTTATTTATTTATTTATTTATTTATTTATTTATTTATTTATTTATTTATTTATTTATTTATTTATTTATTTATTTATTTCCATAACAGGGCAAAGCCCCAATTAAAATAGACCGTACAAATATTTGCTTAGAACGTAAAATTGGAGATAACATAAAAAAGAGACAAAACATATACAAATGCAATATACAAGTGTAAATACAAATGACAAATGAAAAAAAAAAAACTGACAAATAGATATTACCTAAATAAAAGACACAGATATAGATATAAATGAAAAAATACAAAATAAAAATAAATGAAAAATAGATAAATAAAGATATCATAATCAAAAAATGTAAAATGTAGCTATAAATGGCAAATTACAGAGTAAGAAATAGATAGAAATATTATTTAAAATCAACTGCCTTCAGTATATTACTAAGAAAATCTTTATACTTCATGTAAGAAATACTGAAATCTAGATCTCATGTTTTACATAAATTTATTTATTTTGTTTTAGGTTCTAACAGAACACGAATTTGGCTCTGGACAGTGAACTTCAGAGTAAACAGCTCTCTAATTAAATCATCGCATGGTAAGTAGGCTCTTTTTTGTGCTTGTGTTTTAATAAATATTTGCAATAATAGCGAGAGGACGCGCTATCACAACTGGGCAACATAGCAACGCAATCTTCTACAACAGGCCTCCAGAATAAACTCTTCTGAAGGTAAATCAAATGCCTTCTATTTTCACGTCTACAGTACTTGCAGATTTCATAGTTCGTAATCTGGAAAGTCGCTTATTTTGTTTTATGCTCGACCATGCCGAAATGTAATAATTATACACCTGGTAGCAATCCTTTAATGCTTGTCATTAAAGTACACCTACTCATTAAAGTACAAGTGTTCAGCCAATGACAAGTCAGCTTACAGGTGTTCAGCCAATGACAAGTCAGCTTTGTACCGTTATAAAACCGCAAGTATCGATTATTCTCGGATATGCAATCGAAAGAGAATTAGCGAAAAGTCACGGAGGCTGGACATCCAATACTGTCGCAGAAGGTTATGTTCTGTTACTATAATAATTAGCGTTAATTGTAAATAATATTCAAATAAATTCAATTTGTCATCTCGTTTTTAAATGTCGAATTCAATAATCAAGGTTATATCAAGTTTAACGGGATTACATCAAGGTCAATGACATTATTGTTCCTCGGAAAAAAATCAATACTTTCGCGTCTGCGCACATCTCACAATTCACGATCTAGAACAAGGTCACTTCCGATCTTGTCAGATACAAATAAAATGTATACATCTGAATAATTTCAAGTTAGAAATATGGTCGAGCAGAAAAAGTCGTATGAAACTCGCCTATAATGGTAATTAAGAAGCTCGTATGAAAATTATGAAACTCGCTTGCGCTCGTTTCATAAACATCCATACTCGCGTCTTAATTACTATCATTATAGGCTCGTTGCATAATGTACTATTATCTGTTATTCTTTCTTAGTGAAAACAATTGAACAATAAAAAATTGCTATTTTCTAGGTGTGGACAATCTGATTAGGTAAATCGATATCAGACGTATCATTTTATTGCTATAACCAAGCTGACAACATAAATATTTTTGACACAGAAAACCAAATTTGTATAGTAGTTGTTGGCCGACGGGGAACAATGTTGTTACTATTTTACAGAATGGAATTATCTGCTCCATTTCGGTTAAGACTTCAGCTACTATATATCTTTAGTGGACTCTTCTGTATCCTACAATACAACACAGAGACGTTTTTAAGATGTTTTGTTGATGGAGATAAATGTGTACGAAAACAATGAATGTTTTGTAGGCGATATAAAACGTGAATTGTTACAAGTTGATTCTAAATTACTAGTGAAATATATTATATTGTAAGATTCTTTGTTGTGGGCTAAGTGATACTTGATTTACTTTACAATTCAGTCCTTCACTTAAAAAGTATGTTAATGTCCTCTGTTTAGCTGAACACCGATCTCTTTCCAAATCGTTCTGAAGTTTCTTGTATTGCCTTCGTGAAAACAGTTGCAGCACAGCTGTCGTTTGTTTTGGCCGGCGTCAATCAAACGTACTTTCAAGTGAACTTCTTTATTTGTTTACGTATTATAAAAACAAAGAAACCAAAAGCGATTTAAGTGCAGCGAAATAAAAAATAATCTCGAACGCAGAGTGTATAACAAAGCCATTAACATATCGGATTTCCTGTGATTAAATCTTAATATAATCTTTTATTTTGTGTTAGAATAGGTGAATGGTAAAGTTCACTGTTTTCTGTTATCCTTTCTTTTGTGAGACTCCGTCTGGAAATAGTCTGCTTTTACAGTTTGTGTTATGCTGCGCTATAGAATCATGGTCCAAGTCTAAGCTAAGACATGATGTCTTGACTCGCGTTACGGAATGAGCTTGGTTCGAGCCCTTAATAGTGAATGAATTTTGTCATGAAATTTCGGCCAGTGTATGGGACCGTTGCCCACCCAGCATCGTGATGAATTTGGGGGAGCGAAATGCAATTACGAAAGTCAGTTATAACGGATGGGGGGATCATTGTGCTAACCACACAATACCTCTATTCTGGTTGGATGACCGTTCACCTCTCCTTCGCCATGTGGACATGAGGCCAGCAGTTGGCTGGTCAGTCTGGGCCCTTTAGCGCCAAGGATTAGGCCTAATATTCGCTTTTTTACAGTTCGTATTGACAAATAATGTTTTGGGTATAAGTTTTCTTTCACAATAGCTATCCATAAAAGATTTTCTAAGCCAGGTTTCAACCTCATGATTTTGGAAAGTTGGCCTTTTTTATTGTAATTAGTAAATGATAATAATAATAATAATAATAATAATAATAATAATTTATTTATATTTATGTGCTGGACAACAGCCTTGGTCAATAAAAGTCCAGCACAGTGATACAATTAATACAATAAAATGAACAAGTATGGTACTAATTAAATAATTGAGATAACAACAAAATGAAGAACATAGATTACAATGATTAATTTACAAGAATTAATAATATAAAATTTTATGGAAAAGAGTTTATTCTTACAAAAGTATTACCAATTTGTGTATAAGGATTATGCAAATAATATTAACAAAGACATTGCCATATTCTAATACTTCTATACATTGAATGGATCAAAATCGCCTACATGTAAGTTAGCATTTTTAATACATCTGGAGACCGGCGAGGAAGATTTAGAATTTATAATATAGAAGAGTTTGTGATGTCTCAAGTCTTTCATAGGAATACGAAGGCTGACACTGTTTAAGAAAGGTTAACAATTAATGTCATCTTTAAGGATCTTACATACGAATAAGTAATCGAGATCATGACGTCTAGCATACAGGGTTCGACATTTAAAGTGCTCGCATTTTTTATCATAGTTATACTTGGAGTTATTAGGCAGAAATCTGTACGAACATAATGAAATAAATTTCCTTTGAATATTTTCCAGTTTTGCCGAATCAGTACTAGTAATAGAGTTCCAAACGACAGATGCATATTCGAGTTTCGATCTCATTAATGTATACAGGGTTGTTTCCGATCTCTGATAACGAATTTGAATGACATGTGCGTCAGGAATCACACCGACAGCTGAATTGCGGCGAAAGGTAACAGCGCAGTAGTGAGTGATTTCATAATTAGAGTGCACGGTGTTTCACAGTAGCAATGCCCAAGAAAATCGAGTCTTTTTGGGAGGGGAACATAACAACCCTTTCCGATGCCAAGTACTGTTACGTGAAAATCATAGGAGCCTGCAAAAAATGTGGTTTCGTTATTTCCAAGAAAGGTATCTTGTGTGTACCTAATAAGACTGGCAAAGCTCGGATGGGATTAATTCCAGAGTGGAAAAAGGAAGTAAATTCACCCCCCGTCACAAGTCGCCGCACCCCACGAGATGATACAAATTAATTCCATTCGAGCTTTACCAATCTTATAAAATACACAGAAGATGCCTTTCTTGGAAATAACGAAACCTTGTTTATTGCAGGCTTCTTTTATTATCACGTAACTGTACTTGGCATCGGAAAGGGTCTTAATGTACCCCTCTCAAAAAGGCTAGATTTTCTTGGGAATTTTTGCTGTGAGTCGCTGTGCACTCTGACTATGAGATCACTCACTGGTCTGTCACCTCGCGCCACAGTTCAGCTGTCGTGTGACTCCTAATGCACATGATGTCATTCAAAATCGTTATCAGAGATCGAAAACAACCCTGTAGTATAGTATTAAAAGAGAATCAGATATTGAAAAAGATAATAATAATAATAATAATAATATAATAATAATAATAATAATAATAATAATGCAAACTATTTACTACTGCGTGTTCAGTTCAGAGTGTGTCATGGCTCGCTGTATGTCGTCATATAGCTAGCCGATGAGCCTAGAGAATTCAATCTTCCTACACTTCCGCAGAGGCGTATTTCCTATGTGCCAGAGAAGTTGCCTAGCAAGTATGGCGTTCATTCAGAAGAGTACTTACCGATACGTACCGTAACGCCAGTAGTGGCAGGAATGTGAACTGTTTGGAAACACGTACTGAGGTGAGTTTTTTTCTTACTGTCGGGATATGGGGAGAGGGTTAAGACGATTACTTACGTACAGTATTTGTTGACATTAACTTCGACTGTCAACATGGACACGAAGCATTTGATTTGTGTTGTGGAATTTTGCCGTACGCAACCGATGATAACAAATACCCTGGGTACGACTTGCCTACGCAAAACACAGTTCGAAAGAGGTTATGGTAGCACACAGACCGTACAGACCGCCATCTTTGCTACGACGTTCAAGTTATGCCGTACACGTTCTCAAGTTCAGATTGAACGCCTTGATTAATAGGCAACTTCTCTGACATAAAAGCTAAAACTCTCTTCAAATCGCTGACTCACAACAGTGATTCATGACACATTTTGAAATGAACACCCAGTATTTACTAGGCTCCACTTGTTACTTCTACCGAGTGCTGATGTCGCCACTGTCGTTGTATACATCGTTGGCGATCACGGAGTGCGGAGAATTGAGGGGATCAGATTATTCGTGGAGGGGTATGACGGGCTCTGCTAGTTCGTGGAATCAACACCGGTCAATTTACAACGGACGGGTAGTAGTAATAGTGTTCTATGTTGATTATGCGAATTAGTGTCATCTTCTGAGGCAGCATAAACGAGAGATGTAATGAAATCTTTGAGTATTTCATAGGAAGAGTTACTGTAGCCTATATTTTACATACTTTATTAAAGGTAGTAATGATACATGCATTTACTTTACGCAAGTACCAGATATTGTACCACAATTTATAATTTGGGATTACCTTTGTTAGTTGCTGGCATCATTGAACTGCGAACATGGCAAGGACACCTGCTAAGAATTGTGTGTGGCCCCAAGTATTATTAATTGAGAATCCATTCTAGCCTGATGCTTGTTCTAACTTGAGAGGCACGTAGATGCAGTAAATCCCAACTCCTCATTGATTTACTTCAACCGGGCGAGTTAGTTAAAGCGGACTTTATAGGTGGCAGAACCCGTACCTTCATAGCCGAAGAATGCGTGAAGAAGTTCATCATTCTAATGGAAAGAGAAGGAGAGAACAAGGCGCAACAGAATAAATCTGTCCGAAGTGGCAGGGACTGTGGGAAGCCAGAAATGAGTTGCCAGGACTTGATCTTCTGCTTACTTAAACATCTAAGTAATAAAATCTTTTTCTTTCGAGTCTGATCGGTGAGATGGGAACTAGGAATTTTTATTTTATTAATAGCCAACCTTGACCATTGGTTCTTTCTGTTGAATAATGAACAAACTACTTTCGCGAAGAAAATGGGAAAGAATGGGTGTGATTATATAGTACTCTATAGGTATAGAGTGATATGCACAAACTTTTGTACGTTTATATCTACCACGCTAGCCTACAAGGGACCTTTAAAATTCATAACCTTTTTTTTTTCATGCTGTAGACAAGGTTTAAATCATGACTAGTTCAGTTGGAATATAACGGACAAAATGGCGTTTTTTTTAAAAGGTTTTTGTGGGGCACTCAAAATTCCCTTCTTGGGATTACACTATTACTCAACAATTATCCTAATGTAACATTACAAGGCGGTACTGATAAGTTTTAAGTATAACATGGAAATAAGTTACTGTATAATTTCGTGGGAAAATTGTTCCGGGGCCGGGTATCGAACCCGGGAACCTTGGTTAAACGTACCAATTGAGCTATCCGGGAACTCTACCAGACACCGATCCAATTCTTCACTCTATATCCACAGACCTCAGACTTGACAGCCGTCAAGTAACCAACAATGAGTGCACACTAACTACGTTTAACCAATGGTCCCGGGTTCGATACCCGGCCCCGGAACAATTTCTTTCCTCGAAATTATTCAAATTAACTTTACAGGGAGTTATATCTGAAAGCTTGATTTGCATAATACACGTCACTGTTCGTTAACAGAAAACCACAATTTAAGTCACACAGAGTTAGTGTGCACTCAATGTTGGTTGCTTGACGGCTGTCAGCCCACTTTGAGGTCAGTGGATATAGAGGGGAGAATTGGATCGGTGTCTGGTAGAGTTCCCGGGTAGCTCAGTTGGTAGAGCGTTGATACGTTTAACCAAGGGTCTCGGATTCGATACCCGGCCCCGGAACAATTTTTCCCTCGAAATTATTCAAATTAACTTTACAGGGAGTTATGCCTGGAAGCTTGATTTGCGTAAATTACTGTCTACTTACTCAACATTATCACCAAGTAAAGATTAATTTTTGGTCCCACAGAATATATCTGTCACCGAATTTGCAACTTTTACTGATCTTCCTGGGAGTTCTTCATCCTACATTCGTCTTATTACATTTAAAATTATCAACCTATAGAAATTGACACGATTCATAGCTTACTACTGATGCCATATTGTTTTCATATCATTGATTAGACTTCTGTAGATTCTGTACCTTCTGCTACAAGAAACCATATCACTGGTAGTTGAGTGTGAATATTCTTTTACAAATTAACTTAGGATATTTTAACATTACTATTTACGTTAAATATATTGTGCAACATGGAACACAAATTATAGTGAATGACGTAACATATTATTTTGTTTTATAGTTATTCTCTCTTTAGTTGATAGATTTATGACTTTGGATGATTAATGACTTTTTCAGCCTTTTGTCTTAATAAGTGGTCATGATTTATATTCTTATTCCTTCCGAGGATTAAGGCAAATTAGTAGATTTATTGATGGGTAAAAGAAAATAATAGCACAACTCCAATCTTATTTGTAAGACTTAAGCAATAAAATTGATAATTTCAGAGGCATATTTGGTCCGATAAGCATACCGTAAATATTGCAAATGAATATATATATATTTGTTTATTTCCGTAAAATTACTCATCTTTTATTATAAACCATCAAGTCTGTAAGTTATGACACAAAAATGGAATATATTGCTTCTTGGCGAAAACATTCCTCTTTGTAAGTTCAACAATATTTTCCATCTTGAATCTTGCGTACACTACTTTTAACACTTAAATATAAATGATTGATTAAATGGCAAACTTACTAGTGTTAAATTGTATAAGCACGTGTGGCTTACAGCTGTTTCGGTGTATCCTTCACACCATCATCAGAGCCTACTAGATCCCGTCGTCATCTAGACATCGCTGCCTGTTGTAGGGGTGCGTTTGCGTGTTGAAAAGTGTTAAAAAGTGGAGTCGAATAGTGTGTGTGTTCTGAAATTTATCTCTGTGTTTAAGATTTGATTAGGGTGTGTTTTAGTGTGTCTGTATATTTCATATTGTTCTAGTGTGTTGAGTTTTTGGTTTTTGGGTTGTATGTGTAGGATTTCCTTATCTGTATTTATGTTATTGTATGTATGGTTAGCATTAGTTATGTGTTCGGCATAATATGTACCTCCAAATGAAAACAGTTTCAAATTAATATGTTACGGATTAAAGATATTTACATGAATTAGTTCTTAAAACTGTCGTTCTTGGCCTTCAGCGAAATAGAGAGAAGAAATGGGATAAACTTGATCATCTTAAAATTAAAGATTTCATAGTTTCAAACCAAATAAAGTCATAATAAACATTAAAATTTCGCCTAAAACTACCTATTGAAATCGGAAGTATTTTAACAAATAATTTTATTAACTGAATCTTAAAAATAAGTGAATCATCAGATGATTGAAAGCAAGTAATGATCTCTTAAACTAAATTAAAGTAATTTAGCAATTACTTCTGGCAATGAGATGTTCTGTGTTGTTCAGGCGGAAGTTTGGCATTAAGCTAGCCTCTCGAAATGAGCATTTCACAGCTCGAAAGAACAAAATTATGGGCCTCTGGTAAACTGTGACTGTGTATGGTGAATCTCTGAAAAAAGACATTGAGCGGAGAATATTAAGCTTGGCTACGGATTGAAATGTCTCCACCCATAATAGATCTTATATTTAAATGTCTTTACAAGTTAAAATAATAATCTAAACACCATCTCACATAAGTTTGTTACTAATGTAATGAGCATATACATCGTATGCCAGAAACATCAATTACCAGAACAATATACAGTCACGACCCCCGTGGGAGAAGAAACCCAGGAAGACCCACAAAAAGATGGCGGAACCAGTTTTGATTTGATTGGAGTGGAACGGATCTTATGGTCCATACCGTAATGCAGATGATGATGATGATGATGTAAATAAAGAGGCAGTCATCTTCTCCAGTTATGCGCATCATATCAAATTCCTTATGATTTCAAAATAATTACATGGTCACTCTAAGAAAATGTTTCCTGATTTTGGTTTCTAATACGGAGAATTCAGGGGCGTACGCAAGGGGAAGGGTTACCGCGTTTGAACTCCCCTTGAACTTAAAAAAATACATATTTAGATTAGAATATTTTTTTCCATAATCGTTTTTGCTTCTCTAATTTTTCATTGTAAGAGTAACAAAAACCTACATCGACATAACATATTCCTTCTACTCCTCATTTTTTCATTTCATTTCATTTATTATACAGTATTCCATAGATCTTACATTAGCACTGAAGCTTTAAGATGTGAAACAAATCAAAATTTTACAAGATTACAATTACAATTTTTACAATTATTTTTACAATTTTTACAATATTTTGCAATTTTCTACAATTTTTTACAATTTTCTCCAATTTTTTACAATATTTTGGCGAGAATATAATAATATCAATATAATCCCTTGGTGCTGCGGCAGGTTCGAATTATAACAATGCTGTCTTTATTATGGAGAGACCTACTGCCTAGTTCCTTATAATAAAATGAAGCCGATACTATATGAAAGTTAACTTGTGAAACATATTGAAAAGGTTGTTTTGACAGTTCTGCAATGCAATGTTAAATATTGTGCATTGTCGATTTTAAACTGATCTTAAGAGCGCTATTCACCCATTCGTTAGAGTTCTGACGTTCGTTTAACGTTTTGTGCATTTGACAATTCATATTTTTAATAATAATAATAATAATAATAATAATAGACAACATTTAAAATACCGATAATGTAAATTGTAAACAATTTTAATAATGACTAGCGAAACGAGTGGATTTATTTGGGATATCTCAGACCTCGAGTGACATTTATTAGGACTATTTCATGAATAAAATAAAAATATAAATAATATATCCCTAAAATTCTCTCACAAAATATTAATAATTGTATATTTATGAATACTTGACCTATTCAGATACTGTGAAGTCGAAATAGATGAATAACGATTACTGCAATAAAGAAATTGAATGTTATTCAGTAATGCCAATTGAGAAACGCGAAATACAGGTTTAAAAATGTTAATTACATGTACTGCGCTTTTCTCTTGTTGTTATAACAGAAATACGTTTTCATTAGGCTATCTGCTGAAATCAAATGTACAGACTAATTTAATCATTTTATAGTATAATTACAAATAAACTGATTAATAATAATAATAATAATAATAATAATAATAATAATAATAATAATAATAATAATAATGGTTTATTTTAACTGGTAGAGTTAATGCCATTCGGCCTTCTCTTCTACTCAACCAGTATGATGCAGTAGTACATTATGCAACGAGCCTATAATGATAGTAATTAAGATGCAAGTATGTTTGTTTATGAAACGAGCGCAAGCGAGTTTCATAATTTTCATACGAGCGTCTTAATTACCATTATAGGCAAGTTTCATACGAATTTTTATGCTCGACCATATTTCTGACTTGAAATTATTCAGAAGTATTCACTTTATTTGTATCTGACAGAAGATCGGAAGTGACCTTGTTCATAGCTCGTGAATTGTGAGATGTGAGCAGCCGCGAAGGTATTGATTTTTTCCGAGGAACAATAATGTCATTGGCCTTGATGTAATGCAGAGAATGTATAACCTGGAAATTGATTTAGAATTGAAAAACGAGATGACAAATTGAATTTATTTGAATATTATTTACAATTAACGCTAATTATTATAGTAACAGAACATAACCTTCTGCGACAGTATTGGATTTCCAGTCTCCGTGACGTTTCCCTCGTCTTTCGATTGCATATCCGAGAATAATCGAAAACCTGAACTTTAATGAATAGGTGTACTTTAATAACATGCATTAAAGGACTGCTACCAGATGTATAATTACTACATTTCGGCATGGTCGAGCATAAAATTGTTTACATTGCTATAAGCAAAACATAATTAATGCAATACAATACATAATTAATATAATAGTATGACAATTCTTTTTATCTTCCCAACACACCAATAAAATAACCATGTAATAATAAATACATGAATACATTACATTAATAAATACATTAATAAAATGAAAAATTGTTATGAAGGAGTGTTGTTTTCTATAGATACAATGGATATGGAATTAGAAGATGAAGATGTACAGGTAGATGTGGAAGTAGGATTTCACACTTTATTTAGTACAATGGATTCATGCTCATCGATTTACGTGGAAACAGTTGGCGATATTGACTAAACAAGAGAACGACCATGAGATAAATTGATAGTGATAAATCGAGGTGTAGAAATTATCGCGATGTATGGCTGTGATTGGTTGGAATTCAAAATTTCAGTACACATCATTGGCCGAAAATGGAATGACGTCGTATAAACGTAATAGTCAGTGTAAGGATTGTTTCTCCGATTTGTTTACATCAGAATTTACCTTACGTGAGGTGTATTGTAGTTTAGGAAGCATTTCATGCATACATTTATTATATGTACTTGCAGGGAGCTTGAGTTACAAATTGGCACTGCCAGTGCGAATGTATCATTGCGTTGTTCCCACACCCATGGTTAAGACGATCTTGGTATGCACACACTGACCTACCTTGATACACAATTCGATTAATAACACCGTAACGCAGAGAAACGGTAACGAAGAAGATAGCATAATTACTGTGCGTGAGGAGCGGGTGTTGGCCGAGCTGTCTGGAAGACAACTGCAGCCACCCATGTAGCACGACCTGCCCATCCGATGTCGTGCAGCTTGGGTGTGTTCGTTGCGCACATAAATGTTTCATAATTCTACAATGCTGTGTCTAAGTCCGCTTGTACTATTTGACATCTACTGTCTTCATGAATAAATAACATGGCATTTTCTTTGTTTGAACGATTTTAAAGCTTCTGTATTCTTGACTTCTTCGTGAATGTTTTCAGTCTCGACAAGTTAATAGTTTTCGTGGTCGAATGTTCCCTAGCTTCTGTTCTCTGCAGTTGTGTTCGTGCTCGCATTAGTCGTGAACGATTTGGTGTCGTCTGCATCCCAAGTATGGATGAGCTCATATCTCACGTTCTTTTATATCTGCATATAAGTTATTGTTTCAGAAACAAAAGTATCGTCAGCATTTTCATTTGAGCACTGCGTCGTAAACAGTGATGAATGCAGGGGGTGGCCCGGGTGGAATTCCCTTTCCCCCTGGATTCCAGGATGTCTCCCAAGAGATTTCAGAATTTAAATAAAATGTATAATTTACACAATATTATATTTCAATGCAATTGGACTGCTACGAACAACAGGCGAAAGATACCTACAGAAGAATAAAGAAGTGTACATAGTATTTGTGGACCTAGAAAAGGCGTTTGACAGACTGGACTAGAATAATCTGATGGGAATCCTAAATAAAATTGGCGTGGATGGAAAAAGAGGAGGCTGTTCAGTAACCTTTATATGAAAAAACGAGTCAAAGTCAGGATAGGAGAAGAAATATCAGTATGAAGTGAAATAGGGAGAGGAGTACGACAAGGATGTCCTTCATCACCAATCCTGTTCAACATCTACTTGAAGGATTTGATGAAGAACTGTTTTCAGAACATGAGAGGAGTGATAGTAGGAGGAAGAAGAATAAAATGTGTAAGATTTGATGATATGGCGTTGTTAGCAGAAGAGGAGATTATACTAAGGGATATGCTACTGGAGCTAAATGATAGCTTTGAGCAGTATGGAATGAAGGTAAATGTCAATAAAACGAAGACCATGGTCATAGGAAGAAAAGTAAAGAATTCTAAATGAGGCAATAAATAG